>NC_072731.1:32180441-32548773 GCF_026930045.1 Uloborus diversus | reverse complement strand
ATTTCATCCAACAAATTACGATAAATGGTAAAAATATAAGCTAAAATATATTATTTTTATAGTGTTTGAAGCTCGTAGCAAAGTGAAAAATTCTTACTACATTTTTGATTTCAAAAAAAAAAAAAAAAAGAGGTGAAGAAATTTCTCTTTTGAAATTCAATCTCCCTAATTGAAGGGGGAGTGCCCTCAAGGGGGAGGGGAGCATGGAGCTAACTTAGCTACAAAATATTTTTATGGAGGGGGGAGGAATAGTTTTAAAGGGAATTTGAACTCCTTTTACGGAAATATCTTTCGTGATCTGTAGAAATTTAGAGAGATGCGTCATCCTCCTTAGGGAGGATTGGCACCCCTGTTTTTTCTGAACTTTCTTCTAAACGAATGGAATGTTACTTGTTTTGATAAAAGCACTTGCTCTTGACCTTGAACAACAAAAGAGTGTTTACAATGAGAAACTACAAAGGGGGCTGTGGCTTCAACAGGAAAGAGGGGAGAGTTCATTCATGCAAAATGGGTGAAGACGATTTCTACTGGGCATGACTTGTTCTGCTAATCAGAACACGCCAAGTCTCCCATTTCGGGACTTCAGTAAATAAAGTCCTCTAAAACTACTTTAAATTATTTTTCTTGGCCCCTGTTTGTTGTGATTTGAAAAATGGTCTATTGAGCTTCATATTCCATGTTCCTAATTTCCTGCATTTGCATTTATTATTTTTAGGGAATTTTTTACCCGTGTAATGCAAAAACAAGAAATTTTCGTAAAATTTAAAAATTTTTCAAAAACAAATTTACATTCCAAACCTTTTTGAAAAAATTACGAGTAAAGTTTGGTTCTCTATCATTCATTTTAAAAAATTTCAAAATGATATCTCAATTACTTGATGAAGAAAAAAATCTTAATTGAAGGTTCCCAAAATGGGAGACTTGGCGCTTAATGGGTTAACAATGAAAAAATAAAGATATTTACTTAAATACAAGAGTTAACTCTATTTCAAATGATTTCAGTATGTAACGAAAAAAAATCTTAGATTGCTTTTGTAACAAACAACTTTGAAATGCAAGGAAAAAAAAGAAAAAGCAATTAGTTAATTTTAAAATATATAAAAGAAGAATACAACTTGGTTATAAAATTAAAGAATCAGTTAAGTCTGAAGAAAAGAAAACTTTTATAATCTGCAGTGATAACAAATAGTATAACGGCAAAAAACAAAGTTTTTTTAATTGAAAGTTCAATTTTAGCAATTAAATTTAAAATGCGAATAAGTAATAACTTTTAAGATTTTAAGGTCTTAATTCAAAAACCAAAGATTTCTTCTTGAAATCGTGATTACAGTAGGATAATTACTTCGAGACAATGGAATAAAGGCAAAGGAGCTAAGGCATTAATGAAGGCTTCCTCTTTGCCTGTATGGTTGTTTATTTTAAGTAGCATTGAAAGCGTAAAAGGAAATTTCAAGCTAGGTAAAATAAACAACCTAACAGACAAAGAAGCAATCTTAGGAAGTTCATACTGTGGTTAATAAGTAAGATTCAATACTTTAGACGTTGAGGAAAAAAGCTGTACAAATATGTGGCAGGTGTATAATCACACCTCATTTATTTTACTTTTTTTTTTTTTTGAACAGATAATTGGCGAAAAGGGCGTAGGGAATTAGAGTACTTAATTTTGTAAAGCAAAAAAATTTTTTTTTTCTTCATAAAATCAATTTTCCCTGA
The DNA here is from genome assembly GCF_026930045.1 of Uloborus diversus. Classification (NCBI taxonomy): domain Eukaryota; kingdom Metazoa; phylum Arthropoda; class Arachnida; order Araneae; family Uloboridae; genus Uloborus; species Uloborus diversus. Next base: position 32,547,060 of record NC_072731.1, on the reverse strand, counting down.
TTTTTTGTAATTTTTTTCAAAATTCCCTGATATTTCCCTGACTTTTCCCTGATTAATAAAGTTCCCTGACTTTTCCCTGATCTGTCGCCACCCTGAATATGTATCACCAATCACTTTTCATGAGCTCTGAGGGTCAGGAGCACTCAAAATGATAGTAAGGGAAGAGCAGACCCAGGAGTATTTTTAATATTTTGAAATACATGCCAAACTGACACTGGGTTCAGTACCTCAATTTAGGAGCAATTTCAAAAGACATTTTTTTAAACGCAATTCAGGCTACATTTCGTAGTAACACAAGGGAAAGGATTTGGTTTACGGACACTCCCCTGGAAATTTTTGAAGCTTTAAAAATGCATTTGGGAAATTTTGTTATTGAAGTTGTAAAAACGTAATTTTGGGATACATGTTGACATGTTACAGGAGGAGGTATTTGCTCTAACTGGGATATTTTTTTTTAAGTTATAAGATCTACACTTGATGACGCTGGAAGTTCTCAAATTGGGAGAACGTTCGGGAGTTCGCAAATTTTCTTTCAATGAGCTAATTATGAGCTTAAAAATTTAATTATTGACATGCAATAGGAAGTTCATGGAAAAAATAATTATTAACAAAAGCACAATTTAATTATGATATTACATCAATTTAAAATCAAATATTGCATTGTTTGGACCCTGCAGTTACATCTTAGAAAATGTGGTTTCTAAAATCTTAACAGTTTCTCAATCTAATATGTACAAATGAGAAACTTTAGAATATTCCTGCAACAGAAGAGCTTGCTGGCAAAGCATGAAGGAACAAGCAATGTTCGTGAAACTTTCATCTATTGTATATATTTTTTTAACTGGTCCACCATGTAGTAACTGGGGTAGTGGGAGGAATTCAACTGGTAAAATAAGTTTCGAGAAATAGGGCCAATTTGTTTTGCAAAGCTGTGACATTAGGTACTAAATCTATGTTAATATTGGCAAGTAAAATTCTGGCACTTTCTTCTTGAAGCAGGTGATAATTTCAATCACAAACAATATAGATGAAGCACATAAGTGAGCATATTAAAAGCAGAAATGCCTTTTAGTTTTATATGTCGCTCCTCTTTCCTGAGCACCTAGATTTTTCGTCCTTTGTTAGATTAATCCAAACATTACGAGCATCTGCAATTGAAAAGTTCCCTTCTTGAACTAAATCAAGGGCATTAGCATAGGATTTAATTTTTTTAAATGATGAAATGAAGTTTGATTTTTTAGTTTACTTAAACGAATATCATTTAGCAATCACTTAATTAAACATGCTTTTAAGTTTTTGCTCGTTTCTGCCGGTTTTTACCGGTTATAACTAGTTTCTGCCACTGGCACGGCAAAAACTAGTTTCTGCCGGCAGAAAGCCAACCGTGGTTAAAACCCTCTTTTGGATCACCAGTAAGTAATTTTATTGCAACACTTAAACTTGCAGTCAGAAGTTGCTGCCACGGCATGATCCAACTCTCAAGGCCATTCTGCCAGGGGCGTAGCTAAGGGGGGGGGGGGACAACCCCCCCCTGAAACGTTTGTCTAAAAAAAAAAAAAAAAAGAGAAATAAGAAAAAGAAGGAAAAGAAAAAAATCAAAACCACTTTTTTATGAGTAACAAAGGTCAAAAATCGACTTCGCCCCCCCCCCCCCCCCAATGCCATTGAAAAATAGTCTTAATAGTCTGACCACCGATGAGATTGAAAGCCAAACATCCAGTTTACAGGCGGAAATGGAAGTATCTATTAGCTTTCAGGGATGCCAGCTTTTGTAGATGTGTGTTAGCCTCTAAATTAAGCAGTCACACTGAAATGAACGGAACACGCTCATGAGATATTTGATTTCCCCCTGATTTGGATCGACTGTTTTTAACAAGACCGTTGCTAGAAAATTTCACTTTAAATTAAATGGAGGGAAAAGAAAAAAAAAGTTAAATTTTCCATAACATTAAAAAAATTAAAAAAAATTTTTTTTTTGCTTTTGTTTTGTTTGACACAAGTATCGGACTTGGGGCACCCCATTCCAAAGTATGTAAGATTCACCTCCCTCTTATTTTTTTTAATACTAAAAAAGTTTACATATATATATATATATATATATTAGGACTCGACCGATGCATCGGCGCCGATGGTTCAACAATTTAGCCATCGGCATCGGCAGCCGATGCTAACTTTCAGGAAACATAGGCCCATCGGCCTTAAAAAGATCGAAAAGCCGATGGAATTGGCCGATGTTTTCGAAAAATAAAAAAGACCTTTACTGTTTTACTTTTTAATTCAAAGTAAAGGGAGTTATTGTTTTCATATAAAATTGTTTACTTAAACATCAGTATGAATTTCTATTTTAGTCACCCCTGAAAGAGTTTTTAATACTGCATTTAGGTACCAAACAAGTTAATTATTGCGTTGTTTCTTGCGGCTGGATTACGTATGTATCTCTTATAAGTCATAACTCAAAAATGGTAAGCTGTAGAAAGGTTAAAATATCGCATGTGGGGGTGTGCGTACGTTCCAGCTGTGCACTTCCCTTTTTGTTTTCGATCGGGTGCTCTAAAAAGCCTATTTACTCATTTTTTTGTGACTATTAATTACTTATTTGAACACAAAACTAATATAGCGTCTCAGACTAACGATCATTTGGTGATATACTCTATAACAAAAAAATTGACGCACCAAGGAGTGATCCGATTGAGACGAAAATTGGTGCATAGGAAGACAATGCACTGAATAGTAAATGATTAAATTCTTAGAACAATTGAATAACTTATGTCAGAGTTACAGTAACAAATTCAATAAGGTATTCACCCGCCTCTAGCCTACATACAAGCTGAAGCACGGCGTGGGAAACACCAATAAAGCTCCCGGAGGTTGTACTGCGGTATTTCCGGCCAAATTCGCTCCAATTGTCAGACGAGGTTATCAACATTCCTTGCCAGATGCAATCGCCATCCCATCATATCCCAGACATGCTCAATGGGAGAGAGATCTGACGATCTAACAGGCCACGGAAGAGTTTGACAAGCTTGCAGACAGTTCATAGCAATACATGCCGTATGTTATCTGACATTGTCCTGCTGAAAACCAGACGAGGGTACTACAAAAGGAACGGCAACAAAACAGGACTTAGGATGTCGTCAACGTACCACTGTGACGACACTGTGTAAGTTTGATGATACTATCATTGTTTTAAAAGATGTAATGTACTCTCCTAATCTGCGTCAAAATTTGTTATCGGGTACTAAATTCGATAAGGGGGGTGCTAAGTTTGAAGGGGGAAACGGCTCCGTGGCGATATCTGGTCGAAATGGATTTATATTTAGAGCAATTTTAAGAAATGGCATTTATTTTGTAAAACCTCAAATTTTGTATAATAAATCGTATCAAGAAAGTATAAAACCAAATAAAAGTAATGATCGTTTCGAAAATGAGAAAATTGAATGCTCTAATGTAGAAAAATTAGAATTGTGGCATAGAAGGCTGGCACACATTAACACCGATAGTATCAGAAAGAGCGGTGAATTTGAGTGTGTCCATGGCCTGCCTAAATTCAAAAATGTAAAAAAAGATTGTGAAAATTGTAAAATTGGTAAATTTAAACGTGTTTCATTTAAACCAATAGGTAAAATATGGTCCAAGTGTTCCCTTGAATTACTTCATGCTGATGTGTGGGGTCCATGTAATATTAAGGGAAATAAGGGGGAACGTTTTTATTTATCAATCATTGATGATTTTTCACGTAAATCTGCTTTGTATCCAATTAGGGAAAAGAGCAAAGTACCAGAAATTTTCATAAGGCACATAAAGCGTGCTGAAAGATTTTTAAATCTTAAAGTAAAAGCTGTTAGAACTGACAACGGGGGAGAATTCGTAAATAAAGTTTCTGACAATTATTGTTTGGATAACGGTATAAAACATGAGTTAACCAATATTTTCAGTCCAGAGATGAACGGTTTGGCCGAAGTGTACAATCGCTCAGCCGCTAATGCTACAACAGTATTATTGGCAGAAAGCGGGCTAAGTAAAAGACTTTGGCCGGATGCTATGCTTTATTTCAATTATACTTGGAATAGGATTTGTCACTCAGGACAAACTAAAACACCTTTTCAGTTATATGGTGGACGTAAGCCAAGTGCTAGGCACGTCAAACCTTTCGGTGTTTTGTGTTATCTTGGAACACTCCGTCAGCAAAGACATAAACTTGATGTTAAAGCCAAAAAAGGTATATTTTTGGGCTATGCATTTAACACTAAGGGTTTTCGTATCTGGATTCCCGAAAGCGGAAAATTTTTTGAAAGTATAAATGTAAATTTTAATGAAAATGTTTATTACAAAGAAGCTTTTAAAAATATATCAGAGAGTGACTCTAGTGGAGCTGTGCTGGGTCCCTGTCTCAAATGGTCAAATATTCAATCAGATTCTGAAAATTCAGAAAATGAATCGAATTCCGAATTGGATAACGGAAGTGAAAGCCCGAGTACGCCGTCTAAATTCTTATCTTCTGATGAGAGTGAAAGCGAGACGAGCGGGGATGAATCAAATTCGAATTCTGACTTGAGTGAAAATGGGGAAAACCCACCACGCGCCCAGCTGCGTGAAACAGAATGGGTGAGGAAAGCAATCCCAAGGTCAGATAAATCTCGTACTGATATTTATTTTTATGAGAAACATTCTTCTAAACGATTACGTTCTTTAAATGATGTTGAAAAAATATTGTTCTAAAAATGCTATTTTGTTTAAGCCACATTTATTTGATTTTAATGGTAAAAATTTATATCAAGGTGAAATTTCTGATCAAACTGTTCATTTAAATTTATGTAACTTATGACTAGATGATGAAATTGTAATTCCTAAGAATTACAAACAGGTTCTTAAATCTAAGCAAAAGGACCAGTGGTTAGATTCAATGAGGGATGAATTAGAGGTTATGCATTCTAGAAAAGTGTGGGATTTAACACCTGTGCCTGCAAATGAAAAACCAATCGGATCAAGATGGGTTTTCAATGTTAAAAGAGATGAATCGGGGAAAATTGTTAGGTATTGTGGGAGACTTGTTGCTCAGGGATATGCACAATCCCCTGAATCGTACTATCAGACTTTTAGTCTGACGATTCATTTTTCATTGGTTCGATTTTTCTTTTCCTTGAAAATATCAGAAGGTTGGTTCGATTTGCAGTGCAATGTAAAAAATGCTTATTTATATGCACCTCTAAAAGAATGCATCTTTATGAGACAACCACCGGGTTTTGCAATAGAAGGGAAAGAAAATTTAGTTTGTAAGCTTAATAAAGCAATTTACGGTTTGCACCAGAGTGGCCCTATGTGGTTTTTTGAGATAAACAGTGTTTTATTGAAAATTAGTTTTCAGAAATTTGAAGAATGTAATTGTGTTTATATTTATAATTCATATGTCATTTTATTGTTGTATGTTGATGATATTGTTTTGCTCGCACGGAAAGAAAAGAATTTAAATCATGTTTTAAATTTACTTAGGAAAAATTTTGACTTAAAAGTTCTGGGAAAAACGAAAAAACTGTTAGGTGTTGAATTTGAAAGAACTGAAAATGGTTTGAATTTGTTTCAAACTAAATATATCATTGAAGTTTTTGAAAAGTTCAAACATTTTAATTTTCCGGTTTCATCATTGCCGATTTGTAAAGGTACTGTTTTTTCGAAATCGAATTGTCCTAATACAGAAAATGAAAAATTTGAAATGTCAAAGATTCCTTATCGTAATTTGTTGGGTTGTCTTTCTTTCATTGCGAGCAGAACGAGACCGGACATTTGTTATGCGGTCAATATCTTCAGTCAATTTCAAAGCAATCCTGGTGTCATTCATTGGAACGGTCTTTTAAAACTTCTGGGTTATGTTTTTCAAACAAAAGATTTAAAACTTAAATTAAATTGTAATAGAACCCAATTAATAGCTTTTTCTGACGCCGATTATGCAGCTAATCGAGATGATCAAACTTCACTCGGGGGGCAGTTAATTTTGTTGGATAATGCGCCGATTGAATGGCGAACCTTCAAGGAACGTTGTATTAGCCTTTCCACTATGGAAAGTGAGTTTGTGGCCCTTTGTGAAGTGTCTAAAGAGCTTATGTGGTTTGACCGTGTATTAAACGAATGTTTACGCTGGGGAATTGTTAGAAAAAGTAAAATTAAATCTGTAATGTATGTTGATAATCAATCGGCCATTGACTTTGTTAAATCTCCGATTGAAAATCACCGTACAAAACATATTGATGTAAAATTATTTTTTGTTCGTGATTTGATTCAACGGGACATTTTTACCGTAAAACATGTAGGTAGTAAATCCAATAGGGCCGATATTTTTACGAAGCCGCAGACCCGTTTTGAACTGAATCGTTTTTGTGAACAAATATTTTGTTAATTTTTAATGGTATTAAATTGTTTAGTATAATAAATATAATGGGATATTAAAGTATAAATATTTTTGTAACAACTGAAATTCTTTTTCAAATTTCTCATTGGTTTAATCTTTGAGATGGAGGAATTTGGTTCAATGATAAGAGTTTATCTTTAGAAACTAAGCGTTTTAAACAATTTTGTCATTGTGAAAAAAAAAAAAAAAAAAAAAAAAAAAAATTCAAATCATTGTGCTTATATTTTTCAAAGATACTGTTTCGAGTATTTTTGTCAATTATACAGGGTTCATACTCTATTTGGATGAAAAAATTCCATGACTTTTCAAGGACTTTTTCATGACTTCATGAAAATTTTCATGACCTTGTTACATGAAGAGAATAGTACTGTTTAATGTAAAACTTGCCATTTTTAAAAATTTTTTTTATTATTTTATTTTATTTATTTTATTTTTGGAAATGAGCATTAGCAAAACTTCTATGTGAATGCCACTACCTAATTGAAAAAATATCAGTGTACACCTAAAAAACTGAATAATTTTTACCTGTTTTCATCATATAAGTTTAAGTTAAGTAAAAGTTTATGGGTTTAAGTTTACAGGGAATGATGCTTAAATGTTAACTATTTTTTTAATAAACAGGCAGAATGATAATGATTGGGGAAAAGGTTGAATGAATCATTACTAAGTTTCATTAAATTTGCTTCAAAAGTTGCCTTTTAGTGTCAACTTGACAATTTTTTGGTTCGTTAAAATAAAGACACAATCTTTAGTAAATTCATGTTTCCAAACCAGATATTTATTTTAAAAAATAAAAATAAAAACATTTCATAGTAAATAAATCTTTTGATTTAAATGTACTTGTTTACTTATTTGTACATTTTCAAATGCATATAAATTCATAGGTTTAAAAATTCCAGAACATGTTTGAATAATGACACTGAACATACCAGTGGGTCACATGAACTAGTTTTGCGGGCCGTATATTGGGCACTACTGTTTTTGAGCATTAGAATTCCCCTATTTCTGTATTCTATTGCATGACTAAAGATTGTCCAAAACCTTCAACAAATTGAGATAAACTCGGATAAATTTTAAAATAAAGATATAGGAGTGATGGAAACAAACTTGGATGCAATGTTTTTTGAGATCTTTCACTTTTCCAGTTTAAATAGTTTTCTTAGTGCAATACTAAATCACTCAAGATTTCTAATACATTTTTTAGCTAACTTGTTACTTTTTCCCAGAATATTTTTCCATGACTGAAAATAAATTTCCATGACTTAGACTGAAAATTTCAATTTTCCATGACTTTTCCAGGTCTGAAATTTGGTTAATTTTTTTCCATGACTTTCCAGGATTTCCATGACCCGTACGAACCCTGATTATAGTTTGACAAGATAGTTTGCAGTGGAAATGTTAATCTTGGACTTACTACTAGTTCCTTGGACTGTGGATCATCAATAGGCAAGAAGGACTTTTTTGAGAAAGGACTTCAATCAAATAAGCGGTGATGCATTGAGCTGCATCTGCTGATGGATGATGTATTATGATGGATATATATCCATATTTGTTTATTGTTGAATTGTTAAATTTTTTGTAAAAGATTAAGCCTGGCCCTTTGTGGATTTTTTTTTGGGTTATTTTTGAATCTATTAAAATTGTATAAAAATTTAAAGTTTAATAGCATTACTGAATGCGAAGGGGGGATATGATAAACATTGGTAACCGATATTTATCCGCGTTCTCATTCCTAATGTAATGTAATATAAAATTTACTTTATTCAAATTAGATTAACTTCTCAACTCTTTCGGCACATGTAAAGTTTTAGTTTTAGGTTGGCATCCTTTGATGCCCAATCATATGCAAATGAGGCAAGTATAAATAGTGAACGATTCCAATCGCTCTCTCTCTTCTTTTGTGTTCGTCAGCCTCTTGTGAGTTAGGTCCGATAGGTGTTGGGGAGTTGCGAACTCCGCCTCCACTTATGGCCAGGGTTTATTCTTATGAACTTATTTTTGTTAGTTTATTTATTTTAGTAACTATGGACCAATAAATTTTTGGTAAGATTTTAACAAGTTTCCAATGTTCATTTCTTCACATTAACATTTGATTCTGCACCTTCCACTGTGTGATATTATCTCTGCTTGTATAAGCATGTAACATTGTTGACTGACTTACGAAATTTAGCCCTTCAGCTTTTCGTTTAAACATCGTAAGTTATCAATTCATTGGACACGAAATTTTAATCATTTGCACATCTGGTCAAAACAATCACGCATACAAAATTTCAAAGCAATCGGATGATTGCTTCTTGATGCGTTGATTTTTTTTTTTTGTTATAGAGTGTATATTGCCGAATTGGAGACCATGGAAACAAATATGAGATGGCAAAACCGGCTTTTGTGTCATTTTGTTAGATTCCCGTTGAACCGCCGGTAATTTTAGAACACTTGCGTGCCCCCCTCCCCCTCCCTGTATTTCTGAAATTAAACTCTAGTTGCACTTCCGAGTTGTTTAAAACCAACACCATTCATAAAATTAGATATTTTTTATTTTTTTTCAAACTTAATCTATTGTTTAGGAAGAATTTACAGCATTACTGTAAGAAATTGATTAAAGACGCTTTGAATGGTGACATAACTCGAAAATCAAAGGGATTTCTGATTTTTTTCTTCGGAAGTGCTGAAGTCGACTCAGAAACTCTTCCGAAGTGTTGGTGGTAGCGGTTCTGTACTAAACAAATGAGGCCGAAGTTGATAACGAAGTTTAATGTTGTGAGTTAGTTCAAACTCAGTGGGTGCCCCCCCTACCTCGTCGTTTCAAGGATTTCTTACATATTTAGCGATTATTTATTTTGCTCAAGAAATGTAATTTGTTCTTGTTTCATCATTCTCATCTTTATTTCGTAATGCACCATCTTTTTTGCCTCATTTATAGCGATCGATTTTTTTCTATTGTAAGTAATTATTTTCATGTATTTTTATAAAATCAATGAACGAGTTATTTTTGTTTCATCATATTTTTAATAATATGTTATAGAAAAGTTTCAAGGATTTTCTATTAAGCAATTTTTTAAATTTCAGCAAATTATTGTTAAATTGAAAAATTTAATTTGAATGTGTTTGTAGTGCTTCATAAAAGATTTTAAACAATCAAATTGTTCAATATTATGTGTGCAAACATCAGATCAAGTAGTATATGTATTCAGTTATTATTAACTTGAAGTAAATATCGAGTTGGTTTATTGTAGCTGCGTTTTAAGAACCTCATTTTCATGGCTATTTCTTTTTTCAGAAAAATTTATGTCACTGTTATAGCTTTTACGAAAAATGCAAATTTTTCTATTCATAAATTTTAAATAAGCATAAAAATATTCCTATTATGATTTAATATTGTAATTTATCTGTTGCCTTTTTTATTTAATTTCATGACTAAAAAATGTCTACTTGCAATCTTTCCGCTTTAATTGCGTAATTTGTTGACGGTTTCATATTTTTATTCTTAATTTTTTTTTTTTGAATGATTAAACAACATAATTTAAAGTTTTTTTTAACTATATGTATTGTACATAATCCATACATTATTAAAATATTGCTGAAATCTTAGCTATATGTTCAATTAAAAAAAAAAAAAAAACAAATCAGTTGGTTATTAAACAGTGTCTTTGTTTTTTTCCCCCTTTTTTTGGCTGTTGTTCTTTATCTATCATCATACAACAGTCAGAAAAGAGAAGCATAACTACATCCTATATAGATTGTACGTAGTACGATCCAAAATTTCGGGGACAAGCTGTATAAAACTTTACCCAGAATAGTTCACATTACCGAAGCACATCCACCTTCAAAGGGTCAGCTTGAGGGACTATGTACTTCTGCCAGTGTTCATATAACTTTTGGAAACACTCCTGGAAGCCTTTATCGCAACCTACTATGATACAGCTTTATCTTCTCCTGACGGAAGAAAGCGGCGTCCATGCAAATGTTTTTTTGCTGGGAACAGGTTAGAGTCACACGGAACAAAATCCGACGAAACGTTACGTTATTTGTTTGTCTATCAGAGCGTTGAGCAATCAAACCGTGCATCCTCAACATGAAAGTCACCTTCTTCCCTACGATGAAGTTAAAGCAGCAGTGCAAGATGCCTTACAGGAGGTTGCGAAAAATGGCTGCCAGGAGTGCTTCTAAAAGCTATACGAACGATGGCAGAAGTGCATAGTCGTTCAAGGTGATTATTTTGTAGATAGATGTGCTTCGGTAATGTGAACTATTCAGTGTAAGGTTTTATATTGCTTGTCCTCGAACTTTTAGATCATACTACGTATGTATGTGTTTTCAACTTACTTCTGAGGGACGCAAGTTTACGCGTATGAAGACATCACAAGAGAACTGGCGATAATTAACTGAGGAGGTGTTCAAAATGGATATTTTGGTCATCTATATGTTCTTTGGTACATATGCGTGCACAGATGTGCCGAAAATACTTGTGAAGTTTAAATTGGGTGATCGTAAAATAAAAATTAGTCGAAGTTTGATTTTTTTTTTGATTACAAGTCCTTATTCGTAGAAAGGAAGTAAAGTGAAATGAATAAATGATCCTTTAAATCCCTAACAATTTTATCAATTTATGTCCGTTAGATTTTTTTTTGCCATCGGCCAAAGGCATCGGCCATCTGGAGGAAAAACAATCGGCCATCGGCCATCAATGAACAATCGGCATCGGCCCATCGGCCAAAAAATGCCATCGGTCGAGCCTTAATATATATATATATATATATAAGTAAAAGAAGTAACCCCCCCCCCCGAAAGTCGGGTCTAGCTACGCCTCTGCATTCTGCTGTCGAAAAACGAATGGGAGGTATATGAAATTGAAGACCTCTTTTTTTTTTTTTTATATCAGGTGTCTTAAATACACAGGGGCTTCTCGCTTCCCCTCCAGAAATTTTAAGAATTTGTAATTTTGAAAATGCACTTTGATGATCTTTGGTAATGTTAGAGGGAGAAGAGGTTTGAGGTTGCTCCACCCTCCATTTTTTGAAACTGCAATTGTTATGTACCCAATTATGTTAATAAAATAAATTCGGGAGCTCCCCAAAGATATTCTATAAATTGTAGCTCTAAAACGCAGTTTTGGAAGTTTTTTTGGTGATGTTAAGGGGAGGAGAGATTCAAGGGCCTAACCCCAGAATTTTTTTAAATTAGTAGTTTTAAAAATGCATTTTAGACAATTTTTGGCAATGTTGAGGGGGGAGGAGGTTCAGGGACGCTCCCCCGATCTATTTTTGAACTTAGAACTTTTAAAATGCAATTGTTGATTATGATCTATTATGCTGTGTGGGAAAGGGAGGAGCATGGGCTCTCGTTTGATTTTTTTTTAAAATTACAGTTGCAAAAACGCAGTTTTAGACTATCTTTGGGTAATGTTTGAGGGAAGAGATATTGGCGCCAATCCCTGGGAATTTCTTGAAATTGAAATCTTTAAAACAGGATTGTGATACCATCTTTTGTAACGTTAAGGGGAATGGCAATCTTTATCCATTGAAGCTCTAGAAACGTAATTTTGGTTGACTTTCAATGATGTTAGGGGGAAGAGTTTTTGAAAGCTACTCTCCTGAAAATTTTCAAAATTCAAGCCCTGAAAGTTAAATTTAAAGCAATCGTTAATGATGTTGGGGAGAGAGGGGGGGTGGGGAGCGTAAGTGTAAATGTTTTTACTCACTTGTATTTCTATAATAACGAAAAGGCCCTTAATGGCCCTGAATCTTGTCCCTTAAAGGATGCTTGTTTCAAATCGCGTATCGGGAGAATCAACGTGTAAACATCAGAACGACTTCGAACAACGTGTTTCGTCAGGAAGGAGGATGTGACGTCAGAGCACGAGTGGAGATGATGTAATCTCCCGATAGCTCCGCGGCAAATCGAATGTTCTGGAAGCATCCAGATGGAGCTCTTACGTAGGCATATCCGGCGTGACGTGCATTGAGTGCGCTGTATTATATAAGCAGGGGGAAAATGAGAAGGTAATCACTTCTTCCTTCTTCTGCTCGCGTTTTTCATTTTCGACTGACGATAGTCGTATTTTTGAGAGGATCGTTCGCTGTTGAGGCGACGTCCTGCACTTAGGGAATGGCTTTTAGAATTTCGCCATGAGAGTTAGGGACTTAAATTTTTTGAAACATTGTTAGAATAATTTATGTTAGGGTGTCAAATGTTTTTTTTGAAAAGATGTTCTTTTGGAACATGAAGGATGTTTTGAGTAGCGTTGAAATCCCTCATACTTGTTTATATCATTTATCAATGTTAAAGATTATTTACAGTTGTTAATTATTGAATTTATTAATAAAATGATTTAGCCTTTCAACTTGAATTCTGACATTTCATTTCACTTGATAGCTATAGAAATGTGAAATAGAAAGGCATCTGCTAAACTTGGTGTTTACCTTCCTTGCGGGAGTTAGACACAATTTGTTAGGTCAACAACTTTCGGTAATTTTTGGTGGCGCTTCCCCAAAATTTTTTTTAAATTGAAGCCCTAAAAACGAAAGTTTGAATGATCTTTAGTAATATTGGGGGGGGGGGGAGGGGGGGGGGACAACTCGAATTTTTCTGAGTTGAAGTTTGAAACGAAATATTTGGCTATTTTTTTACAGCATGTGAAATTTTAAATTTTTTGCGGGGGGGGGGGGGATTCTGACCTTTTTCCTTTCTGGCTACAGACTTGGCTCTGATGCGTATTTGTAAAAGATGGACAGAAGATGATGAAATTAGCCGAAGGACTCCCCCCCAGCCCAAGCAACCGAATAAAGCCAAGGGATTATCAACACCTCACCCACCAAGCTGTAATGGATCGCATAGTGTCCTCTTGTAAGCTAGCACAATGTTGGAGTTTGGCTACAGGTGTCACACTTGCTGCATCCACAATTTGTCGGCATCTGCTGCGCCATGGTCTGCATGCAAGGATTCTCCTACATATGATTCCCTTTGCCCTTCAACCATCGTTACTTCTGGCTTTAATGGGCCTACGAAAACACCCAATGACGTGCCAACTAGCAGCAGGTCTTCTTCTTGGATGAGTTCAGATTTAATCTGCACTATAACGGTGGATGTCTATGCGCCAGACATTAGACATGGGAACGTCTCCTCCCATAGTGTGCAATCCAACGTCATATTGGCATTAAGCCAGGCGTCATGGTCTGGAGTGCTATTAAATACCAAGGATAGTCCCATCTACTCCGAATTACGAGTAACCTCAATAGCGAGCGCCGCATCAGGGACGCTGTGACGCAGGAAGAACTACCCTTTCTTCAGAGCATTCCTCCTGTAATGTTTCAGCCGGACAATGCACATTCACATGTTGCACGTAACATACAAGTGTTATTTGATGCACGATAGATTACGCTACTTTTTTGGCCTGCTCGTTCTCCGGACATGACGCCCATTGAGCATGTCTCGGATTGTGTTGGTCGGGACAACTCGAATTTTTCTGAGCATGTCCTCAGATTGAATTTGTCGGAGACTCGCCCAAGTCACGTCCGGCAGTTGGTACGGATGAACTTTGGCTTCAAACTGAAGCCATATGGGATGCTATTCCCAATTTGACATTCAGTACTTATATGATTCGATACCAAAACTTGTACAGGCTTCAGCTTGCTTAGCTGCGCTGGGTAGCTACATTCAATATAAATTTAAGCCTGTTATTTTTATTTCTATGATCTGTAATTTGGATTGTTTATTTGTAGCATTATGAGTAAGTAATATGTGCAATGAATTTTATTCATTTCCAATGAGTTTTTCACGTTGTTGCAATTTTCAAAAACAGAATTAATAATGGCCAGTCAAGGGGAAAGGGAATCACAGGTCAATGAATGGGGAAAAAACAGGGGCCAGTCCAGGATTTTTTTCTCACTAGCTATTTTTGTGAAAATATTGCATTAATATGCTATTTTTGTGAAAGTGATTTTCTGATTTTTTAAAGTCAAATTCTAATTTTTGCTAAAGAAATTAGAGCAACATAAACTGCAGTTTGAAAAGTGCAAATGTCATCTACTATTATTACTTCTAACAGGTTTTTCTTTTCTTTTTTTTGGATGGGGGGGGGGGGGGGAGGAGGAGGGGGCAGGGAGCTAAAAACCTAAGAGGTAGAGAAATACCATTGTATATCAGCTCAATAGGCTCTGTACAGTATACAGTGTGAAAGAACCGATTTCAAAATAAGATTTTTGTGAAAATACCGAAAAAATGGCAGAAAATCAGCTCGTATTGTGCCCTACAAAAGGAACTGTAATTCGAAGAAAAGAGAAAACTGAATTTGGAAAAAAAAAAAGGGACTCTAAAGAAGGGCCTACAATTAAAATAGGGATTGTTAAGGGCAAGAAGGGACCAGTTGGAAGGCCTGTAAATACATATTAATGATAGCAGAATTAGTTTAACATTATTTTGTTCTCTTAAAATACTTAAAAATCAAAGAAATAACATATTTACCTTTATGTCTCTTTCTGTGAAGAACATTGAAGCACACTGATTACATTTATAAATAAATACATCTTGTTTTAATTGTGAAAGTTTCACAGGTTCTTCCACATCAGTAGGAGTGCAATTAAAAACATGATCAGTAAATTCTTTTAGCGAACCAAAATGACGCAAGCATTTTATGCATGAATATATTTCAGGACCTAAAGCAAACAAGAAAAAAGTTTTTAAAAATAAATATGTAAAATAAAACCCATAGTTAAAACTAATTATAAAGAGCAGAGAAATTTTTATTTTGTGAAAAAGTGTTTTGTAAAAATGAGTCCACAGCAATAACTTTTTAAATCTACACTGAGTTTAATTTATATTCTCACTTATTTTCTTATAACATAATTTTGAGCTTATTTTGCTTTAACATTTCCTGATAAAATGAAAACATTCATTCAATTTTCTTTTTGTTGTTTCCGTAGGAACTTTTTTTCGTTTTCCCTCATTTTCAACTAATAGAATGTAATAAATTAATAAGGTCCTAGTGATATTATTAAATGTGTGCATAAAAATCTCATCGCTATTTTCACTTCTTCCCCGCAAGATTCATTCAGATAGAATAATCCTAGCTTAGTCTCTTGTCAGATTCCACATCTTCGGTGGTCAGACTGTAAAGGCATTGTTATGTAATTTTTATAGTAAAACTATTAAGAAACAGATGTCTTGAATTATATATATTTTATAACGCACTCATTCTAAGGTTTAGAAAAGGATTTTAACCAACAGAAAAAATATTTAGTAATTAAAGCTTATATAAAGATCAAATATTCTTTGCCACCAATTGAACAAAAAACAAAAACTGACCTGTTTGAATAGCATGAGATGATGTCACATGCTGGTCCAGGGTTTCTTTTCCATTTATAAAGAGCTGACAAACGGGACACTTCTGTTTAAGCTTGTTTCCTTTCACGGATCCAACAGTATTTGATAAAGGGCTTGAAACTTGAGGATGCTTTTGTTTCACATGAGACTTTAATCGATTTGCTCTGGAAGTTATAAAGCTGCAATATTTACACACATATGTCTGCATTCTATGCACACTCTTCATGTGACTGTGATGATCAGTGAAATTTTTCGACATTTTAGAGCATATGCTACAAAATAAAGATGTATTTAACTCCATTACTTGCTGTTCATGTACGAGCCGAACAACTTTAGTGTGGGAAGTAGGATAATGAGATCGGACTTCAGCCAAATTTTTTAGAGTAATATCACAAAATCTACAAACTGAATTTAGAGTAGTTTGCTCTGTAACATCTGGAGGAACACAAACAAAGACAATATTTTCGCTGAACTCTGCTTTAAACATCTGTGAAGCTAATTCATGAACAGTACTATAATGTTTCTCCAAATCCAAGAGAGTACGGTATGTATTTTTTGCTGTACAAAGAAGACATTTATGATTTGTGTCATTTGGTGATATAACTTGACGAAACAGAAACATGCCTATTAATTTGTTGCTGTTTTCTGCTTCAGATAAAGGCAATTCACTCTGAACTAACTGTAATGTGTTTGGGAGTTTCAATGTCCTACTATCATCAGTAGCATCACTTGTGCAATCCTCCAAGGACACTTGGGTTACAGGTTTTTTTGATGCAACAGCCTACAAGAGGGGAAAAAAGATTAAATTATATATCACAAATTATAAACTGACTATACAAGCATTAAAATGTGAATCAATTTAAAAATTGGTTGAACAAAAACAAAATGCATAAATCATGCATGACAAATCTGAGAAAGCTAACTTTTTCTCTAATTTGGAACCTCCAAAGCTACTTCTTTTAGAGATATATTTTAAAGGTTGAATACATTAGTGGTTGATCTACTGTTGAGATTTGTCGAACCAAAAAAATATAGGCTACATAAGCTAATCTTTTTAACGCAAAAATCACTTAACATGAACTATTAGTTTGGTTCCGCGAGTTAAAAGATAATCCAAAACTAAATACGAAAGCAAAATTTTCTGGAAATTCCATGGTTTTAAAAGTTGTAAAAAAAAAAAGAGACTTATTAGATGAACAAAGAAATTTTTAGAGAAAAAAGTAACTTTTCAGGATTTCACTAAAAGCCCCGATTCATGGCTTTCATTGTTCAAAATTTTCAACATAGAAAAGAAAAACTTAACAAAACAAAGTAAAAATGTCAATCTTAAGAACTTACCAACGGTTTAGGTACCTTTGGTTTTTCTTTGGCAGGAGTTTTCTTTACAGGTTCTGGAGAGGATTTTGAAACGTTTTCATCACTCTTTGCAGAACTTACTTCAACCATGCTACCATCTGGCATTACGACAAAAACTCTTTCACCGGAATTGATTGTCGAGTCTTTTGCAGAATTTGTAGAACTAGTTGTTGGTGCTTGATGGAGTGAACTTTGTGCAGGCGATGGTTTTGATTTTATGGGCCGTACAAAATTCTTTCTAGCACCCACTTTTGGAACTGATTCAGGGCCACTAGGTTTGAATGTCTTCTTTTCTTCAGTTTTTTTCATATTTTGCCGCAAACTTTCTCTTAATTCTGCTAAAGTTTTAGAATCCCCACCATTAAGTGAATCATCTACATCATCAAAAGAAACCTCCATATCATTTCTTTCTTGACTCAATAGGCTTTCAATTTTTTCTTGGTATGTAACTCTCCTTTTCTTGTCTTGGATTTTATCATCTATTGACTTACTTAATTGGGGAATCGGCAGCTTTGCAATAGACGCACTTTTAATAGAAGGTATGAATTTAACAGGATTTGAGTTATCCTTTGCTAGCTTTGGGGATGACAGACTACCAGATTGTATTTCAATATTTCTAAAGGACTTTTTAGTATTGAGTTTTTTTAACCTTGCCTGAATAAGGTAATCAAATAAATATGCTTGTATGCCAGCCTCATCCATAGGAACTCTCTGACCCAAAGCCACAACTGGATTGAGGTCACAATCTTTCAAAAATTTAATCCTTCTAGCTTCTCCTTTTATTCTAACAAATTTGCCTTCTTCACTTGGGTCTGGAACTTCAATGATAATTTTTTTCCTAGCCATTTCTGGAGGGGGTGATGGAGACCTCGATCTTGCATCAGAATCTGATGATACTACCGACTCATCAAAATGAACTACTTCTGGGCTTGGTCGTCTTCCTTTCAAACAAACGGTTTTTATGAAGTTCATTGCAGCTTTTTTGCTAGATCTACCTCTTTGTGCATCTAAAGCAGTTGCGGGAGAAAACATCCGAGATGCGCGCATCTCATCTTGGCTTGAATCATCACTTGACTCCTAAATGAAACAATATCGAGAGAAATCTTACTTAAATGACTTCCTTTCAAATGTAAAGTTTAACTAAACAAAATAAAAAGCATAAATGAATAGAGAAAAAGATAAAAATCTTACTGTGTAATAAAACTTTTTCCTTTTCTTCGGAGCTGGCATCAACTGAGATCTTTTTGCAATAAGTCTGTGATGTCTTTTTTCAAATTCCTCCAGTAGAGTAGGGCTTAAAATATTCTCTTTAGGTTCCCAAGTGTTTTGAGAGCTAAAATAAAATTCATACATATAAGCACTGCAGACACCTGTATTTATACATGTTATGCAGAGAATAATTATAGACAAATGAGAAAAAATTCCATTAGTAATTTTACTGCAAATTGTATTTTATGCTTTTGACAATATTTTTTGCACAGGGTGTATACTGTCGTGAAATAGAAGATAAAGAGCAGTAGCATAAGGAGCATAAAGAGCAGTAACTGCAAATTTTTCAATTTTTTGCATTTTTGTCATTTATTGTACGTCAGCTATAACGTACAAACTTGCTTATTTTATTTCTACTAAAAAAAAAAGTCTGAAAACTCATTTCAGCAGATACCTGCCCACTGCAGTATATATATATATATATATATATATATATATATATATATATATATATATATATATATATATATATATATATATATATATATATATATATCATTGCATACCTGCCAACCTCTGAGAAAAAAAATCCTGAAGATTTTTTTTTATCCAGAAGATTTTAACGCAAAATAAAATCAAAGAGGACACCTATCCTCTTTACATTTAACAATATGAAATTAGTTATGAATTTCATATCAAATGAACTTACTTTTGTTTAATAAAATTACTTGCATTACTTTCTTTAAAAGTTTGAAAATAACGTTTACTCGTCTTAAAAAAAAGGAACAAAACAAAAACAGCAGGAACTGAGGGAACGAGAAGATGTTAATAAGCGCTGAAATTGTTCCCCTAGTTGCCAGCTGTGACGCTCGCTTCGACTGGATCCCGATGAAGTCATGCACTGTATCACTGAGGGAAGTCATAATCTTGCCTCAAGTCTTCTCATGCGATTCTCCTCAGGCAACTTCTCCTTCGTTACTTGGCCTAAAACGGGGTGTCGCATTTCAAATGTACTGTTAGCGATAAAACTCTGGCGAGATACAATTTTTTCCCAACAAAACATAAAAATTCCGGAAGATTTTGGTCATAACCGGTAAAAGACATGAAAATCCATAAAATTTCCGGAAAATCCGGAAAGGTTGGCAGGTATGTCATTGCATACCAATGACTACCATCAAGATTCATTCCATAGTTAATGATAAATTGCCTTGCTTGCAATGTGAGAGAATGCATAATGACACAAACCAAAAATAAGTATCAAAACTGCAGACAATTATCTAGATAAAGACAAGATTGACCTGAATGTCAGAACCGCTAACCTCCACCCGAGTTTCCTCTGGTCTTGTCCAAACAAGATTGACTAGTAAAAATTTTTCTTTGCATGCATATCTTAGGTTCCCGTAAACGCCGAAGTCACACCAGCCAAAAGGCTGTCCACAAATAACACCCTTTAAGGGGGGATGGAGGGAAAACAAGAAGTGCATTTAAAAAAATTCAAATAAGCTTATGAAAAAATTGTGTGACACTTGGTGACAAAAAGGGAGGGAGAGAGCACAAAAATATTAGAAAAAAAGTGACATCATTCACGGACAGTCCTTTAATTTTTCAGCAAGGCTTGTCATATTAGGTTGAATGAAACAAGCTACCTGCTGAGTATTTACCAGCATCTTGAAATTTCTTCCCAAGTCATATAGTACAAAGGGTTTTTCAGGAAATTAAAGTTGCATTCCCTCTATTTATCTCTATTCAATGGTCCTGAATTACGGCTTTTAATTAAATATTAATTAAACTTTGCAGCAAGACAGAGCGTTCACATTAGGATTTTACCTCATTTTACGAGCTACAGTTGCAAACTAAGGGCTCGGGGCAAGAATATGATATGTCATATGTTGTGAATTTTCAGTAGGCAAAACTCAAAAAAAAAAAAGTATTATAAATTCTATATTCTGCAATACTAAAACCAGATATGTTATTTTTCCAATGACATAATCCATTGTACTGTAGCTCAATTTTAGTTATGAGAAACAAAATTTTGATTGAAAAGTTGCTCCTTGTGGATTGTCACATTTCTGCTCCGAGCCCTTCAAAAGTAAACAGAAATTTAACAAATAATTTAAGGTTTTTAACACAACTGTTTTAAAAATAAAACAAGAGAAAAGCATGGCAGCTTACTTGGGATAACCCTTCCATTTTATCAAATATTCATAACGTCCATGTCGAAATCTCTTGGCAAGTATTTTTTCCACTTTGAAAACTTCATTGTCCTAAAAAGGAAAAAATTACAATAATTACATAGAGGAGCATTTTTAATTTTATTGCTATGGAGACATACCTGGAAAAAAAAAAATACTCACAGCTTCAGTACACTCTCTTAAGATACATAAGTCTTCTAAATCAGGATCTTCCATCTTCCTCTGAAAATGTTGATGAAAATAAAATTGATTTTAGTAATGGCGGTTAATGAAAGTATCAATTAAATTATAATAAATAAAATAAAAAATGCATATAAAAAGATAATAAATACATCAAAAACATAGTAAAAATTCACATTTTTCTAGCTCAACAGATTTTGTTTAATGGACTGTAGTTCATTTAAAACATTATTTTCAGCTACTAAAAAAAGGTGCAGCAGATAGTACTTTCATAAGCTGAGCTCCACATTGTCTTCCATAATTAATTCTTGCTTAGTTAGCATTTATTTCTATGCACTCAATATACTTAAAACTAGTGCCCCCCCCCCCACACTCACTTTGCTTCCTGCTCTGCATTTCACCTTATTGCCACCTGGATGCTATTTAAGGATTTTAATGGTACCGTTGTCAATCTGTTTCTCCAGCAAGTATGTATAAAAAAGGGGAAAGCCAAAACAGAATGCATGCGTTTCAATGTCACAACAGTACCCCTATTTGCAGACGAGAAAGGGTTACAAATTGTAATAGTTGTGCTCCATACAGAATCATTGTTTCTTCTTAGTAAAGCTTTGGAATAGGGTTTCTGAATAGCAGCCACTGGCTATTAAAAAGTGGCAGCCACTTATGCACTTTTGGTAGTTATTTTTTTTAAATGGATGCACGCCGCACAAAAAGTAAATAACCTATTTGCTATTAGTAATAAAAATCTAATAGATTATGATACTCTGCAAAAACAAACTAAGTTTCACTGGATATATTTTAAATATAATACAAATGTAGGCAATTTTAAATGAATGAAAGAAAATATGAGAACCCATGCAGGCTTTGGCTTATTTGTTGAACAGAAAGTTTGTCGTTGGACACAAATTTTTAGGGAATTTAGAATTGCAAAAGGTCTTCAACACAAAAACAAAACCTTCACATCTCTCCCAAAAAATAATCATGATCATAAAATGGACCATTTTTAAATATGAATAATTGTAAAAACCAAGGCTAGAAAAATTCTTAAAATTTTACATGCCCTGCTGGGCATGTTTGTCTAAAGGATGCATGCCCAGTTTTCCTTATTGTATATCAACAAAAGCATTTGAATTTGAAGTTCACCATTAATCAGACGAATTATTTTTAGATAAATCATAAAAAAAAAAAAAAAAATAGTTTGAATAACTAGTATATAATAAGCTGTTGTTAAATTTAACAAAATTTAAATTATATGGTGGGAAGGATCGCTTCCACGCAAACAACAAACCATCTTAGCAGTAGGGCTTGAAATAAATTTTGAGCTCCAAGTACGGATATGGTAATTTTTCAATAAAATACGAAATAATAAAGTTTTAGGAACAAATATTTGATCAAAAAATTACATGCCCGGCCAGACATGTAAGGGCAAAGATTCATGCCCAATCAGAATTTTTACATGCCCCGGACATGTCTGGCAGTATAATTTTTGAGACATAGGTAAAAGCATCAGGATTTTTTTTGTAAATCACTTCGACAACCTACACTTGAAAAATTTAACCTTGTTAAAACATTAAACTTTAGCTATGCCTTAATAAGGTTCTGATAAAAAATGACTATGTTCTGAATGATATCAAATTAAAAATTTGACATAATATTTCTTTTTCTTGTGAAAACATCACAGCATATTAATTGATGACAATAAATTCATCAATAACTTAATCGTATTAAAACACCAACTTAAAGTTATTACAAATGTGAAACATCAACAGCATTTAAGTAAAAATGAAAATTTATATACACTACTATTTAAGTAGTGTAAAAGGCAAATAAGTAAACATTTTTGACAATTCTTAAAAATAATACAATTTTTTTTAAAAAAAATGAGTTTTGGCAGGTACGTTTTTCTAATATTTCAATGCTCTTGATGGTCAACCTAAATTTAATATAAATTTTTCCAATTAATCAAACCCTAAACTGTATGTTGCAAGTACATTGAAGTCTGTGGACATTCATTTATAACAAAGTAAAATATTAAAATGTTTACCATTTTACTTTTAATTAAAAAATCTTACCAAACACACTTCACATTCCAAGCAATCTTCTTCACGCAAACAGCCTGCACAGTTTCCACACTGAGCTTCTGGCCTCATTTCAATCATGTCATCACTTTCTGAAGACTCATCCTGTTCAAATGAGCCTTCATCAGAGGCATATTGCATTGCTTTTCTTTTTGCTATCATGAGTCTCTTTTGATCTTTCAATTGCTCTTGCATCATGCGTTTCTAATGAAAGACACAGATTTTTTTTTTAGTTACGAAAATGAAGATCTATATTGTTTTCGTCACTTACTTAAATAAAACAAATTATCAAGAAAAAACAGCATATAGCTTTTTCAAGACTACACTGGAACCTTTTCATCAATGCAAAAATATTCAACACACAACAAAATGTTAGTGAGAGAAGGTGTTTTCTCAAGCCATTTTGTTGAATTTCAACCTTTTTACATTGATGAAAAAGTGCTATTTCATTGTAATAATTCTTGAAATATCTATGAGCTGCATTTTCTTCATAACTTGTGCTTTACTTACATTGTTTTTTAGTTCAATCATGTAGCAAAAAGCTTACTTGATCATTTTACATTTATATTGTTAACAGATCTCCTATTTCTATCAAAGTAAACAAATTGATGATACAGTATTGTATTTAAAAAATCTTATTCTTAAGCAGCAATTCAAAACTCAGAAAAACTTAAGTTTTAAAAGTACAATCAAAACTATTAGCAAAGCTAAATGAAAAATTATCATATAAGCTTTGTGCTACAATATGATTAAAGTGAAAAACCAACAAATTTTGAAGAAAATACAGCATATAGCTATTTCAAGGCTACAATGGAGCCTCTTTATCAGTGCAAAAAGCTCACCAACAAAACCGAAATTTGCGAGAGAACTGATAACAACCACATGGACACCGGTAATCATATTAGCAAAGCTGTTAACTGGCAAGGAAGATAAAAAACACACATACTAATGCTTACCCAATGATATTTTAGGAGGATGCTGCACCCTGCCCTTTTTAAATCAACCTTTGATGCACCCTCCTTGCCCCTCAAAAGTTTTAACAAAATCAACCTTTTTTTAAAAGGTAAAGATTCACACAAGCCTGGCCTTAAAACATCACTTGTTTCTATCTCTTATCCACTAAAATCTGATAATAATATAAATTTGAATGTTTTTTTTATCTATGTTTTATAAACTAAACATTAAAAACTTTTATTAAAAAATTAAATAAATACTATAGAAAAAAAACTTGGATTTTGAATGCATCAAGTCACCAAAAAGTGCTTTTATAATTGAAATAAAGTGCCCTTTTATCTGAAAGTTTCCTGCCCCAGTTTTGGTCAGGGGGCAACACTAATACGATGTGCATGCAAGGTTCATTTTACTTAACTTTTTCCTAATAAATAGATTTTAACAAAATGGCTTACAAAATAGAAAGCTACCGCAATTTGCTTTTTTTTCATAAGCTTAACACCAACACTCAGTGATAATAATAAAAGAGGTAATTTTATAAACAATGGTTCAACAGAATCTTAAAATTTTATATGTTAAAGATAACATCAAATATTTACCTAAGTTATTTCTAAGGAATAAACAAGTAATGTAATCCCCCCACCCAACGAAATAATCTTAGAATGGAAACTCATGCTTAGCTGCTTCAGCAAATCAACTTTCAATTAAGCTTGTACACGTTAGAGAACTTGGGTAGAATCTAGAAATTTTAGTACCTATCAGATATGATTAACCCATTTGTGCCTGATTTTTTTTTCATCGCAGTATTTTGTCAAACTATAACAAATAGTCTAAAATGTATGTAAAAAATACAGAAAAAAATATACCTTCAAAATTTTTCATTTATTTGTGAAAAATCAAAACGTCCCAACTTTAAAGCACTTTTCATGCAATCCAATCATGCATTTTCCACATTTTCTTGTGGCTTTTTTGCCACAGTTCCCACACCTTAACTGCGTTTTATTAGTTTCTATATAAAGGTTCATACCATCATAGCGAACACAGTCAAGTACTTTGCTCTTAGAATTTCGTTTTTTTGTGATGGGTCTTCCGGGTGCTGATGAACGACTTAAGGAGTGAAAAAAACCTAAGCATATATCTCTCTCAAAACTGAGAAAATCTAAGGGTTTTGTTTCGTAAGATGGGCACAACCTATATATTTGCCAGGCGTTTTGGATGGAACTTTCTAAGCCAAATACAAAGAGTGGCCACCACCATTTTTTGGATTGTATGGAGCAACGATATGCATTTAAATTTTGGTCCATACGATCCGTACCACCCATAAACTTATTATACTGAGCAATTATGTGAGGTTGATCAATTTCAATAATTTTTTTCTCCGAACTTGACTACCTCTTTGCTTTAACTAAAGGATGAACTCCATGCACATTTGATGCAATTGTGACAACGCTATTGTCCATCCACCTTACCATAAGTAGGTTCTGTTTCTCATCAGTAAAATACTCGTGAGTACCTCTCTTTAGTTTTTTGAAGGATTTGACATTCTCCAAAGGACAGTCTGCTGTACGATTGGCACGTACAGTTCCAGTCGCTCCAATATTTCTTTCAGATAGCTCATCTATAAGAGCGGGACTTGTGAACACGTTATCGAAATACAATGCATACGGTTTATCTGCAGGCAATTCTGATATCAAATCCAGCACAACAGATCCTCCGATTCCTAATCCTTCAACATCTGTTACTGTTCCTGCACCCTGATACGTTTCGAATTGGACTAAGTATCCAAGTCTCGTATTTAAAGACCACACTTTATAACCAAATCTAATTGGCTTTGATTTGATAAACTGTTTACAGCCATGTCATCCAAAATAGGGAACCATGCTCTCATCCACTGTAAGTGGTTGCTCCATTGGGTAATATTGAAGAAATTTTTCATTTAGCATTGAGAAAAAAGGACGGAGCTTGGCTAACTTGTCTTTCTTATTTAGTTTGTCGTTATCAGCAAAATGCAGATAGTTCATTATTTGTTCAAAGCGATTTCTTGTCATTGAAGAGCTTATTGCAATATTATTCACATCAATTGATGGGTCCCAGTACAATCGTCGCCTTGGTAACTCCGCATAGCCACTTGTGAAAAGAATGGCGATGAAAATGTGTAGCTCTTTGTATGTAACTGAAAAAGACATGCAACCTTTTTGTCAAGCATATAGAATGATTTGCTCTTTTATCATTGTAAATAAGTCCTCATCAAAAAATTCTTGAAATATGGATGTAGGAGACCAGTGAATGTTCAAAAAAGGTGGCTTTCTTTCACTCCATTGTTGTGTTAAAAGCGCATTAAGGTCCTTCGCTTTCCATTATCTTTTAACAATTTTCCTTTTCCGTTTTGGAGGTGGAAGTATGTTTGTATCATCGTTTTCAGAAGAAGAAACCCCAACTATTCGCACTGCCGCTTTTTTGCTGCACATTTTAACTATTGCCGGTGCTCTTAATTGTGAACCAGACAAATTATTCACACTTATATTATCCTCTGCTCCGCTATCTTCGTCTGTTAAGTTTTCACTCTCTGGTGGAGAAATAATTATGTCAGCATTCAGGAAGTCATCATCATCTGACAACTCTTCCAATAGAGCCAGAGCTTCTTGTACGGATAAACTGGAAAAATGTAACGTATACTTACAAAATAATACACAATCAACAGTACAGTACAAAAAAAGTAGTACCAGAAAATATAAAAATAATTTTTGAAGCAAAATCTTTACTTTCTTATTTGTTTATTGTTTTAATGAAGCAAGTGAAATGAGCAAAACATTTGTTGAGTGTTATATGAATTAATACGACATTATAAAAACTTTACCAGGACAATTTATCAAAAGCTTATGCAAGTCAACGTCGGAATATGGGATGTAAATTACAGAACTGCACTATTTCTGAAGTTAAAAAGTCACTTTGAAAAAAAAAAAAAAACCCAGCGAGAAGGGGTTTTTTTGCACATAATTAATATTAATTGAAAGAAAGGGAGTCCTTTGGCTATTCTGTCGCCAAACATTCTGTTATAGGATACTAATTTTAAAAATAATAAAAGAAAAATAGCAATTACACTGCATTAAAAATGAGTTCAAAAACACGTATCCTTTCCTGCCTGGCGTCCCAAATTTAGGACGTTACAAAAAAACTTCGTAATAGTACTTAAAAGTGAAGTACGAACAAAATTCAAAAATACGTATTCTTTTCTAATGTTTGTTCTACTAAATAATAAAAGCTACATAAAAATTGGCTAAAAATTAAGGAAAATATGTTACCTTTTCTTAGATGCCATGTTGTTCCATGCAGAACAAGCCTTGATCTGAAATAAAAGCTATCAAGCACTAAAATAAATACGCAAATGTGCTGCCATCTGTGATCAAATATTGAAAACAAATATCCAGCAAATTATATCCAGAATTTTAAAAAGCTGTGATAAATGTAGTATAATTGGGAATTTTTTAAGGGAAGCGTCCCAAAAATGGGACACTAGGCACAAATGGGTTTTAACATATCAGACAACAATTTGACTAATCAAAGATTCAACAATATGTTTGTTTAGCTAATAAAACAATGAAGTTGACAGGGAGATATTTATTACATTGCTGCATGACATTCAGGACAGTTTTCACTTTGACAAGGGTAAAGAAACCAGTAAAGGAGGAAATTCTGGTCACACAAGCTTTTACACAGCTCCTCAAAAGAACTCAGCATCTCTAAGAATACCCAATCGGAAAAGGTTAAAACAAGGGGTTATAACAAATACATGTATAAAAGTTACAATTTTTTATTCTGAATTAATAGCATCAAACAATCTAAAACCTCACTCTGTGATGACAAATATGGCAATGTTTTCTGTAATTGTCTTTTCCAGTATTTTAATTTCATTAACAAATGCTAGTCATATTTTAGTTGGGGTACTGGAGTTTAATACAAAATTTTTGGGGCAAAAAAAAAGAAGAAAGAAATTTCAGAACTGAAAACATGGTATTTGACTTAATTTGGTTTGTTACAAGAATTTGAGATTTTTGTAGTAGAAAAGATGGTTTTGATTAAATTTCGTGCAATTTTTTTTAGAGAAAGTGAAAAAAGCTAAATTAAAGGAGGGGAACCCCCCTTCCTGCCCAGAACAGTTGGGTTTAAAATCATGTGATGATAACTAAATATTTTTTCACAGAGTTTCAATATATTCTTTAGCATTGAAAACTAAATGAACAAAAAAATATCAATTACTTTCCAAAGGTATCCAGTTACCCCTTTCAGTTTTGGAGCATCAGGCAACAGCTTAGATTTTTTCGATGATGAACTAGGTGAGACTGGAAACTTTTTTTTCAATACTTGAGGTGAACAACTTTTTTTCATTTTATCAATTTCTTTAGCATATTTGCTCGTTGACGTTTTTGGGCTTGCTTCACTCACTGTAGGTTTTTTTACTAAAAAAAAAAAAAAAAAAAAAGCAATACATGTACAGAAATCTAAGTTTTACATGAATTAAATAATAAATAACTATAACTATGGGGGGAAAAAACATAGTACTACAATATAAAACCTATTACAGTAGACACTCGATTATTCGGCTGGTGACTATCTGGCCTAGTAAGGAATATTTGAAATCGTTCATTAGTAAAACTGGTCATGAAAGTGCATGGCAAACTTGCCAACCGTATGAAAAGAAAAAACGGGAGATCCAGTCAAAGCTTTAAGGGAGAAAAAGGGAGATTTTAAACGATGCTATAAGTAAAAAAACAGTTATAACAAGTATTTATTTGATTTTTTCATGAAAGAGAATTCACTCGTATAATCGCTCTTTTTGTTTGTAGATATTTCTTTTTTTTCAGACATCGCTAAAGATGAATGTTAAACTACAACGCACGCTGTAGATCAAGATGAAAACACGCGGCGCAGTTAGCATGCGTCTGAAAACTGAACGATACCGCGAAACGGCAACGGCGCATGCGTGAGATAGAAGTAGAAGTGTGAACGTAGAGTTAAACCGAAATACCATCTACGGAAGCATTTCGGTCGACACTCCGAACGCACCCATCGGATGTTTGCCGCTCACCTTGAGTTCGACGAACCTCACCGGTCGATCGGTAGGTAACCGGTTACTAACAGCAGCGTTCTATGATCAACCGGTTACCGCATTCGTTACCATTCTAAGCAGTTGATTGGAGCACGTGATCATTAGCTGTCACGTGATTAACTAACCGGTCGTGCTCGTCGAACGTGAGCTTGCTCTGCTAGCCACGCCATCTATTAAGGCTGTGAGTAACTATTTTAAGGAAGAAAATTAAGTTTAATTTTAAAAAAAAGAAAAAAACTCGAAAAGAATAAAAAAACGGGAGAAATGGATACTCAAACGTACATCGGGAGAATGGAGTAAAAAACGGGAGTCTCCCGTGAAAAACGGGAGAGTTGGCAGGTCTGGCATGGGGAAAATAAAGAATACTAAAATGTTTTTCATTTTCTGCCTCCTGCATGCAACCTCCATGCATTCTGATCCCCCAATAACACAGGTGGCACATTAGTTAGAAGCTGTTTCACGGTCACTTTTGCAGACAACACTTATCTATAAAATAAAGCAGTAAGTATTACTTCTGCTTTTGTTATTTATCTAAAATATGTAATTACATGTGTTTTGAATTAAGTAGGGGATGGAGTTAGAAGATAGAACACCGTCTTATTCGGATTTTTTGTTTTTCAGGCTGCAAATGTGCCACATTAGTCCGGATAATCAGGAGTCTACTGTACTTCCTTGACAATGTTAATTTACATATATTTCTTTTTTGAAGAAATTAGGACGTTTTATCATTTAAATGGAAAAACATGTAACTATAATGCCAAGACCATTTTTTCAAAACACTTGAAAAAAAATTCATGGTTGGAAATCTTACAAAATATTTTTAATTTTAAATATGTATTAATCATAAATTAATTATATATAAATATAAAATCAGAACACATTAAAAAATGTAGAAGAGATAATACGGAGTTGGAGCAGGTAGTTTGATTAATGGAATAAATTTCATAATGGGAAGTAAGCTTTTGCAATATACAGAATTTCTTTCAGATTTAGACACCTCATCATTTTTATACAGGTGAATGAAAATTCAACAATACATTACATAAATAAATGGGTTCATAGAAACCAAACTCTGCAAATGAGAATTACAGCAAAATAAAACCAAGAACAAGCATTGGGTTGTTACTGAATGATATTAAAATATTTTAAAAAGGGTTAAAAATCATGAAAATGGCAAATTAAACACTGAATAATTTTAAGGTGCAAAAAAATTAGAAAAAAAAAAGTTGTTTTAAATTCAAATCAGAGCATTTTTATTCTTTCAAAGACTTTACAGTCTTTTATTACAATTAATTTTAATCTTTTAAAATAAAGGCGTCCCTCCTATAACACCGTACTTCTACAACACTGTTTCAATAATACATGGCACCAAATTTGCGATTATTATAACATGGTTTCGATATTACATGATACAAAACTTGAATTTAATACTACACAGCTTTGATATAACAGGAATTTTAAAAGATGTAATTTCATTTATGTTTGATACACTGTTAAAAAATGCATGATAATAGCTCTAATAAGTTTTTACTTTGTTTTTATAAAACTTATATGGAAAAATGTCTATTTCCGACTCGAAAGTTTGACTTCCCCATATAACACTAAATTTTAAATTTTCAGACTTTGTTTTTCTCATCAGTGATCTGAAGACAAAAAGATAAAAAATATTTTGTTTCCAAGGCCTTGTAAGAAAATAACATTAGGATTAATCACATGACAAATTTGGCAACTGATAAAAAATAAATGTAGTTGAAACAAAGTATAAAATGAAATAAATAGACTAACTTTATTTATTTTATTTCTTGTTTTGTTGTCTTTAGAACAATTATAGTTATGAATTTTATAGCTATCAAAAGGCTTCAGATTTTTCTTTCTGATAGAATGCATTTTATTCTTATCAAAGAAAGTTGATCAATTTTTTTTTCTTGTTGTGCATAATAGTTATAATTTGAGGAATGAAAAATTAAGTTGCATCGTTTATAACAACATTAAGTATTTTATTGAACCAAAATTTAAGCTACTTTAAAATTTCAACTTATAACTTGGTTTCAATATGATACGGTACACATTCTCCTTGATTTATGTATTCCTTGTCTAGTGTACCACGGTTTCGATATAACACAATACTTGGTTTCGATACAACACAGTACATATTGACATAATTTATAATGTTTACATGATTCATTAGTTAAAAAAATATTTAAAAAATCATTTACAAAATAGTCTTGTATAGCACGGTTTTTGATACTACATCGAACGAATAAATCATTTTATATGAGGGATACCTGAACTTGAAACTCAGCATTTACAAAAATTAGAAAACTATACTATATTTCATGCACGAATATCTACACGAAAAACTTTGAAAAGCTGAAGTAAAACTCATATAATACCAATGATAAATATGATTTGAATCAAATTTGATATAGATTGCACGCAGGCCCGTCAGTTCAAATTTTTCACGGCGAAGGGTCACACGGCAATGCATATTGTTTGAA
Organism: Uloborus diversus; assembly: GCF_026930045.1. NCBI lineage: Eukaryota > Metazoa > Arthropoda > Arachnida > Araneae > Uloboridae > Uloborus > Uloborus diversus. The sequence continues at coordinate 32,515,768 of NC_072731.1, read as the reverse complement.
AAAGTACAAAAGCCATGCCCCATATGTATGGATATACACCGAACTCTGAAAGTCGGGGGTGTAAGATCAGAATCAAATGAAAATTAATAAAAAGAGAACAATTTAAAAACATTGCTTTGATTTTTTTAAAAATATTTTTTTTATTTTAAAGAGCAAATACAGTATATCAGAGTTAAAAAATGCAAGTAAAAAAAAGAGAGAGAGAAAACTTAAATACATGTTTCTAAAATGAGCAGATATATACAATTTTCAAATCATGTACAAAAAGGTTTTCTTTTCTTTTTTTTCCCATAGCAATTGGTTTATTCTAAGGATTTTCCCAGAACTTTTAATCCCTGAAAAATCTTATTCTGGGAGGATTTTGATGTTTTGATAAAAGAGTTTGGGATATATTAACTTCATTCGGGTTAAGGCATCAAAATTTAGGAGTCTCCTGAACAAATCGGGAGTTGGCAGCTATCCCGAAAGCAGAATACTACTAAATTTGAGATGTACGTCGCAGAACAGATGCCTGAGCTGCAGAACAATTCTGTTCAAATGACAGAGGAAAACTTAGACAAATTTTCTGCAGAAATTCTAGAAACATTTGTACAATTTCTGCATAAACTGCAGATCTTCTACAAGTATCTTCCAACTAAAGATATAATGCTGCAGAATTTCTTCTAATTAGAAGAAAATCTGAAATTCTCGCAAATTACGCTTATTCAGCGGGAAAGCTTTCTCAAAACGTCGCAATTTTAAGGGTCATTTTCAGAAACTTTAGATTTACTTTAAACTTAAAGAAATCTGTAATATTTGTGCAACATTAAGACATTTGCAGAAATTCTAGATTTTTGCAGAAAATCACCTTGACTGAAGCACCTGCTTTATACCCTTAATTGTCATACAGGATGAGATTTTCCCGGCTTTTACCGGAATTTTCACTTTTTATGTTTGTTTTGTAAAGTTTTCTTTCTTGTTTTACTTTTTGAGACCTCAAGAGCAATCCTATATTTCTTATAAATCTGAAAAGATTCTGATTTTTCTTGCATTTTTGGTTTCCTTTTCTTTAAATTTCCCCCAATCGATCTTAATCCTCAATTTCTGCCATAAACATATATTTTGGAAACATGCCAACATTGAAATGTTGCCGAAAATTGCGTGTCTTGCTGAGATTTCAACCTTTTTATATCTTGAATATATTTCAATTATTTTGAAAGTTTTGAGGTATTTTATTATATGCTGCAGTAACTCGACTCATTTCAAAAAACTATTTTAGTAATTCAGAAATATATCAACATTGTTTAAATCGATTGTTCATACAATGTAAAATTGGCCAAAAGAAAAAACCTAAGTTAACACCCAGAGTAGGATTTTAATAAAACTTTACATTTTTGCTTTTTCTATGCATCTCACACAGTTTAGGTTTTACAGCCTGTTTAAGTATTGGGGATTTTATAGTTTTCATGATCAACTAATTTTCTAACGTTTCTATGTGTACAATGCTAGAAGTACTTGCAGAACCTATTTTGGGCAAATGATTTTACATCGCAGAACATCAAAGTATTCTGCTTTAGGGGCAACTGTGAACAAAGGCAAGGTAAGGGATTGGAAAATAAACTATGTGTTGTTTCAGAAACACTATTTTGTCTTCAATCCTGAGTATACATTCGCTAATATCACTATGAATAATCACTCACCTTTTGCTATTCTACCCTTTCAAAATTTGGTAAAAAGTAGAATAAGTTGGATGCGTTAAAATGAATTTTTCGTCTTACTTCACAATTTTGGGGTGTTTTGATGCATTATAAATCAACAATGGTTATTTTATTTTCTCTTGTTGAGTGAAAAATGAAATTACTAAAGGTCATAATAAAGCAGTTAAATATAGTAACAACAAAAAACAGTAAGTTTTAACAATTACCAATTTGTTTGATATTTTTTGCTTCTTTAGAAGCAGCATCTTCATCACTTTCATCTTCTTTAGGTGTACAACCAGACATTTTGTGTTTGATGAAAATTTCCAGCTGGTGGAAAACCTCTCCACATTTTCCACATTCCAAACTATCTATATATAAAATAAATGGAAACTATTATAGTCCACTAGAACAGTCAATGCGTTTTACAGCAACTAATAGCAGTGTTAATTTCTTCATTAGGACAACAGTGTTAAACAGTAGTAAGCTCAAAACAGTGTTAAAAACAAGAATTTAAACCTAGGCATCATGATAACAGATGATGTGTCATCATGACGCTCTACCATAACCTTATACAGTCGAACCTGTTTATCTCGAACCTGCCCATCTCTAAAACTATGTCGAGGTTTTTCTCTATGTCAAAGTTTTTCATTTTCCCTGCACATAAAGTATTAATTCAATGTTTTCCCCCATGTTTGTCTCGAATGAAATTTTCTGAAAACCTGTATTTCTCGAATTTCGACTAAAGTGTCTTTCTTGAATTTGATCCCCAACGATCTTTATTAACTGGAATTTGGAGACAAAAAGCATTTTTCCTAATATTAGCAGTCACATAATCCTCCAGAATTAAAACTTTATGTACAAGAAGCAAGTTTTCCAGCAATTATATCCATTCAAAAACTGAGAGGAAGGGGACATTGTCGATTAGTAAAATTGCTTCCAAAGTTTTACTTTCGAGTTATTGCTCCAATTACTTATTTTTTGAACTTTTTTCAAAACCTCTGTATCAAGAAACCTCCATATCTCAAATTTTTCTTCTCTCCCGTAAAATTCGAGATAGACAGGTTCGACTGTAACATGTGTCGCCAATCGGTCGGGGATTTGAATACAGAAATAATTGGTGGAAAGCTGGAAATTGCTTTAATCTATGCTTTATGGGTCTGGAATAACCATACTAAGTTTTCCCCCTTTTACTAAGTGAGCTTTAGCCGTTACATCCAAATTAGTGACAAAAAACACCTGTTTTTACTTTCTTCTATATCTAATATATAGAAGAAAGTATTGGATTCGTGCAAATTTTCGAATTTCGACGGATTCGAATGTTTTGAGGTGTGCTGAGTCCATTTCGACTATTTTTGGAAAATGTCTGTCTGTCTGTGTGTGTGTGTGTGTGTCACGTCTGTGTGTGACCAGTTTTTTGTGGCCGCTCTACAGCAAAAACTACCGCATGAAATCGAACGAAATTTGGTACGCATATGTGCCCCTATGTGAACTTGTGCTTATTGGTTTTTTGGCACGAATTCCTCCAAGGGGGGTGGAGCAATGGGACGTTTTTTGAGTTACGCGTGATTGCTATTCCTCAGGAAGTAACTGGCGGAATCGAATAAAATTTGGTCCATATGTTGCCAGTAACAGGAACAGGTGCTGATTCAATTTTGGTGTCAATAACTCAAACGGGGGTTGAGCTATAGAACATTTTTTGTCGTCAATTGTGACTGATGTATCTCAAGAAATAATGAACGGAATGAAAGAAAAATTTATCGGCAAGTAGCTTTTAGTGGGTATAAAAGCTGATTTTATTTTGGTGTCAACAGCTAAAAAGGGGGTAGCGCAATCGCCCGTTCTTTTTTTCCATTGTGAGTCCCCTATCTCAAGAAGTAATGCTACGTTCTGGTTGAAAGTTGGAATATATGTGAATCCATATGTAAACAGGCTTTGGTTCAATTTTGGCGCCAATCGGTGCTGATTTATTTTTATTATCATTATTTTTTAGCGAATAAAAATAGCTTTATTAATGCAACAATACGAAAGATAAATCGTAATAGATTATCGTCTGCGTATTTCTCGTGATTTTAATTGTATGGAAATGATCGGAAATATTATCTCAATGATTTAAAATTTTTAACTGTTGCCATCTTATGTTTGCTAACAAATAAAATATTTGTAATTAATTCAAGCAAAGCTTTTAAAATAACTTTCAATTTTCGCTCTTTGCTTTGCTTTTGCAATAATTCAGACATTGGGATGGTCGTCAAGTTTTTTCATGTGTCATTTTGTGTTTGTTGGGAATATTGCTTCCCCGTCAAGCATGGGGAGGGATCAGAAAAAAAAAAGAAAAATATAGAAGAAAGTTTCGTGATGGCCACAACATACTAGTTTGATTAATATAACAATATCTCAAAAATAACTCTTCCAATGGCCATACATATTGGCAGATTACTTGTACAGAGTAAAATTCTGAACAAAATAAGTATCTACAATATATATCCTTGTTAAATACTAAGCGCACAACTTAATTTCAAAGTTCATCTGAAATCACTAATCAAGCGCTTCAAACCAGAACGTACCTACCCCACTCCCACTGGCCCTCCCCGAGACCCCCTGGAATAACACTAAACCACATGGCGGTGCTTTCCTACCTATGGAAGCAAGTGCACAGGTAAGTATTCATCAAGTTGACAAACTAAATGTTGCTGAAAACAATTTATCTCATTACAATTTAACAAAGAAATGAAAAAGGATCCTATCTTCATACAGAACTTATTTTAGTTCTTAAAAGGAAACGCAAAAATACTGATAGGTTAATTTTAAGTAGAATGATGTAGAGAAAATGACTGATTTTGAGTGACTTAATTTGAATTTAGAAAATCAGTATTATGTTCAAGGTAAAAAATTTTCCAGTTCACTTTTCTTGAAGTAAATCAATTTTTTAATTTACACAATTTGAAGAAAACTTATTTAATAATATTAAATGTTTTGCTGTGAGAAATGGTACTATATAGCTCCATCAGTGACTGGGTGAGTGAACTATTTGGGAAAAACATGATTGACTTGTGTGTGATTTGGGATAAATTATGTACGAAATGTGACGTGATTAAACTCAAAGAATGAGGAATTAAAAATATTGTGTTGTTTTCTATCACCATCCCAAGCACTGTTAAACTTTCAGATGTTTTCAAATGTTTTAGCCATGCTCAATGTATTATTTTAGGTGACCCACGTGTATATTATAGATTGTAATTTTTTATGCCTGATGTCTTTCGCTATTATGATCTTTGTACTTCAAGTTATCGTAATAACGTATTTTTTCTATAATCACATGTCTAATACTTTTCTAATTACTCTTAACTGTATATAAAATTACTCTAAACTGTATGTGTTGAAAAAATTACACACTGAAGAAATGCAAAAGTTGAGCATTCATGGAAATAGGTGTGAATTTTTATTTATCGTCTAATGTTTGTTTGAATATTTTTTAATGAATTGCTGTGGATCTAGCAAAAAAATATCTTAAATAAGAATCAAATGTAATTTCACTATACATACTCTTCAAAACAATCCTTGCATTTCTGAACTAATTTTTCCAAATTCTTTAGTTTGTAGTTTATGTGTCTGAATTTTTAAAGCTTTCCAGCTATGTTTTGAAAACTACTTATAGTTGCTGCATATGTTAACTTTGAATTTTTTGTTTGAATATTTGCTATCTTTCCAAAGTTAACATTGCTGGAAAATTTTCCACTTCTCACATAATGAGAATGAAACCTGAGTTTTGAAGCATTGGTGCTATTGAAATGCAATAAAAGATTATTTTAAATGCAGTATTTATTTTTGAACATATGCTTTCATATCATGTATTTATACTATCTGAATTTAATGCAATGCATTTTACAAATCATGCATAAAAAAGTTTTTTTTTCTCAATAATTGGGCTGAATTAAATAGTAGTATATTAAATTGCAATGAATAGAATGTAGAAATATAGCACGTAAATTTTAGAAACCATAACCTCTAAAATTTTGGTTGTATGCAAAATAACAATGAATATTTAAATCATGTACAATATGCATCATGATGGGGAGAGTCATTTAGATATGGGATATCTAATTACCTATGCAGGATATATTGTCAAAATAGTTATGTAGTATTTATAAGGTAACCAATAAAGTTCTTGCCGTTTTTACTTTGCCATTGAAAGAAGTGATAGTAAGATTTAGAAAATTAGTATGTCACGTGGTTTAAGCTGCTGTCAGGTATACAAATTAGTGTATCATGTTTTAAACACCTGTCGGGTGAGATCAGCACTAGTGGGACCCATACAGTAGAGTAGCAAAATGGAAGTGTCAAAGAAACTCATTCGGTGTTGTTAACTTTACAATTTCAAAATGCGCTTATCAGCAGCTGCATCAACACGTAGAACATGTTAAGTGTTTGGGGATAGTGCTGTAAATGAACGTATAGCAAGGCAATGGCAAATTCTAATCTAGAGATCCATCTCTTTCTAATGAAAATTTTAGTGGACCACTACCAGCCTTGGATGGTGAAGCCCTAGCGTGCGTCTGTGTTTTAAACAGAAAAACAAGTTTTCTATTCTAAAATATGTATTTTTCAGACCCTCCCCCAGGATTGGGCGGGAGGGCGCCGCGCCCAACTTGCCCTTTGATTCTTAGAACGCGCCCAACTTGCCGTTTTATCGGTAAAACGGCGCCCTAATTGCCTTTTTGTTAATGAGCTGGCATCCTTTGGATTTAAGATTTTTACTAGAAAAAGGAAGGAGCCAGTGTCTCTTTCCATTGTTTTCCCACAATGACTTTCTTCTAAGTGAAAACAGCGGACATCCGCCCCTCCCCTTTGCCTCTTAACTAAGATTGCCATTGAGCTGACTATTAGAAAAGCATGCCTTCCATTATCAGTTACCACAAGGGATAAAAAGTGGCCTACTGGGCATTCTAGAGACTTAACAATGTTCTTCCAAGGACCTTTCACTTTTGGGAACACTACTGATAAGCCACTGCTGAATTCCCAGAATCACTTCCTTGCTCCTTGCCTCAGGCTTCCCATCAATAATGGAGGGCTGTAGCGAAGAATACTGGCTGTCATCCTTCCTCCTTATCGCTTCATGACAAGGGAAGTGTTTCTTTGTCCAATTGACATGTATGTTAATAAAACTCTACTTCTCTTCCAGCCAGATAAACGTTAAGTTAGCCCTGCATTTTATAATCTTTCAATCAAATTCATATTTTTAATAGTGCTTTTCCATTTTGAATTAGAATTAAGTAGATGCAATGGAGCGCCACAAATCCACCGACCTAAAATCCACCAACGTCCAAAATCCGCACCATTTTTTTCCGTTTTTTTTTTCCTGCGCTGCGAATTTAATCTTTTTTTCCCTTAAATTTTATTTCAGTGTAAATTAATCAAAATCACGATTATTTGCTGAAACAGCTGTTTTAGCGGATAATATGCTCTGTTTTATTATTATGCTTTATACGCATGCCGATAATTTTTTTATCTGAAAAATACGTTTGTATTTTTGCTCAGTTTTTTTCACATTGTGTACTACTCAAAAAATAATAAGAAATATCGAAAACTGAAAGCAGATGCTAAAAGATTGCTGCAGATTAACAGCAAAACGCTAATATTTCGCGTGACACGTGGCATCAAAGAAACGCAAAAATATGACAAAAATAAAAAGAATTCAGCATGTAAAAGTCAAATGTGGATGATTTTTGACATTTCAAATGAAAACAAATGACTTTTAATTATTGAAAATAAATACTAAGTGCTTTGAAACTAGTGCTGTTTATTGGTTTTTGTTTCCTTATGATGGTGGTTACTCCAAGAGCAATTATTACTTTTGGATTTAAAAGTCTTAAGTTACAGCTAGTAACAGCTGAAAGAATTAGTTTTCCTCCCCCTCCCCCTTTTATAGTTCATTCTTTGTTTTCCAATTTAGAAATCAAAACTAGAAATTATTAAAAAAAAAAAGCAGAATGTCCAAATTTTCAGATCATAATAATTTGTTTTACTTATGTATATCTGCTTACAAAACATTATTTAGCCACAAGCAGAAACTTTTACTTTATATATTCATTGTTTAGATAATAGTAAATCAATTGTTTTACATAAACAAGCCATTCTTGCTTAATGCAATTGTTACCAAATGTTTGTGACATCTCAAAGTACTTTGTGGTAACTAATGTAAGTCTAATTCATGTTAAAGTGTGTCGTTGGGGAAAGTTATTATGTACATAATTCATCAAAATCTTAAGAGAAACGTGAGTTAAGCTGTTAGATTATAAACTATTCAAATGTCCTACGAAGTAATTCATAAATGTTTCAAAGTTTTTTTTGTTGCAACAGTAAGACATTTGAACCCAGGAATAACAGTAACATCCTACGACTATATCCACTGATGCTTTGAAGCTATAATTAACATGCCTTTTAGTTTCGAAAAGTTTGTGTCTTTTTTTGAAAAACAGCACCCTGCCCTTTTTTAATCCTGGGGGAAGCTCTGTATTTTTGTTAAACTTTTTTAAATATTGTTTTGTGACTGTGCTGATTTTGAAAGTTAGTTTTGTGAAACTGCTGATTTCCTTACTTGATTTTTGAGAAGGTACTGAAAAACAATAGTAAAATCAGCCTGTATTGGACCCTGATTTTGTTTGGGAAAAATACAATAAAAATTACTTTCATAGGGAAAAAGATTATAAAATGCAATGCTTTTAGAGCTTTTATTTCTTCAAATCACAACTTCTAAAAACTAGCAATATAAACATTCAACAAATGATTAAAGTGCTAAAAAAGACTTTCATGGATAACAATGTAAACATACAATTATAAAATCAAAGCTTACCTATTATTTTAGTCATGATGTGCTTAGCTTAAAAATATTTACTGCATAAAAATGGAAACCTAGCCTGAAAATACAAGAAATAGTAAAATAATTGCTGACAACATTTCTCAGGACATGTACGTTTACATGTACGTTTTTACATACAATCTGGTAGGATAAAATATTGATGTAAAGACTAACAAGAGTCGTCTCTAAATAATATTCAAATGCTTTTAACTAATAAATTTTAACAGGATTACTTCAAAGAAGGTTCCAGTGTTATAAGTTGAAAAAACCCATTGTTATAAAAAACTCGAAAATCTATATAAATAAAACAAAGAACATGTATATGTGTTTATATGTTCCCTATAAAAATCCAATTTACGTCGAATCTCGACCAAATTTGGCATTGGGATACTTGGGTATCCGCGAAGGAACGTAGGGGTGTTTTCAAACGTCAAAAAAGAACTGAACCATTCGAATTTTAATGCTCGAATATGGCATTAAACGTCTTTTTCTACCCGAAATAATTCTCCAATTTCTTTGATTCAGATCCCATTCGAAAGCCCGCGAAAAACACCTATTAAATTTATTCATTTATTTTGAATTTCAAAAAATCAAGGCTGTAAAATCACCGGGAAAAATTAAAAGCACTGGTAAGCCTAATGAAACAAATTTTAAATCGGAAAATTATCATTTGCGCGATCTCATTTTAAATTAGCGTTCAGAAGGTTGCCACTTTTTTTTCTCCGCTGTGACTAAATAAGATTTTTTTTTTGAGGTAAAAATTTCCCCTATTTGATTATTATTTGGCGATTTATCTTCTTCCTTTTTTTTAGAAAGATTTTAATTGTATTTATGGAGTGCTGCATTTTATTTTTGCGGAAACTTTGGACTTGCCATTTTCTTCCTTTAAGAATGATTATTTTGACGGGAAATTTTGTAGTGTTTTTTTTTTCTCTAATTGAAGCCTGATTGTTGAACACAAGTCACTTGACAAAACTTTTATTTTCGAGATAGACCATGCAAAGCAGATAGTTATGAAATAAAAATATGTTTTTCAGAGCTTTCAAGCACAATTCTATTCTGTTTGAATTTATATTATACAGTAAAACCTGTAAAGTTGACCACCTTTGTAAGTTGACCACCCGTCTATGTTGACCGCTTTTGTCAGGAACGGAATTATTCCTATCTTATATAATGAAAGAAAACCTCTGTAACTTGACCACCTCTCTATCTTGACCACCTGTCTATCTTGACCACTAATGAACCCCAAGTTTGGTTTGGAGTATTGTAAAAAACCCTTTGTAAGTTGACCACTTGGTTTATTTTTAAAAATTTTATTCAACAAATTATTATTTTTATTATTTTTTTAATAGCTTTCCAAGAATATTTCTGATGCCAGACCAGCATTTTACCAACTAATGAAACAGCAGCATAACTAAACCTCCTTTTGAGTTTAACCACATGGGAAAACTACTAAGAACCCTTTTATTCTCCAAACTTGTTTTTCTTTTGTTGTTAAACGAAAAAAATTTTATTTCTTGATTAACTATAATTTTTTAGGAACTATTAATATAAAATGATTAACTTTTCATAAACAATAAGACTTTTTTTTGATCAATTTACTGAAATTTTAAATTTTCATAACATACTATACATCATTCTGGGAAAATAATCTCTAAAACTATTCGAATAACATTTTATATTATTGATTCAAAGTAATGCTAAACAATGAAAGTGAGTTGAAGAGAAAGAGTAAGTGTCAATTAGGCAAAAAATGAATGCATGGTGCAAGACTTACAAAAAAAAAAAAAATCATCATCATCATTACCCCCTTTATAAGTTGACCACCTGTCTAAGTTGACCACCAAAGTATTGCACCGCAAGTGGTCAACTTACACAGGTTTCACTGTATTTCTGGCAAATGAAAGTGGTTTTTCCCCCACACAGCATGCAAGGTGCTTACAAGAGCTTAAAGAAAGATATTTCCAAAGGTTAAGGAAATTCTCTGTATTTGAGTTAAGTGGACATTCCACCTTTATTATTTGAGGTTTATCTAAATATTCTTCTTCTTTGCTGGTGCAAGCCAAGACCGTCTCTCAAAGTCTTTCCACTTAACCCTGTTCCGTGCAATGACCCTCCATTGGTTTACTCCTACTACTTTTAAGTCCTTTTCTACCCCACCCAGCCACCTGACAGGAGGTCTCCCTCTAAAATTTTCCTTCAATGTTGGAGAAGGTGACTCTTTTTGTGAGGAACGTATCCGTATATTGAAATATGTGGCCCAGCCACCTAATGCGAGACGCATTTATAACCTTCAAGATGTTAGGTTCACCATACTTTTTGTAAATTTCATGGTTATAAGCTCTTCACCAACAGTTGTCTTGTTTTATTGGTCCAAAAATCTTTCTTAAAATTTTTCTCTCAAAAATCAATAAAAGTTCTTCTGCCCTGCTGAGGGCCCAATATTCACTCCCCCCTCCTCAACTAACAGGTCTTATCAATGTTTTATATAGAATTATTTTAGTTTTAATGCTGATGTAATTTGAATTTAATTGGTTTTTAAGGCCTTGTAGCATTGACTTGTAAAATTAATACCGGATTAGCTTGTGAGGATTTTTACAATAAGGTTAAAACTAAAACAGAATATCTATTAAAGTCCTATAAAATGAGAAGTAGTATATCTAAGTATTGTTGAATTTTTTATTCCTCATACAAAGTGTCTTTTCTAAAAAAAAAAAAAAAAACTTTTAAGTATTTACAACTAAGAAGTGAAATGTTCAAATTTTATCTGCTTATGTTATTTTTTATTACCTCTTATTTAGGTTCATAATTAATAGCCATTTATTGATAGCATTGAGAATAAACTGCCTTATAAAACACTCCAAAAATCAGCCATAGTTGTGTGACCTTTTGAAAACAAGTGACGCTGGGAAGGAGGGGGGGGGGGGACATTCCGATGTCCCGGTTGAACATTTCAGAAATCTGGCAAGCCTAGCCATGGATAGCCTGTTTTTATCTCAATATATAGATCATTGCAGCTTGAGATCATTGTGCCCAGGCATTTAAACTGCTTGACATTCTCAAATGTGTAGCATTCACAAATGTCAAATATTATTCTACACATCTTGCATAATTTAATTTCACATTACTATTCTGCCAACAAATATTTGGTATTTGGCCTAATTTTTGGCAAAATATTCGATTATATGACTACTTGTTACATCTCTAATGGGTACGGGGAGGTGTGGCACGTTGGTCCGCTTTTTTTTATTTTTTACCTCATCAAAAAACTTTATGAGCAGTTCGATTTTCTACAACAAATTTTACTAAACACTTCTAAACACCACAGATTTTTTTGGAAATGTTGAATTCATAAACTTTTTTTTTATATTAATTTTTAACGGAACCTTGTGAAGTGGACCAACGTGCCCATGGGTGGGAAAGTTGGTCCGCCTGGTGGGGCACATTGGACTGCATTACTCAAACAACACTTATTATAATTCTAGTGATAAATACTATCAGATTTTATAACTACCTTATTCTCTGTTGTCTGTCGAGTGAAAAATATAAAGTTTCAAGATCAATATAACATATTAAATTGATTTTAATTGATTAATCATCTTTATTTAAAAACAGCAGTAAGCATTCACCATTAATACACAATTATTTTTCAAAAATCAATTATTGAATACTCTGGATATAATTAATGCAGATTCAAGTTAACCAAAGATGTGTTAAATGATATCTGGGAATATAAAAGTGCTACTTTTAGACCTTTGGAAATAGCACTTCTATTGGTCTGGGTTTTTTTAAAGGATACAAGTCATATGTTACATTTATGCAAAGTTGCATCAATATTTGTTAGGGGAATAAGATCTTTTCTTCATTGCATATCTTTACTAATATTATAAAGAGAGAGGGAGGATTTTTGTTTGTTTATATGTTCGAGGTAATATCCAGAACCACTGCATCTATTTGAAAAATTCTTTCACTATATGAAAGGTGCTTTCTTACCGAGTAACATAGGCTATAATTCAAAAAAATCCGATAAATAGTCCTTTTTTTATTCAAATTTAGGCCCAAATTTCACGTAAATTGCCTATTATTGGCTATGAAAGGGGTGAAAAATTATTTGCACACATTAATATTATATATCGTTAAAAAGGGTAGAATTTTCTGCGTTCTAAACAATTTATTTCAATGCTCTAACTTAATTACGGCGGGAGTAATTTGCGTTTTTAGCTCGAACTTTTTTAGGCTTAGCTGAAATTTAGGCACTACTTTCTTCATTAAATCTATCAATAAAAAGTGAAGGAATTGCCCCAAAGTTTTTTTTTTTTGACAGCATTGGAAAAAGCGAGATTTTTTACTCCAGATCTCTCTCGACCTATGGTCGAAAAAATTAGCTTCTATCTTCAAAGGAAAAAAAGTTACAAGCGTTTTTAAATCAATTTCAAAATATGTCATTTTGATTCAGTTTGTCAACCATTTTATTTTCGCGTTTCTATGGTTACGCTTTTTGAATCCATTGTTAATTTCCAATCTGGTTTTTTAAACTTATTTTATTTTATGTTTCCGTGGTTATGCTTTTAAAATCCATCTTTCGCATTTTAATTTCTTAAAAGTATTTTAATATCTGTCGTCATTGTTTGGAAGAGTAATTTTGCATGGTGTTTTTTTTCTTTTATTTAAGTTATTCTTTACGTTATTAAGTTATTCTTTTAATTAATTGCTGAATATATGTCACTTGACACAATTTTTGTTCTCAAGGTAGACCGGGCAAAGCCGAGCAACGCAACTCTTAATATGTAAAGATTTGAAAGCTGCTGTTAGTGTGATTTTATACCTTTTTGTTAGTTTGGCGAAACATTTATTATTACCAAAGAAAAATCATCCGCTTCAATCGCAAAAGGGCTCGGTTCCGGTAGCGTGGTCGTTAGGCGCTGAGCATTTTATTCTAGGATTATTGTTTTAACGCAACCGTTAATGTAATTCATTGTTTTGGAGATTTGTTTTGAAAGAAAAGAAAATATTGATTTGTTTTTATCCCAGTGAAATGTACGACATTTTCTTTTTTTCTGACGATTTTTGAATGTTCCACGGGATGTTTTTATTTTCGTTAGACGGTTGGATTATGATAGCGTCGTTGTTGGGCAAGTTTGGTGATAGACAATAGAGCTGCAGAATTATTTTTAAAGATATTATTTGATGTCTTTTTATGTTTATTTGGCGAAATATTTTAAATTGCAGTAAAAACCGCTTCACTCGCTAAATAGAGTTTTTAAGCAACTGTAAATCTAATTTAATGATTTGACGAAAAGTTTTAAATTCCAAAGAAACTTAAATAGTTTTTTTTTTGAAAAGGTGTGTACGCATTTTATACAAAGAAAAACGATCATTTCACATCAGAGAGGGGAGGGGGCATCAATTTTTTTTTATTCAACGGACTTCCATTTAATTTTTAGCACGGGCATCGCTGTGCGGGTACTGCTAGTATATATATAATAAAAAAGCCCTGCTGTACTATTACCATGCATTTCAAAGAAAAAGAATAAAATTGACAGCTTTAAGTTAAAGCAGCCTTCGGTTGGAATGACTGAGCTGGTGGTGTATTTCATGTATTTCTGCCTAGCCCTGGCTATAGGGCGATAACTTACTGAAAATGAAATAAACCTTTTGGTAAAATTAATTTAGTATAATTTTTGTTAAATAATTATAAAATATATCTTTGATTTTTTTGCCCCAAGTTTTATCATTATTACAGTGAAACCTGTGTAAGTTGACCACCTGCGGTGCACTAGTTTAGTGGTCAACTTACAGTGGTTGATTTATATGATAAGGGCTAATTCCGTGCCTGAAAAAATCGGTCAACTTACAAGGGTGATCAACTTTACAGGTTTTTAATGTATTTTGAAATATGTGTAACATGAAATGAAATGAATGTATGATATACAAACACATAGAATAATTGTTTTAATTATTGAGATTTAAGAGAAATTTAAAAAAAAAATTATGCGGGGTAGGTTGATCCGGTCCAACATGCCCCACAAAGAGTGGACCAATCTAACCCACCTTCTTAGTCTGAAAAAGTATTTTTTTTTCTTTTTGACAAAATAAATAAATAAAATTTAATTTGAATTTTGACCTCTTGAATTCAAATTATGTTTTTCGCAATCACGAGTGTGTATGGGGGTATGTGTGTTTGTGTGTAGGGGGGGGGGTATGTGTATGTGTGCAGGCATGTGTGTATGAGTGTTTGTGTGTGGGGGGGGAAATGTGTATGTGTGTGTAGGTATATGTGTTTGTGTCTGTGTGCAGGCATGAGTGTGTGGGTAGTTGTGTGTGTGTATTTACGTGTATGTATGCGTGTAAGTGTAGGATATGGATGCAACATGGAGACGGTTTTCGCTAGAGGAGCAGCATCATCCGGTCGATACTGCAGAGGGTGCTGGTGGGGAAATAAAGCGATAGCACATCAAAACAGTCAAATAAAAGCAATAAGCAAACGTGATTGCTCAAAAAAAGAAGAAAAAATTGCCAATTATTGTGAACTAAAAGAACTTACTTTAAAAAAGGAGTTCAATTTTCTCCTGCAATCTTGGATGAAAAAAAATAAAGTTATAGTTTTCCAAAAATTACTCAAGACTACTGAAATAACACTTCCTGGAAAAAAATTTGTTCAATATAATTGTACCCTGTTATTTCATTATAGGATTTGCAGAACTATTGGTGCTATTTGTTAGTCATAAAATAAAAACAATATTAATATAATTGAGACCGGTCCAACGTACCGCACCTCCCTCTATCCCTTAAATTACAAGAACTGGCATTATGCAAATGATTTGTAATTTAGGTCTTTAGCAGAGTACAGTGGTACTCCAATTATCCGAAGCAATTTGGGACCTAAACTCATTCTGATGTTTAAAAATTCCGATAATAATAATTGGATTTTAAACTGGATTATCTTTCAAATTTGAATATAATAATTGGATAATTGGATTTTTTTTCAAAAAAAAAAAAAAAAAAAAAAAGGGATCTATTTTAATAATTACTGTGTATTTTGTAAATAGGAGAAAAAAAATATGTTTAATGAAAAAGAACCTTTAATTAATTAGATGTATAGGCTACACTTTAACCTTTTAAGCTTACTTAGAAGTGCTGTGCATTAGTATTGTATAGCTTGACAGAGAGAATAGTGAGTAGACAGAATCATTAAATTGCAAATCTCAGTGGCTTTCTGTTTTGATTTTTTTCTGAAATTTTGCAAGAGATTGGAATTATCAAAGATTGGGATATTAGGAGGTCTACTGTACTACCTGAATAGGCACTAACTTACATTCCATTGTTCGCCTCAACTGTGTTTCAGTCGGGTGAACCTGTCTTCGTTTTTAATGCACTGATGATGGCACTTGTATTTTAGAGTGCCGAAACAGCTGTTTGCTGGTTTTTTAACCTTTTTCCACTCTCAATTTGTACTTTATATACGTTGTTATATTTTATTCACTATGCAGTACAAAGTTTTCGACTACTTTTTATGTACTAACTTACATCTTGAAGCTATAAGGTCTTCTTGGAAAGACTGCATAATAAGAGACAGTGCCTCAATTTATAATGCTATTAATTAAAAAATATATATTACTCACACTTTTTAAAGATAGTTCGGAAATTTAGGAGCCTTGAAACTCATTTCTCATTGATGACACTAAAGCACTGAAAGAAAAAAAAAAAAGAAGAAATAATGTTAAGACTACATAACAATCATTAACAATTCTAACAAAAAATTAAAGTACAAATAAATACAAGAATATCCTCATATAAATAATAGCCAATGATCGAGTAACCCGCATGTTTCTACAATGAAATTCGCGCCACAGCATATAATTTGATAATGTGAGTTGGTAATGTTTAACATGCAGGGAAAGGTTTTATTGTGACAAGGCTAAACTGGATTCGGTAACTTAACTGTTTTACTAGTAAGACTGCGTTATTTCAGAAGTATGAAGAAACGAAAAAAGGTCAACAATGAACGCTACCTACTGGAGTTTAGGGTTAATCCACTGGAGTTAGGGTTACAATTTCAACTATCAAAATGTCATCAAACAGGCAATGGCTTTGTTCAAATGTAGAAGCAATTTTCACCCGTCATACTTTGACGGGCAATTTTCAAGTATTTTAATATTTTGACATCTTAATAAGATGCAAAAATTCAAGAGGAAAAAGTTGTTTGAACAATGAGTGGAAATGCCTTTAGAATATCTAAAAACCAATAAAAACAATTTTCTAATTTACCCACCCTCCATCACATACAGGCTCTGAAGCGGATCTTAAGGAGCACATGGAAAAAGTTTTAGATAGTTCTGTTCACTTGAAAGGAGCCGCAAAAACTAAATTGTGATGGGCCTCCAAACCTGTCACTGGTATCATTGCAAGAGAACAAAATGATGTTCAACTAGTTTTTCAAACAGTAAGCATTACCTTTCATAGGGAAAGAACGCAAAACAGGCTGTGGAAATTTTATCACTCATTTGCACATTTTATCATTGAACACATTGTATTCTATTTAATAGGTCAGAAATAGTATGTTTATACAAAAATTTAAAACAAGATCAAATATTTTCCCCCCTCAAATTTTGGCGATATGAGCATAATGGTGACTAAAGGGTGTTATTTCATGTTAAAACACATTTAAAAGGCTGCAAATGACATTTTAAAGGAGTTTTCCACGCTTCAACCATAAAAACCTTCCAAGTTAGATGAAATGGTTAAAAACTAAAGAATCCTACTTTCACTTATGGTGGTTAAGGAAACGATTAATGCTAACGGCGATATACAAAGGCTGATTGTAAATACCTTTGCTTATGACAGTTCCAGATCATAACTTGATAACGTAGACGCACATTATGCGCGCTGCTAATATGTACTTCGCTCAAAATTTAAAAATTAATATCAATATTAAACAACTATTGGTACCCGCATGGCTTTGCCAGTGTTAGAAAATTAAAAGGTCATTTGGTTAGCCTGTATATTTACAAATAATGAAAGGTGAATTTCTCGCCAATTTGCTTACCTATGTTACGGTTCCACCTTATGATAATTTGGTAATTTACTCGCCCACATTATGATAATTTGTTCGGTAAAATATTTTTAAAATTTGAATGGAAAAAGAACAAAATTGAATTTTCAAAAAAAAAAAAAAAATTGCTTCGAGGTGCACACTTCTATCCTACTAACTAATTTTGTGCCAACGGTCTAAGGCCCTATGCATGTCACACAGATCCAGACAGAGAGACTTTCAGCTTTATTAGTAGTAAAGATGGTTATCTTGAAAATATGTAGATAAATTAATGACATTAATCTCTTGCTTTCATGGATACATGATTGATAGTTTTGAGTTGTGTGCGCAAATATACTCAGACATTGTTGGCTATTGGCAGAAAAGTTATCGATTCCCATGCAAATTCGTTCTTGCAAGTCGGCTGGGTGCGGGCTGACGCGATTGACATCATCGCCAATCGGCACGTGCCGAGTCGACGTGCATTGAAAAGGAATGAGGGGGTATTTTGGATTGAATGAATGTGTTGGGTGACTATCAAGTTGATGGATGGAGATAGTTTTTGTTTTTAAGCGATTCTGTTTTTTTTTATTTTATTATCCTGTGAGTGTTCAAATAAACGACGAGTTTTTAAAAATTAGTTTTTCTTTCAAAAAACAACTGCTACATGGGTTTAGAACGTTGGGAAAGTTCAGGAAAGGAATTTTTTTCTTTCAACAGACATAACAAAGAGGTGCAGGTTACCACTCCCCAAATGGCGACCAAAAAAAAAAACCAAACTTCTTCTAAGTTTTTGTTATTGCTTGTATTGTGCTTCAAACGCAGTTTTTCATGCTCCTCTAGGTGGTAACATCACTTATCGACGGCTGTGGACGTGCAAGAAAAGTTGAAATGTTGCCCTTCTCCTTGCTGATGCCTCGCGATTGATGCGCAAAACCTGCTGCATGTGGCTAGACACTGTGCATTCAGGGGGGAAGTGAAAAACCCCTACAGTCCAGCAGAAATGATCTCCAAACCCAAACAAAGTCAAATGATTGATGAATGATTTTATTTTTAGGGTGCCATGTTGAATTTGAAATCGTATTTCGTGCTATAAATTGCATCTTTTTGTATCTTGTAAAGATCTTAATATTTTTGATAATCAGAAGTTATGTTGACACAGGTTATCTTAGATTAGCTTATTTTATGCTTAATTTTAATGAATGGATTTTTTTGTGTGTGTGTTTGGACCAATGCTTCCTTTGTAATCATACATCGCGGGGGAACTGCAACTTGTGGTTGAGATTTCGATCTTTTTGCATCTGGTACATAAGTTGATATTTTTGACAAGAAAAAGTTGTTTTAACATATGCTACTAAAGATTAGCGTGTTTTATATTTTAATAAGAAAAATTAGCTTTTGAAGCCGTACTTTGAAATCGTACTCAATTTCAGAAATAAAATGAAGGAGTTTTGGAGGAGTCTTGAAGGAGTGAAATGAGATTTTGAAGGAGTACTAATGGGCTGTCCTTAAATGATGTCACACTTTTTTTTCAACATGTTTGATCCCCTTCACTTTTGTCGCAAAGTGTCACACTATCTTACTCCTTCTCTTGTCACATGTCATATTTTAAAAAATATATTGTTATAATAACTGCGTGATGTTACTTATTTTTCCACCCTCTTTTCCCTTTGTCACAATTTCATGAACCTGTCTCCCCACTCAATTCATGACATCGATTGCGGATGTCGCATTTTACAATATCATAACCGCGATTTGCTAAACAATTGTTTTTTTACCACAATCACTTAATATTGTACATCTGCTCATGTATTTTTAAATATTTAAATAATAATTAGACAAACTGACTTTTGCCGCCGAGAGTGTGGTGGAGGGAAAAGTAATAATCATTTAACAAGCACCATTTGAGCATGGTTTACTTCATTTGTGAAGTGTTTTATACATCTAATAATATTTTCACCTTCAACTCTTATAATTTCTATGATCAATTTGTAAATCACATCTTTGTGAGGAAAAAAATATACGAAATTACTACATTAAAATCGCCCTTGTGGCGAAGATAAGTTATCAATCGAAATACTTCAAGTTACTGTCATAGAAGAAGACTATATAGCTATAAAGTCTTGAACTAAGAAAGGAGTTTTGAAGGAGTTCAAACCAAAATGAAGGAGTTTAAAGGGCCCTTCAAAAATTTTTTCTAAATGAAGGAGCGTTGGAGGAGTTTTGAAGGAGCGTACGAACCCTGGTACTTTGCGGAGATTTGCATCTTGTGGCTTGAAATTTCAATCCTACTGCATCTTGTAAATACTTCAATGTTTTCGGCAATCGGAAGTTATTTTATGACAGACTACCTTAGATAAGCTTATTTTGTTTAATTTTAATAAAAGAATATATTTTTGTGTGTGTGGACCCATGCTGCCTTTGTAATCTTTCTTCGCGGGAAATTGCATCACATGCTCGAGATTTCTATCCTATTGCTTCTTGCACATATTTTAACATTTTTGACAATCGGAAGTTGTTTTGGCATAAGCTACCTTAAATTAGCTTATTTTAACAAATAAAAAATACCTTTATGTTTGGGAGACATGTCAACATTGCACACAGGATTCACGAAAATTTACTTCCAGTGTTTGAAATTTCAATCCTTTTTTACTTTTCAAAAGTTTCAAAGTTTTTGACAGTTGAAAACTATATTTTAATAACTAAAAATGAATAAATTCTGTTTATAAATTTATTTATTTTTGCAAGTTTTATTTTAATTATTTTTAGCTTATAGTAACACCATGTATCAGAAGTGAACATTTTTGCAAAAGGCTAACTTAAAAGTTTAACATCTTATCCCACTGTATTTTTTTTTTTTTTTTTAATTCCTTTGCACATTTTTTTGACATTGTTGCAAAAAAATCTCAAACCTTGGAAACAATGGATGTTTTTTAGTTTGTTGCAATGTCATTAATGAAAAATGCTGTGCAGTGACCAACAGAGTCACTTCGAAATAATGCAAAAATTACTGGTTTTTATGCTTTGCATTACCTCTAGTAATACTGAGGTGGAGAGAGTGTGGAGTTTCAGAAAAGATATCATAGACATGAAGAGCATGTCTTTAAGACGAGACACACTTGAAGCAAGGCTAAAGATCAAATTTAATGGCCAAAAAATTGCTAACTAAGGATTTCACTAAGGATTATATAAACTTATAGTGGCAGCTATCCATTAAAGCCAGTCGCTGAAGGGGTCAAATTTTGCAGAATTATATTAAATTGTTTAAAATGTACTAATTCCTTTTTTTCTTGTTTTGATCACTTCAGTAGATGCTTATTAATATTAATGTTGTATAAAATCTAATAAATCCATGCTTTAAAAATATTAAAAAATAACTATCAAAGAAAATAGCTTATTTTGTTACATTTAACAAAATATATTAATATCCCTAGTGAAATGTCCCTGCTATTAGAACTTTCAATTATTTATTCTTTTTGAAGAACATAAACTAATTCTGTAAATGTATCAGTTTTTTTTTTACACTTTGATTAATTTTTCAACTTAAAATATACATTACAAGTTTGAGTGCTAATTTCTTCTTCAAAAACAATATTTATAAAGTACAATTATTTCTCCAAATCCAAAATATGTAATGTGACAATGGTTTACACATGTATATATTATCACATACAAGCTGTGACTAATTACTACAGAGTATTTTCCAAAAGATTAGTAAGTAGTTTTACACCTGTATACTGCACTAATATATCATGTTTTGTATTGAATGCATCTGTAAACTGAAATTTTAATTAGCATTTGATATTAGCAACATTGTATTTCAGAGTGACGACAGGAAGTGCGAAAAAAGTTCCCTGACTTTTCCCGGATTAAGTTCATTGATTTTCCCTTCAATCCCAATAATAATGGTTTTCTTTCTTTACCCTACTTGAAAAATATTGCATACTAGTGAAAATACCCGGCGTTGCCTGGGTCAGTAACAGTCTTGCATAATATAGACGAACGCGCGAACGGGGTTCGCAGAAATTTTTTGGCTCTGCAGAAATTTTTTTTCAAACTGCTAACGTTGATTAAAAAAAAAAAAAAAATTAAGGGAATTTTTAAGAAAATCCCAGAGTTTATTTCTGTTAAAGTCTTTCTCCAAAAGCCTTTTAAAGCACGTGTGAAAAAAATAATGGTTTTGGCAGTTTTCTTCAGTTGGTGAAATATAAGCAAACTATATGTTATTGTAAAAAAAAAAATTGAATGATTTAAAGCACTTTTTTTTTGCCTCTTTCACATATGAATATAAATTTAATTTTTTATTCAAGGGTGAGTTAGACAAAATAATTATTTGCAGAAAATTTTCCAGTTAGGATTTGTGTTTGCAGAAAGCTTATCATTTTATCTAAGTCTGGTCAGTAATAATTAAGAGAAAAAATCGTTACTTGCTTTTGTTTTCTGTTTTAAGTGAAAGAATTTAAAACACATCTTTTTGACGTGATTAAAAATCGAGTTTCTTCCTTACCCATAAAACTAAAATAGCAATAAGTATAAAGAACAAAATAGTATTGATTTAGAAACGAAAGCACTATATTTAAGCATATACAAATTTCCAAAACATGAAATTAATATTCTCATGTTTAAAAAGATTAATCTGTTGATACTTTTTTTTAAACATGGAGTCTAAAACCTTCTCTGTATGGCTAATGAAGTACGAAGTGATTTAAAAAAAGTAGCTGCGCTCGTAATCCCCTTATACTTGCTTTAGCTATTTTGGGAAATTTCAATCATTGTGGGCTCTTGGTGCGATTTTACCGAATTTGCGAGAGTCGTTTTGGGGTACCTTCGATGATTCTCACCCCTTCTTTCCTTTCTTTGTAAAAGGATATGATATTAATTTTCGTTACAGAGATATCGCCGCCAGATTCTGAGATACTTTTGGTCACCATAAAATGGCGCAAAACAGTTTCATCCGAAATGTTTCCAAAATAAGTAGTAAAATTTAGTGATTGTTTGAAATTGTGCAAAAAGGAAAATTAATGGAAGTTTTTGTGCTGTTTATGGATTTGCCTAATTTAGTTGCTGGATTATTTAACACAGTAAAAAAAGTCTTTTGAAAATTCTTTGATTGGCGATATTTTGTTCACATGGTGAAAGCTGAGAAACATTATGACGTAGTCTTCAGCTTCAAAAACAGCGACGTTGAAAAAACTGCCAAATACATCAGCTACGGAAATCTTTCTGCAAAAATTTTGGCGATCTGCTGGTTGATTGGATAATGAGTAAGCGTTCAATCAGCATAAATAATAATAAAAACCATTAATTACATTAAAGTTCCGTTTAAGTGGAAAATGATCAGCCAAATCATGTATTATTTGCCAATCTTGTGCAAAAATCTTACTTCAAGATCTGACTTGAGAAAAGCCTTGAACAGTCACGAAAAGCAAAGATAGTCAACAATACAACAATTGCCGCTATCGACAGGGAGTTGAGATGATACACTAAATAATGTATTGAGTTGAGGAAAGTCTTCGAACATGGAACTAAAAAGCTCATAACTCGTTTTTTATTCTACTTAGAAATTTCGAACAGGTGCCATCTTCAGCAGAAAAATCAGAGCTTTCGATGGACATATAATGTAAATATGTGCAAGTATTTTTTCATCCCGATATTAGAGAATTTATACAAAAATTGTTTTATTGCCCCCCTAAGAGGGTTTTGCCCCCCATAACGCGACGAAAACTACCCTATGTGTTATTCTGATGCATAAGCTATATTATTGTAAAGTTTTATGAAAATCTGTTCAGTAGTTTTTGCGTGAAAGAGTAACAAACATCCATACATACATACAGACAAACTTTCGCATATATAATAGTAGTAAGATTAAATAAAATGCAGTGTTTTAAACGTTTTAAGCAGTTAATTAAAAATTCCGTTGAGGAAAAAAGATACACAAATATGCAGCAATCTATAATCGCACCTTATTAATTTTACTATTTTTTAAAACAAATAATTGGGGGAAATGTAGAGGAAAAAGTGGAAAACTTTGCAATAGGGGGGCAAAAGGGCTTTGCTGAGGGAGTTTGCTTGGCAAATTTAATTTTTCAAAGCAAAAAAAAATTTTTTCTTCATTTAATCAATTTTTCAAGAATTTTTCTTATTTTTTTCAAAATTCCCCAATTAATAAAGTTCCCTGATCTGTCGCCATCCTGTATTGTATTTCAATCCAAATCATACTCTGATTTCTTCGATGAGAAAGAGAAAATAATGACTGGTGCTGATTTTTATTGGGTAGGGGAAAGATCTTTAACTTAAATATATACAACTATATATAGAAAGATACGTGTGGGTGTTTGTTTACCAAAGTTTTTGTTGTTATTAGCCACTGGATACCAAAGAAAAATACCAGTCTACACCTTTAACATAACAATAGATAATGCAAGCAGTTGATGAAGTATACTGCTACAGACATGTCAATGACAGCACACAGAAAAAAAAAAGGTATTTCAAGAAACAACTTTTTGATTTCCATTAAAATTTGATTAGGATAACATGCAAGTGGGTATGTTTTTGATATAATTTACTTGAGTGTTTAACTTGCACCTTCCCTTCCGACTGGAAAAATTTGAAATGAGGGGACTGAATTTGACGATAGGTCACTACTTGAAAATTCTTTATTTTCAACGGAGATAATATAAGTATGTTTATAAGTAAAGTAAAATATAAGACAAAAATGCAAAAAAGAAAAAAATGTAATTGCCCATTTAACTGCCTAGGGTAGTATAGAAGTACAGATTGTATTTGTGACATCAAATAACTAAAAAAAGGATCATATTTTTTTTTCTCAAGGAGCATATATAACAACATAATTGATACAAATTTGTTCATGCTAATTTTAAATTAAACATGAGCGAAAGGGCCATTTCACAGTATTTTATTTATATGTCGAATCTGAAAACACGACATTTTTTTCTTTGTCAAATGTATTTTATTTAGTTTCATTCGCATTGTTGCATTTTGAGTTTGTGTGTTGGTAGGACTAAATCAAAATAAAATGATGTGCAAATCAAGCATTAAATTAAATAGTTATGCCAAAAAAGTGTCATGTTGCAGACTACATTTGGACAAAATACTGTGAAATGGCCCTTAATTAAGCTCTTGATGAAGCCATGGATACTATACAGATGCAAAACATTAATACAGTGAGCAAATAAAAAATAGGTCAAATTACTTTATTTGAAACTAATGTTAATTGAACATTTGATAAGACTTAATTGTTTGACAAGAGCATCTGTCAACAAATTATAAACAAATATTTGAGTATACTTGGATAAGATTGTAGATTCAAAAAAAAAAAAAAAAAGAAGGGAAATTCAGTTAGAGGCTGGTAGAAACCATCAATTTTCCATACACATGATAATTTAACAATTAAACAACAGAATAAAACATTTTCAAAATAAACTTTTCATACAAAAATTCCAACGATGGACTTGATGTCTCATGTCAATAAGATATTAACGATTTTCAGTTATATATTAAATTTAATCCGGATACCTGGTGGCTATAACTTGTATCAATGACTGAAGTAATGGATGAAATGCTTTCCCGCCGAAATATTTACCAACAAATATCGTTAGAGTTAAATGCTATACAAATATTGCACTAATTTAAAACAAAATCGAAACGGGAAATTATTGAGATATTGATACCAAATACTTCAGATTTCATTATTTTATGCGGTTAAAATCTAACAACAAAATAGAAATCACTGTCATCACGGATAGATATTTTTCAAACTGGAGGATAAACACATTACGAATGTACGACGCGAACAGTTTAAGCCTAAGGAGTGCATCATGGGTAGTATATACAGCAACCATTTTGCAAGTATTAATGCAAAGCCCTTTAAATTTATAGTATAATACAGAGATTAGAGTTAATGTATTAAAGTTTCGAAGTCAGAAATGTAAAATTTAGAGTACTTTTATCAAAAACATTTAAATGTTACCTCAAATTTTGAACTAAGTCAATAATAAAAATACCGCCTTGCATCGATGAACGTTAATTCTAACATCGATATATACAACTTGAGTGTATTAGTAAAAAAACTAAATTCATCTTCAAAAATCCTTTTACTATAAAATTACTGCATGGTTTTCTAACTGATTGATTGAAAAAAAACTTTTTGTAAAAGTAAAATGTATTGCTTAATATACGGCTTAGCTTTTCAAAAATAAATTAATGGAAAGAAGAAGAACATTTTCAAGTTCTGCTTTCGCTACCATGGTTACCGTAGTAGTTAAATAAATAAATTCAGTCTAGCCTGCTTATTAGAATATCGGATAAAAGAATATCCTGCTTACTGTAATACCTTTTCCATGTACCAAACTGTTGTAATTTATTATGTTCATATCAGATTATGGAATATCCCGCCTATTAGAATAATTTTTCGTGGCAAATATGCAGGGCCGATCCTAGGGTGTCGGCCGCCCGTGTGCAAAGACCTGATGTGCCGCCCCTCAAGAGTAATTTGCATATTTTGACTATTCTTTAAAACGTCTATATAAATCTTTCTTCAAATTTCTGTACCAAGTTATAATGTAAAAAAGAGAGGAAAAAAAACAGAAGAATGTTGAATTCGTAAAAAGGAAGAAAAGTTTTATAATAAGAAACTCCTTAGGTACAATTTATGTCTTTGAAGAAAGTAATAGATACCAAAATTTACTACTCTTGAAAACGCATTTTATAATCTGTCTTCGATGACATCATAGGAAGGACGGAAGCGGGGGCGGGGGGGATTGTTCCGAGAAAATTATCGAAATTGGCGTATGAAAAATAGTTTTAGTTAATCTTTGGTTGTGTTCGGTTGCAATTACAAAAGAGTCAGATATATTCAAGGTGCATGGAGAAATTTTCGAAATTGACGTCAAATATCGCAATTTTAGGAACTTTTTCGAGACTTCAGGTGATAGTAATGTTGGAGTTCTTTCCTAAAATTCTTTCAAAATTTAAATCAGTTTGAAGCTATTTTTGTGACCGTAGCGTAGGAAGGATCAGCGCTCTTCCCGAAATTTTTCCGAAACTGAAGTTTTAAACACGCAATTTTGGGTTACCTTTGTTGACGTTGCTAGAGTGGGGGAGATTCAATCGTCTCCTATCGAAAATTTTCGAAATTGAAGTTTGCAAATTTAGGCTATCTTTGGTGACGGTAGGGGATCTAGCGGCTTTCCTCCGGTAATTTCTCGCACTATTGTTTCAAAAACCCATTTTTGGCTGTATTTGAAAACAATAGGGGAAACGTGAAAATATTCCGAACCGAAATATTTTTCAGAATTAAAATCTATTACATGCTATTTTTTTTAGAAGGAAGGGTTTTGGGGCTCCCAACAGGATGTTTCTAAAAGCGCTATTTTATACTATCTTTGGTGACGTTAACGAAACTGGGAAGCTACGGCGGATCTTTACCCAGTAAGCAAAATATCTTGTATCAGTATTGCATAAAGGTTGACATGCAAGAAAAATCATCTTGCATTAATGCTGCCTCAGTATTGTTATGTTACTCCATTTATGCTGTCAGCAGGCTGCCACAATATTGACTGACAAGGTGTATGCAGCATAATATCAGGAAAATATCAAGGTAGGCTGCTTTTGTAATATTGCATACGTATTGATATGACAGGATAATATCAAGATGTTGTCATGACGGCATGAAATCAAGGTCTAGGCAAGATGATCTTGCTTTTGTAATCTTGCATACGTATTGATATGACAGGATAATATCAAGATGTTGTTATGACAGTATGAAATCAATGTCTAGGCAAGATGATCTTGCTGTTGTAATATTTTATACGTATTGATATGAGAGGAAAATGTCAGGACACATTGACATGACAGTATGAAATCAGCACGTTTGCAAGGTGTTTTATCTATTTATTTATTTGTGTTATTTTCACTTTAAACTCGAGAATTAAATTTCATTCTTTAATTATTTCTGTTATTCCTCAAGATAGATTTCTAGCCTAAGAATATTTTCTTAAAGCCGACATCTGATCGGAAATTCATATAAAGATATTAATAGTACTCGCAATTTAATTTAAAAAATGAAAGCTTCTTCGTTTTGCATAATATTTGACTTACTGACTTGACTATTGTTGCGTAATACTTGACTTTTTTCCACCTTACCTCGGCGACTGATGGTTATGCCCTAGTGCGGTAGAAAGTTACATATGCCAAGCAGTTCTCCTCCGGAATTTTTTAGAAATTGAAGTCCCAAAAACGTATTTTAGACATTGTTTGATAACGATGGGACTAAGAGCGGGCGGGGGTTCAGTTTGCCCTCTCGAACTGTTTTTTTTTGAAACTGAAGTCAATTTCAGGCTAGTTTAGGCAGGAAGGGTTCTGTGGCTCCACGGAACCGTCTAAACGAAATTTTGAGTTATAGTGATATTGCATTGGAGAAAAGGGAGATCCGGGGTCCTTCCCCGAAAGTTCTTGAAACTGGTGCTTGAAAAACGCAACTTTACTTTGTTTTTCAATAAATTAAATGAGAGGGGTAGGGATTAGGGGCCTCTCTAAAGACGCTAATTGAGACTGTCTTTGATAGTAATCGCAAAAAGTCCATCGCAAAAATTTCAAAAAAGAAATCCGAAAAATGCCATTAAGCGATTTTTGAGGACACTAGGAAGGGCTGCCCTCTAAAAACACATTTTGGATTTTGGAGCCAACATTTTTAGGGTATGTTTGATTAAGTTGAGGTGGAAGGGGTGAATCAAAGACTTAATAAATAATTTTAATTGGCAATCAGAGACTTAGCGAAATTTTCCGAAATTAAAGTCCTAGAAATGCAATTTTAAGCCTTCTTTAGTCTCGTAAAGGAGGTCATGGCATCCTTTTTGATCTTCGTTTTGGAGCTTCGTTAAATTTGCTACGGGAAGAGCCTTGTCCTCCTACATGATTTGAAATCGGGCAGTTCATTCGGGATTATAATTAGAAAAAAATTCCGTAAAGGGGGGAAATTACAAAATTCTAGTTCGTCATTCATATATGTTTGACTCTCAGAGTTGTCGCAATTTTCCATTTTCTTTCCACGCATCCACAATTGTTGAACACAGAAGTTGTTGTTTGAAATGCTTGCGAGAGTGTCTAATCAGTATAGCTTTTTTTTATAATTAAAATACGTCTTCATTGTTTAGGTCTATAAAAGCTTGGGGGGTAAACATTAGTGGCTGCCCTCGGTGCTCCTTTTAGAAGCATGCTTCAGGAGGGGGCCATTTCTCCTCCCCTATATCCATGCCTGATTACCGGTTCTGTTACAAATGAAGCATGCGTGTAAAGAGAAAATACTAATGGACAATGAACCAACACAATGTTCCCAAACATTCTATTTTTCTTAAACTATGCTATACTGCCGGGAAACCAACACTTATTTTGATAATTGAACATTTAAAATTCAGCATATTTATTCGACTTATTATAAGTTTTCTTGCGATAAATTCTTGAGGAATTTTACTTGCTTATAAGAACTACATGATGCGGCCTGCTGCCGCCCCTTGTTTTGGCTGCCCTTGTGCGGTGCACACTCTGCACATCTGCTAGGATCGGCTCTGCAAATATGCTATTCCATTAAGTGAGTTCGACTGTAGTAAGTAGTATAGGGAGTAAAAGGCATTGTCAGGGCCTGAATAACGCGCAGGCCAGCTGGGCCCGGGCCCCCAAATTACTTAAACAATAATGCATTACAACTATACGAAAAAGTCATGTATTTTTAAAGTCTTAATTTAAAAAAAATGATTTTTTTAGCTGGAGAATTTTTATTAATTCTGCCATTACCAAATTTACCATGTCACAATTATGAGCTGTTCCGAACTGGATTCATGAATGCACATATCAAACAATATGACATGTGTGATAGACAAAGTGGCCCCCCAAAAATGCATTCAAAAATAGTCTTCAGGGGGCAACAAAATTATTGTGGGCCTAGGACCTCACTTTTAGTTAGTCGGGGCTTGAGCATTGTGGGGCTTTTTTTTCTGATGGCAAATGTCTCCCTGTCTCTGTGTTTTCTTTCACTCTGTTTTGTTGCTTTTTCTTTGCTTTTGTGACTTGCTGTCCAGATCATGTCATGCTCTCTATTACATCTTACCAGGGGCGTAGCTAAGGGGGGGGGGGGGTTTGGGGACAAAACCCCCCCCCCCCCCGAAAAGTTACTCTAAAAAAAAAAAAGAAAAAGAATAGAGAAGAGAAAGAAAAAAAAAGAAGAAAAGGAAAAAATTCCAAGCGATTATATATATATATATATATATATATATATATATATAAGTAACCCCCCCCCCCGAAAGTCGGGTCTAGCTACGCCACTGCATCTTACTAAGAAAGCAGAGGCAAGTCTAAGAGAATTTGCAGGCCTTATTCAATTTACGAAACCCAAGATTCTTCCTGATTAAATCAAATGAAGTAGTGTAGCCTATTAGTATTGCAGAATTGAAATGGGAAATGGTAAACCTATTGCTCTTTAAGAGAAGATAAATGGAAATCAAATTTCAAATGAAAAATTCTCGCAATTCCAAACAATATTTAAAACAAAATCGACTCAAAAATTTCGAACTACACAGTGCCTTTTCATTTGTACTTTATTGGGTTGTCTTATTCAGGTTAGATTAGGGTATACCTCTAATGGTACCAAAAAGTCAACAATTGCATTTTTTGGACTTAATGTAGAAAATTTCTCACTGGGAGACCCTTCCTTAAAATCAAGGCAGGGATGCCCACTCTCCTGAATATCGCAAAGATCCCCCAAAGAAAAAAAAATACCTCTCAAAGCACCCCTTTCCCTCTTTAAAGTTTCAATGGCACAGTCAGGGGTGCACTGTGTCCCTCGAGAGAGCGCCAATCTTTATTGTGCGATGAGATTAAATCAAATGAAGTTATCGCACCAATGTCTAATTTAATTAGTGCCCTTTCAAGTCCTTTGCAGAAAACAATACTTGTGGTTGAAATTATTTCTTTTTATTTCCTCCATGGTAGTATAATACAATGATATCCTTGGCGAGCTATTTACATATGAAACATGAAATTAGAAAATAAAATCTTTCGAAGCATAGATAATTTAGTAAACATGCGAAACCATTATTGATAAATTTGTAATATGACTAATGAAGAGTCATTTATCTAATCGAGGTCCCATTAATTTAAACTTCAGGTTTGCTGACTAAGTTTACAATTTTAAAATGCTTAATCAAGAGCATGACAGCAAACAGCCGAATTGGCTGACCAAAAAACTAAAAATAGTGTGCAGTGTGCCTTAAAAGAGAGAGGAGCATCTGAGCTATCGAAACTACATATAGATAGTCAGCCAGAGTCATTTGCATGTACACTGCTTGACAATTGCTAAGGAACAAGTGATTTATGCAAATTTGTACCTCAACCACCTGGCCGATGGAAATAAATTCAAGTTCAGATGACGTGGTAGATCAAGACTCGTTATCTGTATAAAAGACAGTGTATACACGCTCAAAATTCGTATGTAAATTCACGCTGTTTGGTTTTTAACAAAAATAGTGCTGGATGTTAAAAAAGGTTTTTCTCTGAAATTCTGTTTGGTTCTTGAAATACTTAAGAGTAAAATGTCAGCAAGACATCATTTGAGTATCTACGATCATGGACGAGCAGTTGGACGACTGGAAGCAGGTCAAAGTGTCACCACTGTGGCTGCTGCAATGGGTGTATCAAAAAGTGCCATCTCCCGATTCAAGACGGCCGCTGAAGGTGGAAATGTTTTGCAAAAGCATGCTGGGGGTCATGGTAGGAGCACCACACCTTCAGAGGAACGTTATGTAGCCCTCGTGGTAAAAAGGGACAGAAATTTCACTCTTGGACAGATAGCTGCAAATCTAACAACCACTACCGGTACGCATGTTTCTGCAAGAACCATCTTACGGCGAGCAAATAATGTCGGTTTGTATGCACGGAAGCCTGTACGTTGCATCAGAGTTCAACCACGCCATCGTCGAGATAGATTACGCTGGTCTAAGGAACATGTTGGTGGGATCATAAAAATTGGCCTAGGGTGATGTTCTCTGACGAATCTTGTTTCAGTGTGACAAGTAATCATGGGCGGATTTATGGGGGGGCCGAGGGGGGCAATGCGCCCCCAGTTTTGGGAGGACTTTATGTAGTTACAACACATCTTCCAAAAATTTAAAAAAAAATCATTATTTTTTTGTTTTTGAACAATTCAGAAGAGCATGGGTGGATTTATGGGGGGGGGCAAAGGGGGCAATGCCCCCAGTTTTGGGAAGAGTTTATATAGTAACAACTTATCTTCCAAAATCTTATAACAGAAAAAGATCATGATTTTTTCTTTTTTGAATAGTTCAATGAAATTGAAGAGAATAGCGAATGTCCTTTTCTGAAGGGAGAAAAGAAAAAGAAAAAAAACGAACATTAAATACAAATAGTACAGCTGTCACTGGGGTACTGAAAATTGGTCTGAATTCACTATTTTGGACTGAAAACCATTTGGTCAAGTATATGAACGAAAATATAGGCTAAACGAGCTATGCATTCAGCTGCAACACTTATAATAATTGACTTTTGGGACCCTCCCTTCCCCCTCCCCAATTTGCTGTAACAGAACGATCTACTCGTTACGATTAGTTTTCTCTCTTTTCAGAATGTTTATTTTCAATTTGTGTGATTTCAAAAACTAGATGTTTTGGGTTGTTACAGACGAAAGATTTTGAAGAACCTTCTGGATTCACACGTTCAAATGAAATTGGCTGATTTGAAATGTATGCTATTAGAAAAGAAGTACATTGCTAAAAGGTTTTTGTACAGCAAAATACTATCAAATGTAACAGTTAACACCATACTCAATGAATGTATGTAACAATGAAACAAAAAACTGGAAAAATTGTCCAACCATTGAACAAACAGAACGTAAAATAACTAAATCAAAACTAAATTTCTGATTTTCCAGAATCATACATTGTAAGGAAAACATCTGAATAAAAGAAAAAGTGAGGGAGATATATTTCCGGCACGAAAGTTTTGCACAATTCATGTAAGATCGCATTATTCCCTGATAAAATGTTTTTATAACTGTGTTTTCTTTATTTTTTAAAGGAAAAAATTTGTATATATGAAATTAATAGTTAGAAATGTACTTCATGCGCTTGGAAAATTTTTGGCTTGTCTTTTTTTTTTTTTTTTTTGAGAAAGAAAAGTAAATACTATCGAAGACTGAATAAATTTCAGTTATCTGAACATTTTGATTAATTGAATCTTTTTACTTAGAGGGAAAGTACCATTTTCCTTACTTTCTAAATACTGTTTAAAAATTATGGTAAGTCATAATCATCTAAGTCTAAATGAGACAGTTATTGTCATTATTGAAATCTGAGTCATTCAGTCATCAAAAGTTTTGGAAAAGTTTGCTGGAATTTGATAAAAACCGATAAAAACTTTACACAGATTTGTAAAACCATAAAAATCCTTTAAATGTAAAAACTGACGAATATTCGTTCAAATAATAAAAAATGTACAGGTAAGAGTGAATTACGTGCAGGGCAGGATTTGCCTATAAGATAAACAAGCTATAGCTTAGGGCCCCTGCTTTGAAGTGGGCCCCTAACTCCCAAAAAATTGTGATTCGTTCCTTAAAAAAATGGAAAGTGCTTGAAAAACTAATTTCATTTTCAAGTACTTGAAAACTTTGAATATTTGGAAACGTGTGGCTACAAACCTTAAATTTTAAAATTTCTAACAAATTGTAGGGGGAGGAATGCCAAAATGTGTCAAATTCAGCTACTTGTTACATCCTGCATCAAAAACGTAAAAATCATGGTTCTCGCGTTTGTAACATATTGTTTGAAATAAATTTTTGTGACTCACATGCTTCATATTTTGCTATTTATTTAATCCCGAATGCAGAATTTTGGAAATTATTTTGTATTGATTGCTTTTATCTTACTTTTACTGCATATTGTTAATCTGTTTAGCCCGGGGAAAAAATGATACACCACCCCTATTTCTTTTCGTTTTCTGCACTACTTATAATTAAAAAAAAGTTGTAATGAGAAATTAAAGTTTTTTTTCTCTTAAACAAATAAAAGCCGTTTCTTACAAAGTTTGAAGAGGATTTTCGCCCCTTCTTCTTTGTCACATTTTCCATAAATCAAATTTTGGAGAGGGAGAGAATTGAAGAGACCATGTTCACAACACACACAAACTACAGTCGGACCTCCATATATCGAAGTAGCAAATTGCCGAAAAAAATTCGATATACAGAAATTTCGATGTATGGAAACGATCTTATTTTATCATAAAAGTATCCTAAAACATTAAAATTAAAGCTAATTTTCGTCAATGAAACCCATTTTATAATTTATACGAGTATTGGATTAAATTAAAGTTAATGATTAAAAAATTAACAGAAATTACATTTTTATGCCAACCATTCATCTTCATATTCTTCGCAATTCAACTTGATCGCAACTTGAGGGGATTTTCGTTTTAACAATGTGATCGAGAGAAAAGTAAAAAATCAATCTACTTAACTTTAATGTTTTTTAATGAAGGTAAGAAGACTAGAAATGATAATCAACAAACAAAAGGGATAATTTGAAACTGATTTTACAGTGTTACTGGTTACAGCTAAGATTTGAAATAAACTTAAGGGAATTTAAGAAATTCAGAACGGAACAACGACTGACTACACAGCCCTCAAACCCAGGTTTTTTTATGAGTTCCGTAGCAACCTTTAGTAAACGTAATTTTCTCATCTAACCTTCATTTTTTCATGAGACAAATAGTTTAAAGTGGAAAAAAAAATCCACGAATATCTCGAAAATATTTCGATATATAGAGATTTTTTCGATATATAGAAACAATTTTTCTATGTAATGAACATGGAAATTTGCTGGGATTTCGATATATAGAAAATTTTGATATGTGGAAGTTTGATATATGAAGTTCAACTGTAATTTATTTTTCTACTTACAATATACATGATGGGCAGCCAAGTTGCCCTTTTTCCCGAATAGTGGTCAAAATATATGCCATAACGTTATCCCGCTATTCGGTCAGGAGGTTTTTTGCAGTCATGCCTTCATGACTGTCTATAGCCATACAACCCAGGCGTTCTCATGCAACTGCGCAGTAGGCAATCGCGGAAAGCCCCATTACGCAATTATGGAGATCCCAAGTTATTAATCTTGGGATCCCTGTCAAGTGTTACGCAATGTAACAGCGTGGAGCATATAATTTCTTACAAAGTTTGAACAATACTGTACAACTGTATATAATCTACTACTCAATTTCAGAGACTGGAAAGTGCAAATTATTGATAGGTTCTAAAATCCCTGAAAAGAATTGGTGCAGTATAGCCTACCAGGGCTCTTGAACCAAAAACCCAATCTAACCAACCAAACCTTGAAAATAATTAGACAAATCTTTGAAACTCCTAAAGCAAAGTGTGCTTTAATTTTATTTCTTATCAAGTGTATAAATTAAGAATTGTTGAAATGGGTAGTATGTTACTCTCTTGATACCTATTCTCTAAATCTGTGCACCATTTCTTTTCAAGCATTAACTTGCATCACAAAGCACATTTAAAGCGTAAAACTTTTTAAAAAAATGCCTATTATTTCCAATTAACCTTTATAAGACTTCAAGATGCAGAATTTTATATCCATTTTATATAATTTTCTCCGAAGGAATAACCCCCGGACCCCCAAAATTGGAGATATTCTATATCCCACTTAAAAGGGAGCCCTGCGTCACTCTCTCAATACCAGCCCCCTCTCTTTTAAGGTCAATTCAAAAAGGACACCATGATTACACACTGTAATGAAAACGACACATAAAAAAGTAAAGAATGGCCTTATACATCACAGAAAACAGAGAAAAACATGGGAGAGGGGTGGGGAGGGCAATTAAAAATGTTGCTCAAAAAAAAAAAAAAAAATCCTGCCCCCCCAGGAACTCAGTCCTAAATCTGCCTATGCAAGTAATTCTGGTCACCAACTACTGTGGAGAGAGCGTGGAACACGTTATGCACAAAAATTTGTTTGCGAACGTGATCGGTACGGTCCAGGCGTCATGGTGTGAGCAGGCATCATGCACAAAGACAAAACACAGTTTCACATTTTTTGAATAAGAAAGCAACACGTCGTGAATGTATTGCAGAGATGTTATGCTGGACCATGTTCGTCTTTTTAGGGGTGCTTTCGGTTCAGATTTTCTCTTTACGGACGACGATACACGGCCACGCTGGAGCATTGAAGTGTCGGACACACTGCAAAGTGAAAACATTCTCTGTACGCAGTGGCCCGCTTACTTTCCCGACTTAAATCCCATTGAACTCGCATGTGAGACTCTTGGCAGATGTGTTGCGCAAAGAACCGTCCCTCCCAGAACAGTACAAGAACTCAAATCCGCATTGAGAGAGGACTGGGGAAAACATCCCCAAGCACTCCTCAATAATTAGTGGGGAGTATGGAAAACAAATGTAAATTGTGCATCAGTGTCCCTGGTAATCATACATCATATTAAGGTACTCATGTCTCCATCATTCTGACCTAGATAACTTTTTTGGTGTTGTATGAAAATCATCTAAGTAGGATTATTTTTTTATTTTTAAGTTTTTACTTAATTAGTGCAGTAATATCTCTATTATTTTGTACTTATAATAAAGGCACATCCTCCCTACTAACTATATATTTTGTTCTATTTCTTTAATCATTATCTAGTCTTAACTATTCCAAAAAATGTAATTGTTCCTTAGCACTTGTCAAGCAGTATATTTCAAGACATGCATTTGAGATGCGCATTTTCCGATGTTAGAACGGTGGCCAATCAACTGAAAAAGAAACTTCGTCATTTCATGACGTAAGGCACGCACGTGTCTAAGATCAGGAAATATGTTACAAACATTGAAATTAGCTTTTGTGACTTTGAAAGATAAAAGAAAATAAGGATTTGATTAAAGCCAAATATATCAAAATAAACGTAAATAATTGATAATATTATTTGGAATCCCTAACAACCTTGGGAAAAAAAAGGTGGCAAAAAAAAAGGTCAAAAAGAAAAAGTTTGTGCACAGGCAGGAGGGTGCAATGGCCCCTCTGGCCAGTCCGCCCCTGGTAATGTCTAAATCAGCGGTTCCCAACCGGTGGTTCGCGAACCCCTGGGGGTTCGTGAGGGAGATAAAGGTGGTTCGCAAAAATAATATTATAATGGCGGAATTTTAGGATACTTGTTTGTTGTAAAGTCTTGAGGTCAAGCGGTTTTTTGTTCAACATTTATTCAGTTGTCTCTCAAACATTCGATACATTCTGCACGAAAATGTTAGCATATTGGCTGACATATTTTACTTTCCAAGAATTAAGTCTGTCATTACGAGGCGCGTGTTTTTCCGCTTTCATTGAGAATGATGGAATTGAAGCCAGGTGATTTGGTTTCTCTTTAGCTTTTGACCAGAAAATTCAGTTAAAATTGATGGAAACATTACATAGTGCATGTCCGAGCATATGAAATATCTTTAGTTAATTTTTTATGTTTAGTTAACTTATCATTTTAGTGCGGCGAACACTACTCTTGTCGTATGCGAAAATGCGCGAAGTGCGAGTGTAATAAGTAAACTTAAAATTATTTTTAACACGTTTTTATGTGAAGAAGAATTTTCAACATTTTTAGAGATAAATACAGATGCAACTTAAATACTGAAGTTAATGCACGACTAAAATTCAGACAATTGAGCTAAACTTTGAACTTAGCTTCTTTGTTACCCAAATATCACATTTTAAGAGTTTTGTACTGAAGCTTTAATTGGGTTTCTTTTTTGTGGAATTTTGCCTTTTTTTTTTTGAAGAGCTATCATTTTAGTTTGTAGTTATGTTTGTACCTCTATATTTTGCCGTCATGTGTTTGTTATTGTTATGAAGTGATGAGCAACATCAAACTGAAAAAAAAAATGCCGAATTTTATAGTGTGTATTTTCTTTTTTTACCTATTACTTACTCCACAAGGGGTTCGCCAACCTCTTCTAGATTTTGGAAGGGGTTCGCCAGGGAAAAAAGGTTGGGAACTGCTGGTCTAAATAAAGCAAATATTATGAAAATAGAAGCTGCTCTTGGTATTGAGAATTAAAGAGCATTTTCAGCAAAGAATTTTCAGCACCCCCACCCCTTTGACAAACCCCCCCAAAAAAAGTGTTCAGGCTTGAGGGGGCATCGGTCCACTAGCCTATGGGCCAGTTCGCCTCTGGTACAGTCTGTGCCATGATTCCCCCACCCCCTAAGGTGGTCACGGGCACCCTTGCCAAAGACAACCTAAAATTGTGTTTTATGACCTAAATGTTGAAAGTTCCCAGAGAGCCTTTATATTTCCCCCAAAAGTAGTTTAAACTGCGTTCCATGTCCTAAAATCTGTTTCCTTTTTTTGAAATTTCTCATTCTGCTTTGGTAGTTTCTGTGCCAAATATCAACATTTTCATTTTTGCAGTTCTACATCGTGTTCTTAATCTTACTCTAGAATTTTAGGTTAACAAATTGGGGCCCTTAACATATTTGTAGCTCCACTATATATTTTTGTACACCCAGCACCATAGATTTCAAATGCAGTTAGCTTTTCTTTAAATAGCAAGAAAATGTAAGGCAAAAAATGAAAAACTCAAACTTGTTCCTTTGTTTTTTTTTCTTTGCAGAAATAGGTGATAGTATGCTCAATGATTAATTTCCCCCAATACTATTAAGACGAGTGGTTAGCACTTGTCAACTTCTATTTTTCCTCATTTTCTGCTCTGTTTGAAAAAAAATTGTTATGAGAAATCTTCAGTTATACCTTTTCTTTAAAACTAAAATAGGTATGTCTTATACAGTTAGAACAATTCTGTAAAACTATACAGTGAAATATTTAAATGTCAGAGATTGGAAAGTAATAATGAAGTGCCATAAATAATTTTAATTGTGCTAGAATCCTTGAAAATAATGAAAATAAGACTTTGAAACTCCTTGATAAGTGTTTCAATTTCATTTCTTATTAAGAGAAATCATTAGCTATGTACACCACTTCTTTTAAAGCATTCTTCACTATTGATCATTTTACATTTAATTCAGTGTTGTGTTTGTTAATAGGTTGGGGAGATGATCAAAAACTAAATATACCGAACCACTCTTCCTTTGTTCTTCTCAGTTGATTAAAATAAATTTGTTAAACCACAAGCAATTTTTATTTTGATTAATCCTTATTTACAACAGAGTGTAAAAAGGTTTTTTTCTTTGCATATTTTTTCCCTCACATTTCTTATTTCAAAGCCTTAAAAGTAGAATTTTTTAATAATTTTTCCGAAATTCCAGACTGCCTAAAATTAGGTATACTCCATACCCCACTTAAAGGGGTCATCATTTTTCTGATACCCATCCCCCTCCAAACTAAAAAAAAAAAAAAAAACTGCAGGAGCATTTAAAAAATACGGTTACTATATCAATGAAAAAGACACATGGGGGGGGGGGGGGCTAGCTAGTTTTGCTTATGACAAAGTTGTCCAGGCTACAAAAGAGCGATGGAGGCTCGAGCTCCCCCCCCCCCCCAGAAATTAAAACTTCCTTGCTTTTAGTACTTTTTTCTTTGCAAAAATTTCAGAACATTTCTTCTCCAGCAATAAATGAATCAGTTATTAAAAATGTCAAATTTTATTAACTCTAATCTGTATGGAAATCGGTTTCCATAGGGAAAATATCTGAGTCCCCCCCTTAAAATTTTGCATATGGGCACCCATGAAAAGGGCCCCATACCTAAAATAGCTTTGGACCCCATTAAGGCTGAATCCAACTCTGCACATCTCATATACCTTTGTTTATTAGAAGCAATGGAAAGTTCAACAACTTTTGTAATTTTTTCTATTGGGTACTTTCTTTAACTTTTTAGTGTGTTACATAAATCGCTAAAGTACACGTATATTACATTTGTGATGAAAATTTTGGTATTGTGGCCTTTAATTTAATAACATTCTCTAAACTTTGATAACCGGGATTTTTGCCAATCTTCCCTATTGTTGCCAAATATTTTGACAACAAATACTAAGAGCTAATGTATTTCAGTCTTGTGGATATTAATAGAATAAAATTTAGTAATACCGCCAAATTACAGTAACCCAAAAATCCCTCTATATGTTTCATTACCAACTGACATCCTTTGCATACCTTCATCTTATGTTTCACTTGCATGTTGTTCCCTCCTCTGCATATTGGGAGAAATATTGTGAATGCAACAGCTTTGCCCATATATCTGAGTAATTCTTCCATTTGAAAAAAAAAAATCTATTTTGTATTTCATTCAGTTAGACATAATGCGTTATTACTTAGAGGATAAAAATCTTTCCAAAGAATACCACGCTTACAAAACAAAAAGATGGTTGTTTCAGTTACAATAAAACACAAACTAAATGGGTAGATAATTTTTTTTTATTTGCACTTGTCATATTTGATTTGTATACAATCACTAATGAGTGATAATAAAACATAAAAAAAATATACTTTATATAAACAAATTAATAAAAAGTACAATACTTTTGTAGACTTCCACCAAGAACATATCACATAGAAAATTACTGTATAAAAGATACAGTAGAATAATTAAAAAACAACATAGAAAATAAGACACCAAAAATCCAGAACAATACTCATCCAGTCAACTCTCCATAACTCTAATCGGCTAAAACTTTCCTAGTTTTGGGAAGTTCTCATTCTTAAGAGTTTGAGACCCAATAAAACTCCAAGAAAAAGGAATATTTAAGTTATAAAGCTTCGAGTTATAGAGA
This sequence comes from Uloborus diversus, assembly GCF_026930045.1. NCBI lineage: Eukaryota > Metazoa > Arthropoda > Arachnida > Araneae > Uloboridae > Uloborus > Uloborus diversus. The sequence goes on along the minus strand of NC_072731.1, from coordinate 32,475,401 downwards.
GTTGACTGTATTAATTATTAAACTTGTTAACCACCCAGGTAATAACAAATCCTTGTTGAACTCGTTTCACAACAGGGACAATAAAGCAAAAAATATTAATAGTGATACTATTTGGTAAGGCCCAATGCAGTAGTAGTCTACATATGATGAAATATTTCATCATACCTAGGTAACAGGTTCATTACTTTGCAGTTAGATATCACAGTTGCATGTAAATGGATGTGTTTCGTGTCATGGAACTGCAGAGTAAATTAAGAGGAATTTTCAAATTTCAAGTAGATCACATTTTTGCTTGAATACTGATGCACAAGGATATTTTATAAACAGTTAAATAATGAGTTATCATTTTAGGCCACATATTTATGCTCACTTGAAAAATGAAAAACTTGCAAGATTTTTTTTTATAGTTACAGAAGTTGTGTAGTCATCATTAAATAAATACCATGTGAACCTAGATTTGAAAATTTTCAGATAGCAATACAGACATTTTTTTGTTTTATTTCCATTTTAAGTTCTCTGCCTCTTAAAAAAAAAAAAAAAAAAAAAAAAAATCTGTTTTCTAATTCGAGTGTTGAACAAAACATGGATGATTTTAACGGTGGGTCAATCTCTCCCCCCCCTCCAATCTTGAGTTCTGGTAAGAAAAAAGTTATCACTACAACAATGTGAAACTAATTTCAGGATGATATATGCAAGAATTGCATGCCATAGTATGAGGCAGTGAGAAGCAAAGGGATATAAGTGGTGGTGGCCGTTTTAAAGTTTTGGGTAAAATGCATTTTTAAAGTTGAGAACATAGGTAGGCTTTCATTTAATTTTTTTTTCTAAATATGCCATATAGCAACACTTATCATGTTTATCTGACTTATCTCTTGTCCCAAAAGAGAGGAAAGGTTCTACAAGTATTTTTTTTTTTTGGTTATTTTTAATTTTGGCACTTACATTCCTTTGCTTCTCCCTGCCTCCTCCCCCCCCCCACATACATAATTAGCAAATTCTTCAAATAGAAAAATATATTTACAAAGTTATATCTATGTTCAATATATTACATTTTAAAAATGTTTCAAAATTTTTTCACAATAAATGCAAAAGTATACAAATTTAAAAATGCAACAGTACAAACAATTTTAAATTGAGCTTTTAAACACATAGCAAAGATATAACTATAACCAACTGGATGGTAAATTTTGCATAGTCTGCCTTTAGTGGAACCTTTAGCTTTAATTGTTTGTGGAATTTTATTTAAACCCCTTAATTTTATTTTAACTCCTTTCATCCAGAATATATTTAATCTTTCAGAAAAACATTTATCGGGTCTTATATGGTTCAATTATGGTATTCAATATTAAAATTTGTAACTATGGCCCTGGAAAGAGAAAAGACACACATAGAAATATAGCCTACAATTGGTTAATTGTTTATTAGAAAAAAGATTTTAAACATTATGGCTGCAAATCACAGGTATTTTCTATGATTTACTGTGGATAAACACTTGTCCAGAAGAAAATAAATGCAGTATTATATGAGTAAATAAAAGCAGCATAGAATTCATTACTTGGTGATGAGTATTTAAAGTGTTTGATAGAGCTCTTTCTCAGCTAACTTATTATACAAAGACTATTTCTACACAAAGTGCACAGCTCTTTTACAGCAGCAAAATAATTTTTTTTTTGGATAATTTACACATGTTTGTTACTTGTGATACCAGGGGTCTGGCCAGAGGATATTTGGGTCCGTTAACGGACCCTTCACAAAAATCCGATCAACCAAAACGGACCTTTCACAAAATCCCGATCAAACAAAACGGACCTTTCACAAAATCCCGATTAAACAAAACGGACCCTTCACAAAATTCTGATAAACAAGATCGGATCTGTCAAATTGTTTATTGAAAGAGCAAATCTGAAAGCAAAATAACGCATATTTTTGTGTGTAAACCGATAATTTTTGGAACCTTTTTTTACGTCAAATTAGAGGGATCAGCTTATACAAAATCGGCTAATTTTGAAAAAAAATAAAAAAAATCGCACTCTTGGGATGCTCCTGCAAGCGATAAATAATTGCTACTGCCAAATAAATATAATGGTTGTTTGTTTTATCACAGCTAATTAGCAGCGGTGTTTTTGTAAACTTTTCTGAAAAGGCATTGGTAAGCACTTTTCTCCGCTCATGATTTAATAAACAATAATAATATATATCTGCGAAATGAACTTAGAACTGCAAAGGGATAGTAAGGGTGAGGAAAAAATATGATCGCTTCAGATAGTGTTACCAACTTCAAAATTATCACCACTTAGCGTCTGGCGTTGAACCTTTATAATGACTTGATTAGAAATATTCTCATCATCTTGCCAGCTTGTCAATATTTGCGTTTTTACGGTGCGGTGCGATGTTTAATTGTTATTTTGGGAGAAAATTATATGGGTTTTGATTTTTCGATGCTGAAAAGGATGATTAACTTTAAATAAACTCTTTTAATTACAGTTTTTTTTTTTTCTTTAGATGTCTACATTTTGAAAAATGCAATCTTTTAACATCCGATATGAGAATCATATTTTGTTCTTTTTTCAAGCTAACTTCGCTTTATTAGGATTCAAATAAATGAAAAGTCTCTTTATTTCTGTTAGAACGCTCATTTAAAATTTTTAAAGCAAAATTCCATTTTCTGTTATGAGTCAAAAATTAAAATGCTAAATAGATGGTTGATTTTATTTTATTTTTTGGGTCAACTGTGTCCACAGATATTAATGATATGTTTATCATAGGACTCTAAAATGCAACTTTAAAATAATTTTATCAAAAATATTTCTTTTACAAGCCGTTTTTATACTTTTGATGCCTTCACTTTGAGATTTGCGATCTCTTTGCATCCGCTATGGGAATCCGATTTTTCGAATTTTCAATGATTATTACGCTTTGTTAAGAGGTAAACAATTGAAATATCTTTTTATTTTTGTTAAAATCACGGAATTTATAAGTTTTAAACGAAATTCTGTGCTTTTTAAGAGTGTCTTGGGTCAAAAAGTTGAATGCTGAACCCTATTCTGAATTTTATTTTATTTATTTATATTTTTGTTATACAATTATTTTAAGTACTGTACAGAAATATATCTAGTATAATTTAACATAATGCAGAATGGTAGATAAATATTGATACTTGAAAGAGCGATGCCCCCCCCCCCCCGCGAAATATCAGAAAAAAAATCCAGAATGATTTTCTCAAGGTAGAAGAGGAAAACACTCAACTTTAAGTTTAATTGATGCAGTTTGTGCCATCTCTAAATTCTAAAATTTCGTTTGAACAATTTTTTTTTTTGCGAAATTTTTTGATTTTTCACAAAATTAATTGATTTTTCACAAAAAACGGACCTTGTGAAAAATCCTGGACAGACCCCTGGATACATAACCTATTTTTCTTAGAACTGTATTTTCATACTGTGTTTCTGCGAAAGAAGCAGTCATGTTCCCATCAATTTTTCTGAGGGTATACTCCCAGTAATCCATTATGCACAATATGTGCATGCAATCATATACATACATAATATGTCTAAAAATGCTTGAGACTATACAGCGTTGAAAAGAAGATTCAAAAGAAAGAAAAATACAAAACTCAGTATAATCTGAACTGCCCCCCTCCTCCGAGAGGAAGCCAACTGCCCCCCGGAGAACAATTTGGATTGCCCTTGTTTTAATATGTAAAGATTTTTTTTAAAAGGAAATTATCGAAAATTCGGAACTGTATCATCAGGGGGTGGGGGGATATTGGTCTCTGTAGCTTTTGTCGCTGCTGATGGAAAGTCCTTCGCAGGCGACAAACTGCTAAAAGCACATTTTTTACTCTGAAAAAATACGAGCAATTAATTAAGGAAAAAGATATGTTTTCCCTTTTTATTGCCCTCTTTCGTTTGTTGTCCATTATTATTGCTATTGTGATAGGGATGGGATAGTTGGAACTATGTTATCTACTATCTATCTAGTTATTAACTCACACAATACATTGGTGAGGTTCATATCAGAACCTTAAGACATTTACTTTATGGGCACTCATGGTATTAAAAATACATCTCGTTGGAAATCAAAAGTTTCTTGGATTAGGATCATTGTATGGAGGGGAAGGTATAGTGGGCTGTGAGTTATCTTTGGCGGGCTGTAATAAAAATGCCTATGTTCTCTTTTATATGACAAATAATATGGTGACATCAACATTCTTTTTGAAAGAAATTTCTGAAAATTCGACATCTTTTACGAACCCTCCCCCCCCCTTATGTCATCCCACAGTTTTTAGGCCGACAACATTTTTAGCCAATTAGAAATTTTTTGAAAATCTATGCGGATCTCCCTTTCAGAAGCAGATTTATTTCATAATTATTCGAGAATTTGAACCCTCTAATATGTAAACTTGTTTAAATCTCCCTACAGAAGTTTTTACTGTCTTTAGCATTCATCTTTGCAATCAGAGTCAAAAACAAATTATTTTGAGGAAAGTTTATGTTTTTTAATATTTCTTTTTTCTTTAATTTAAAAACTTACAATGATCACTCATGATAATATTGTACTGTTCGCTTTAAAAGTTGTATAAAAGAATGAACTCCAATATTTAATTTACAAGGCTGTCCAGAAATCATTCTCCATGTTTTCTTAGCTGACAGCTTTATTAAAACTAATTTCAATGAAGTTTTTTGAAAAAAAATAATAAACCTCCATTTATAATATGTTTTTAAAAAAAATTAAAATGTCTATCATTTTTATGGGAACAATATAATGAAGCAGGATTGTTTTTTAAAACTCATATTGTCCCTCCTGTGGACGCATACAGGGATTTATTTCAGGAGGGGCGAGCAAGCCAAACAAAGAGCTAACTTTACAAATTTGAATTATAAAATTATTCAGAGTCGGTTGTTTTGAATTTATTTCTTTGCGGGGGGGGGGGGGGGGGGGTGCGTGTCCTACTACTTAAATACGCCTTTGACCCCTCCGAGCTCTTAAAGTGAACCGCCCCCTTAAACAGAGGCGTAGCTAGACCCGACTTTCGGGGGGGGGGGGGGGGGGGTTACTTTATATATATATATATATATATGTATGTATGTACATTTTTTTAGTATTAAAAAAGTAAGAGAGAGGTGAATCTTACATACTTTGGAATGGGGTGCCCCAATTCCGAAACTTGTGTCAAACAAAACAAAAGCAAATATTTCTTTTTTTTTTTATGTTCTGGAAAATTCAACTTTTTTTTCTTTTCCCTCCATTTAATTTAAAGTGAAATTTTCTAGCAACGTCTTGTCAAAACCAGTCTATCCAAATCAAGCGGACATCACATATCTGATGAGCGTGTGCCATTCATTTCAGTATGACTGCTTAAGTTAGAGGCTAACACACATCTACAAAAGCTGGCATCCCTGAAAGCTAATAGATACTTCCATTTCCGCCTGTAAACTGGATGTTTGACTTTCAATCTCATTGGTGGTGAGACTATAAAGACTATTTTTACCCAACTTGGTTTGCACTAAAAGTATGAAATAAAATTAAAAAAAAGATTTCTTGAATTATAACAAGCAAAAAATGAAATTGCTTTTCATATCGTTATATTTATATGTTGCTTTTTATGTATTTACATTTATGCTAATTCTAAAGCAGTTAATAAAATTTGAATAAAAAAAGTTAGGGAAGAAATATAGGCGGTAGAAAGTTATTCGCTCAAATGCATACCATCTGTTCTCCATTCAAGTCTTTATTTTTAATTTTATTAGCTGCTTTAGAATTTACATAAATATCTATTTGAGAGAGCAACAGCAATTTTCGAGTATTATAAGCAGAAGTCTTTATTTTCTACTTTTTAATGCGAACCAAGCTAACAGAAATAATCTCTGTTACTTATAATTAATCTCTATTATTTCTGTTACTGGACTCCTTTAGTAGCCTAAGCGGGGATAGTACAATAGACCTGTGGTCTCGGTGCTCGCGCTGGTCTCTAGCGCTCCCCTTTTCACTTCATACTTCAACAGAAATAATCTAGATTCATTTCGTTTTTAAACATTTTATTCATGTAATGCTATGCAGTTTTTCTTTTGAATTAAAATAAAATTACCTTCAGAAGGGCCCGATGGGACTAATGCGCTTTGCAGACTGTTCTTCGTTTTCTTCAGACGACGTTAACTTTCTCTTTTTGAGCAATCCTTTTCGTCATTTTAATTTTTTTCTTTGGGTTGAAAAAAGCTTGTTATCGGTTTTGCTCGCTTCATTATGATACAATTTTCACTTAGAATGTACTATTTTAAACAGACTGCACGTTTCCAAAAGAATACGCAGTAAATACTGGCTGAAAAATCAATGTGATTGAAATGGATACTCTGGTTAGCAAAGGTCGTTTTGACTATGACCTATGGCACACACGAGACCAGACCAACAAAAACCTCTATTGTCTTGAATTCCCGTTATGCTATCACTTTCGGTTTCGAAGCCCAATGATCTTTAAAGAAGCAAACAAAAACGTTTTCTTCAACTCAGAAACAGAGCAATTGTCTTCAAGAGCTGAAGAGGCAGTGGAAAAAAGGGAGAAATGTGTTCCACAAATAAGCTTTCCAGGAAGATTAACCAAAGGACAGTCGTTTCGCGCACTTTCTTGGAAGAAGAGTAAATGGGTGACATTCACAGGTTTGACCTGTAAGATGAACATTTCAAGTTCATGTTTAAAGGTCATTCAAGTTAAAAGCCATTTCGCTCTGTTACCTGGATTAGTACTGTTCTTTGGTTGCTCTCTTTCTTAAAATTGTGATTCCTTAGAAAACCGAAACGATAGGAGTGAAAAGAAAGTATAAGTTTTTTTCAAGTGATGAAAAAAGGAAAACTGTAGAATACTGGCCAAGTTAGATTTGCAGCAATTGCTAACCTACCTCAAGAGGATCAATAATGAATCAAAAAAAAAAATAAAAAAAATCAGGGATTAAAAAGCAATAAAAGACTTTTTCTTGAAAAAGATATGCTTAAAGTTACTTTTACCATCAAAATGATTCCTTAAACTCGCAATAAAGCACTTAATAATGTAATAATAGAATAAATACCTAACAAAACTAATAAAGAGGAATTTTAATCAAGAGCCCATATTGTCTTTAGTATTGATTTCAAATTTTCACCATCATATTTCAAATTTCTATAAAAAGTTTCTTAAAGCCCCTGTATCTCAAAACCTTTTTATCTCGATTTTTTCTTTAATGTGAAATTTGAAATATACAGATTCGACTGTATGCAATATTCCCACTGCGCGGCTCATAAAATTAAACATATTTAACAATTTGCAAAATCTATGACAAAGGAAGGCTGCATATACGTGGATTTAACAAATCAATCTCATTTCTAAAGCAAAGTGTCAAATTTCACTCAGTTATCAAAAAATTGTCACAGCAGAGGGAGGCGTCTTTATGCTTGAGGGTCACACATGGAGCAGATTTTCAATGGCATTGGGGGGGAGGGAAGCGAAGTGAATTTTTGACCTTTGTTACTCAGAAAAAAATCATTTTGATTTTTTCTTTTTCTTCTTTTTTTTTCTTTCTCTTCTCTTCTTTCTCTCTCTCTCTCTTTTTTGAGACTAACGTTTCGGGGGGGGGGGGGTTGTCCCCCAAACCCCCCCTTAGCTACGCCCCTGCCCTTAAATAAGCCCTTGCCCCGCCCCCTCAAACTTCCAAAACAAAAGGTCTGAAAGAAACGCTGCTCATAGCAAACAATTTACTTGGACTTATATGTTAAAATGTTTATGTGAAAAGTGTAATAATCTATTGGCTTTCATTTATTTATATAAATAAGTATAAGAGACACTTTTAGGTACAGTACAATTATGAACAGTTTTAAGGCACTTTCATAAAAAGAAGTATTAAAATGACTTTAGATGCTACAATACTGGTCATCAAAAGTACATCTCATATTTCATGCTTGTGAAGCATCATGTTATTGCTTTTATGCTTTTATTCATATTGTGTTTGCAAATAAAAGCTAAGAAATACTTTGATTAAAATCATTTCTATTTATTTATTACTTATTATTTTTTGTGCTAGGTAGCTATCGCTGCCTGCTGGTTGTCGCTCACCAACCCTAGGGAACTGCAAGCAGTTCGATTCAGATCGTTTCTTGATCTGAACTTACCGCTCTTGTTCACAGACTTACCTACATCATTATAGTCCAGCTGGTGTGAGATTAATAATAAACTCATAACAACAATACATTCTGGACACTAAATATTTTCAGACCTGCCGATCTTGATGGAATTAAATGATAGTTGCAATTGTTCCAAATCTCAAAGACCAGAATATCTCTTATCATTGAGAGCTTAATTTAAATTCAAATGATTTTGTTGAACAAAAGCAAAATTATGCAACAACTTTGAGTAAAAACGCTTCTCCAGTATAATTTTAATCTGTTGCAAACTATAGTATTTGATTTTTAAAGTCGATTTTGAAATAGAAATTTCTCACGACATTTTAACCTCATAACCTTTCAACGATTTCATTAGAATCTTTCAATTCCATTTTCACTAACTTTATGTGATTGGATTCTTTTAAAAGTAGATTTAACCTCATACCTGGTGACAATTCAATATTCTATAATCAGATTAGTTATCTAATCCCTTAGTTCATTCAATATTAAGCAAAATTTTCACAAAATTGGGGGGGGGGGGGGGGAAACCTTGTAAATATTAAAATTGTGAATTAATAGAAATTAGTTTTTTCATGGGTTGAAATGTGGTAAAAAAATTCAAAAGAATATGAAAAATTGGTTACATAGAAGAGAAAACTAATTTTAACTGTATAAAAGTTTTTTCCTCTACATATGTGAACCAAAAAAATAAATAAATAAACAAATAAAAATAAAAAATAAATAAAATAACTGTCAGTACATAGAATAATAAACTTGAAATACATTTTGTTGGCATTAACAGTAATAAGAAATTAAAAAATAAATAAATAAATAACATAAAATAAAAATAAGAAAGAATTTTTTTTAGAAATGACATTGTTCAAACTAAATTTTAAAACTCATAAATATAACCAATGGATATTTGAATAACTTCAAAAAAAGGAATCATGCAATGTGTTGTTTAACGAAATAACTTTTCTTATGATGCAAAATTTACCGATGAAAACTATTCAAAAATCCAGTATTAATTAATACTTGTATAAAAATGTTGAAACTTAAGCTCATGCTTTCCAGTTTACAGATTCTAGCATCCACTTTTGGTTTCGTGAATCTGTACAGGTTTGTAGAGTTAGTGCATCCGGTCTTGTTGAAGAAGGTAAATCTAAGCAAAGACCAGACTTTACATGAACAAGCACTTGTTTCTAAAAAAAAAGTTATATTTATTAGGATTGCAGTGACACAGTAATCTTATTACATGATTAATTCACAAAATAATCACACTTTGCAGTTTATCTTTCAAATAAGAATGTTAAGCTTGCAATAAAAATATTACTTAGCACAAAAAAATTAAAAACTTAATCATTCAATTCATTGAAAAAAAACAACAACAATGACAAAGTGAATGTGAGTATGTGTATAAACATATATGAAGCAGTTAATATAACAGCAGCCAGCATTACAGTTCATAATAGAATCTTACTACTATTATATATGCGAAAGTTTGTCTGTATGGATGTATGGATGTTTGTTACTCTTTCACGCAAAAACTACTGAACGGATTTTCATAAAACTTTACAATAATATAGCTTATGCATCAGAATAACACATAGGGTAGTGTTCGTCGCGTTATGGGGGGCAAAACCCCCTTAGGGGGGCAATAAAACACAATTTTTGTATAAATTCTCTAAAATTGGGATGAAAAAATACTTGCACATATTTACATTATATGTCCATTGAAAGCTCTGATTTTTCTGCTGAAGATGGCACCTGTTCGAAATTTCTAAGTAGAATAAAAAACGAGTTATGAGCTTTTTAGTTTCATGTTCGAAGGTTTTCCTCAACTCAATACAGTATTTAGGGTATCATCTCAACTCCCTGTCGATAGCGGCAATTGTTGTATTGTTGACTATCTTTGCTTTTCGTGACTGTTCAAGGCTTTTCTCAAGTCAAATCTTGATGTAAGATTTTTGCACAAGATTGGCAAATAATACATGATTTGGCTGATCATTTTCCACTTAAACGGATTTTTAATGTAATTAATGGTTTTTATTATTATTTATGCTGATTGAACGCTTACTCATTATCCAATCAACCAGCAGATCGCCAAAATTTTTGCAGAAATATTTCCGTAGCTGATGCATTTGGCAGTTTTTTCAACATCGCTGTTTTTGAAGCTGAAGACTACGTCATAATGTTTCTCAGCTTTCACCATGTGAACAAAATATCGCCAATCAAAGAATTTTCAAAAGACTTTTTTTTTACTATGTTAAATAATCCAGCAACTAAATTAGGCAAATCCATAAACAGCACAAAAACTTCCATTAATTTTCCTTTTTGCACAATTTCAAACAATCACCAGATTTTACAACTTATTTTGGAAACATTTCGGATGAAACTGTTTAGCGCCATTTTATGGTGACCAAAAGTATCTCAGAATCTGGTGACGATATCTCTGTAACGAAAATTAATATCATATCGTTTTACAAAGGAAGGAAAGAAGGTGGGAGAATCATCGAAGGTACCCCAAAACGACTCTCGCAAATTCGGTAAAATCGCACCAAGAGCCCACAATGATTGAAATTTCCCAAAATAGCTAAAGCAAGTATAAGGGGATTACGAGCGCAGCTACTTTTTTAAATCACTTCGTACTTCTTAGCCATACAGAGAAGGTTTTAGACTCCATGTTAAAAAAAAATATCAACAGATTAATCTTTTTAAACATGAGAAGATTAATTTCATGTTTTGGAAATTTGTATATGCTTAAATATAGTGCTTTCGTTTCTAAATCAATACTATGTTGTTCTTTATACTTATTGCTATTTTAGTTTTATGGGTAAGGAAGAAACTCGATTTTTAATCACGTCAAAAAGATGTGTTTTAAATTCTTTCACTTAAAACAGAAAACAAAAGCAAGTAACGATTTTTTCTCTTAATTATTACTGGCCCAGGCAACGCCGGGTATTTTCACTAGTGATTGTATATTTTTCTATCCAAACCACAATGCCATCCTGTAGAGCAGCGGTTTCCAAACTTTTTAGGTCACAGAACCCTTAGTAATTTACTTTTACTTCAAGGAACCCCATTTTTGTTTACGACTAAAAGACAAATTGTTAACAATCTGGGAGTGAAATGATGAAGATGAAAAATGATCATCATTCGATTACTTTATCTTGCATAGAAGAAACTATTGATTACTTGAGAATTTTGTATTTTTACAGATCAACACGTTTTAAGGTGAACTGAACCTGTCTTAGTCATTTTTAGAAGCTATCTATCCTTCTGTTTGTATTCAGCATGTATTTGTCTTTCTTGAGGGTGCTAACTTAAAACTTATCTTACTTAAAACTTAACTTATCTTACTAAAAATGTAATGTATGGAATTAAAAGAAAATTGATACTCATGTGCATCTCCATGTGAGCGGGAGTTGGTTAGTTTTGGCACTAATCTCTTCAGAGATTGACCCAATCGAATGATTTTCGCTTTTAGCGCGACTGCTGACTGTCAGTACACAAGGATTTGCACACATTTCAATGGAAGAAGTGTAAATAAATTTTTGCCACGAATAATTTCAAAGGGATGACACAACAGAATAATTTTCTCGCTAAGCAATACTACTTATATCTTGGAAAATAATATAAAATTCAAATAAAATCTAAAATACAAGGAGGACTCAACTGAAACATTTTTGAATTCGCATTTGGTATTGCCGTTTATTGCTCAAGAGAAGGACTTGTAATGCTTTTCTCGTACAGCATGACTGGTATTCTCTTTCATGATTCAGTGCCCCTGTGCAATGTGCATTATTAGAATAGTGGTCAAGACACTTATTCAACTTACTTGAGCTGATACAGGAAATTCCTCCAATACAGCAAATTGCGCCAACCATGCCTGATATAAATTGTAAATTTCAAATGTCACATTAAAACCAAATTTTGGTAAATTCAGTAACACGTAAATATCGATTGCTCATATGAAATACAGAGAGGAAAGTTTCGCGATGTCCACATCATACTTCACCGCAACGTCGGATTTATCATGTCGCAAATTGCAAAGGTTCCGCATGACCATAAGGGCCCTATAGGGAATCAAAAATACACAAGATAATTGTTTTATACAGTTCTGCGATGGGTTCCCCAAATATGCATTTACCGGCACTCAAAGCTAAAAATCTGCCACTGGTCCTCTGTATACCTACCACAAAGGTAGTTTTGCTAGTTTTTAAAGGGCACTAAAAATAGCCTTTTTTTTAAAATTATGACCAGGGGCTAAGCTAAACAGCAAGCCCACTATCCCCAGAGATATTGATTTCAGATAAAGCCTTGGAAGACTTTGACCACAATTGGTTGAACGTGCACTAATCAAATTAGCTAACATGTTAGATCTTCGTACGTTGTCAGTATCGAACTCGTGACCATTTAACCATGAACTCAGTACTGTACTGATCAGGCTGCCTCGGCCCAAGTTTGCAGCATGCTATTTAACTATGTACCAAAAGTAACCTTTTAAAAAATTATGAGGCAGTATGATTAAAAAATATTTCTTTCAATTAGAAATAAGACCTATTTATAAAACATAATTTTTTCATGAAATTATTGCAACAGCCACAGTTATAACTGCTCCTGCAACAAATTACATTATCTATGCTAATATTATAAAGCAAGAAGGTGGATTTTTGTTGTTTATATGTTCGAGGCAATCTCCAGAACACGAACCGTTATTTTCAGTCTCTTTACGCGTTGCAAGGGCTGCCATCTGGCAATTTGTTAACAAGTGCAATTATAGAAATATATCATGAAAAGGGAAACAATTACACTTTAGACTGTTCATAAGCTAAAGTTAAAACAATAACACTGCAATGGAAAATATCAAACATTGTAAAATGAATAACAAAAATCCATAACACAAGAATTTCTTTCATGAGAATTGAAAATTTTCTCATTACGCTATTGAAAATTAATATTATTAACATACACAGAGAAGTATAAATGAATAAATAAGTTTTACTGAAAAAGCTTTTAGAAATGTAAATATCATCACACTAATAATATAAAGCTGTAGAGTTTGTTAGTTTGAACATGCTAATCTCAGGAAGTACTAGTTCAAATTGAAAAATTATTTTTGTGTTGAAGTCTAATTTATTGAGGAAGGCTATAGGTTATATAACATCACCCAATGACTAATAGGAGTGGAGCAGCAATAAATTGAAATTAAATCAATAATATTTTATAATGCATTATTTATTGCATCACCTGACTTTAAATAATATGCGTTCATAGCTCAGTCGGTTAGGTGCTTGGCCAGTGATGCAACCACCTCAGGTTCGAATATGGCTGTAGGCGAAAGAATTTTAGCGTTGTTTTATTAAAGTAACCATAATATTATATAAAGTTTTAAATCAAGGGTTTTCAATTATTTTTAATTGAAATTTTTTTTCGGTTTTCTTATTTATCGGAAAACATCGATGGACGAGGGTGTGTAATTTTATATCATAGCGTGACATACTTAAAATAGTTTTTCAATACAATGTTGTCTTATTAACGTGGGTGAAACTGCAATGCACAGCTAAAAATAAATAAAGGAAAGTGTGCATAAATTGTTTCTCAATATTATTAATGATCCTAGCAAAAAAAAAAAGAATATATATATATATATATATATATATATATATATATATATATATATATATATATATATATAAAAGACAAATCTTTGCTAAAATGTGTTTTGAGGTTACAAGGAACCCCTTTTTCCTTTCAAAAAAAGATGTGAGCTTGCTGATTTAAAAACTCCACCGTAGTCGATTGTCTCTGCTGACATCTTTTCTGTATTAAAAAGAAAGAGTTCTCCGCGACTTCAAAACACGGGTTTGGGAGGTTTTGCAAATTTATCACTTTAAACATATTTACTAATTTTCCTTTTTACTTTCAGGAAAAAATTTCAAACTTGATATTTTTTTATGATTTTTACATTATTAAAAGCTATGCTCTTTAGTAAACCTTATTTGTTTTTATATTTCCGCTGCATTTTCCTTGTAGTGTTATTAATATTATTTTTTAATTAATGTTGTGAGAAAATTTTAAATTATCATGAAATAAATTCTTTTTGTGTTATGAATTTTTGTCGATCATTTTACAATGTTTGATATTTTTTATAGCTACAAACAATCTAAAATGTAATTGTTTTGATTCTAATGATTTATTTCTAAAATTGTTCATTGTGCAAGAATACTTTTAAATTTTGGTAATCTCCCCCCCCCCCTTCGCACTGAATAGCAACAACATTTGGATTACAAGCTTTATTTTCTTGGGCCATTTGGGCCTAAAGAACAGGGGCCATAGGCCATGGCCTATTCAGCAATAATCAGGCCCTGTGTATAATTAACATACACACATATATGCACACATACATACATTAATATTCTTGTTTTATAAATATCCTAAATGTTGAACATTAATTTTGTAATGCTTTATAAAAATCTCGAACGAACTTAAACAGCTAGCAAATTTTTTAGATTTTAACAGAAGTCCTCCTTTTTTCGCTGCAAAAAAATTCAGAGCTTTCTTTCCTAATTGATCATTTTCGCATTCGAAAAATAATTATAACAAAACATTTCAGTCAATATTTTTTTCATCAATTTTGCAATCAACTATAATAAAATAGAAGTTAACATGTTGTTCTATCACCAGATAACAAAACTAATGTAATGTCTCCTCTCTTAGCTGAAAAAAAAGATAAAAGCTTTCTTCCTTAATTGACTACTTTTAAACTAGAAAAATAGTTTCAGCAAAATTCCAGTCATTATTTTTCGGTAATTTTACAGTCAACTATAATAAATTAGAAGTTAACTGGTTGTTCTATAATCAGATGGCAGCACAAGTTTTCGATGCGGAATCGGACTGAAATTATTGCTTCGTTCCGGAATCATTGCAGCTATTTAAAAATTTCTTTCACTGTATGAAATGTGCATTCTTACTGAGTGACATAGCTATAAATAATGCATATATGTATTTATACTAATTTTTTAAATCAATAGTTTGTTTTCGCCACCAGTTTATGTTTTGTACTGGTCTATTGTTATATACGTAAGCACAAGCGCTGATTATCTCGCACTTGCATTGATAAATTAGTAGAAGATTCCCTATGGATTGAATGCTCAGGAACAGAAACAAGTGAAAAAAAATAACCATGATGGCATGAGAACCGCCATAACCTATACATGTGTGTGAGGCTGCAAAGGATAAGGTATATAGCATTCTATTAGCCTTGGACATCACAAAACATTTAGACTGGCAGAATGTCAATGCTTCAAAATTTATTCAAATGAATAATAACTGGGATTCACTTCGAGTAAATTAATTTTTGAATTCAGGTAGTGCAGATAGATGATATTAATCCGTGATTCTAAAAGCTGTAATTTTACATGTATTTCGGGCCACCCTTTGAGGTCTTTTTTATCTATACTAATATTATAAAGAGAGAGGGTTTACTTTGCATGTTTACATGTTCCGGACAAGATTAATACATGATTGCAACCTACGGAATGAGTATATTTCCAATCAAGCAATGAAATTAGTAACCCATCAGCGACTTGCCTATGATGCCAGAAGGCAAATTAATGTTTATCGGCATACCCTTGCAGAACTGAAAAAAGTTTAATAAATTTAACCAAAATTAACAGGCAGACTGAGGATGTGTTTGTAGTTTTTTTTTCAAGCTTAGTTGCAGCAATTTTTCTTAGAGGTCGAAAAACTGATCACTCCAGGTTTAAACTATTTTGAATGGCTCTTTTCAGAAAGACTCTGTACATTTCATAAGAAAAAAAAAAGAGCCATTTGGATAGCGTCTTCAAAAGGTTTGCAGCATATTATATTACGGATGTTCATGAGCCATTGTTTGTGTATAGAAGCCCTGGATTCTAAACAAACTAAAAGATTAAACAACGTTAAGAGAAGTGCTATCTTTGCATTTGCTGGTGACTCTTACTAAACTATTCCTCTGTTCCCTTGATGAACACCTGCAGATATACTTTGAGCCTGTTTAAAGTCCTTTTAGGGACTCTGTATGATCTCTATATCTTAAGAATAATTCTAAGAGCCCATATTTATTCTATCAAAATTAAAGGTGGTATTTGAACAATTTCGTTACGAAACTTCAATTTGTCTTATGTATACAAATACAAATGTGACGACCAGCAACAGGCTCTGTGCCCATTTAGGCTGGTCCTAGTCAATTTACAATCCCCAGTGAAGATCAATGGCGCTCTTAAAACTATCTACTCCCTTGCTCATTACCACCTCTTCCAGTAAACTGTTGCAAGATTCCACTAACCTGTTAAAATAATAATTTTTCCTGATATCCATTAGCCTGAGATTTAAATATCTTAAAACAATGACCCCTTGTCCTGTTTTCAGTGCTAAACTGTAGCCCCGTAACATCTTTCATTTTAATAAATTTAAACAACTGAATCATGTCCCCTCAGTCTCTTCTTTGCTCAAGACTGTACATTTTTAGCATTCTAAGCCTGGAATCGTAGTCTAAATGAGAAAGTCCATTTATTAGCCTTGTAGCTCGCCTTCGAACCCTTTCCAATACATTAATGTCTTTCTTAAGATAAGGAGACCAAAACTGAACAGCATACTCCAAATGAGGTCTTACCAAACTTCTATATAAGGGCAGAAGAACTTCTTTAGATTTGTTTGAAATAGATCTATTGATAAACCCAAGCATCTTATTGGCTTTGTTACTAGCTATGCTGCACTGTTGACTAAACTTTAAATCCTGAGTATGCAATGGAACTGGACCTCAAGTAAAATCAATACGGACTAATTTGATTTACCATATTATTCTTATTGGATCCGCAGCAGGTCAGTCAGGAATATTTCTCAAAATCCCATGGTCCTTGCACATTTCCATATCTAATATAAGTAATTGCAACTTCCAATGAAAATTTCGTATGCCATCAACATCATCAAAACTGCAGGTCATACGTACAACGTTACATATGCAGGGCTCCCAACATATTTTAGCTTTAGAAATGGGTAAAAGAGGACCATTTCAATCAAAAAGAGGACTATAGAGGACCAGTTAGGATTAAAAGAGAACCTTGAGAGAACCATTCATTTAAACTCAAGGAAGCACCAAAAGGCAAATTAGCTGCCTGCTGGGCTAAATCCGGGAAGATAATTTGTTAATTAACCATAATTCTGATTTTTAATGACACAATTCCTTTATCACCTTCTACACAATTGATCTTTTTATCCATTGAATAATAATATTATTTACACAAACATTTGGATGGGGGGGGGGGGAAGCACTTAGCTCAGCACTTAAGGCAGTCTCCTTAGAACTAAATAGGCGTAATGATACACTTTGAATTGAACCAGGGATGCTAATAGTCTCACTGAAGGATAGATGAAGCTGTGCTTCATCTTTCTTTAGTTTAAAATTATTTTTGTGTTTGTAATCTTCTTCATAGCGTTATATCGCTTCTCAACCGATATGAATCTATCACACACCAGACAGATCTACTGTATTGAAAGTTTTCCTAGAAATGTCTTAAATGCTTAATCGCAAAGAGAAGCAGATCACATGAGGCTTAGTTTTGCAATTTTCATATTCAAAGTATATTTTCAAGAATCATAAAGCTTACATTTAAAAAAAATACTCCATGATTGCAGGGCTATGAGTGCTTTAAACTTTTATGGGGGGGGACAAATGCCCCTTTATCAGGCATCATGTCGCCTGCCTTGTCTAGTGGTCAGAGAAGTATCACTGCGACAGGTAGGTCTGGGTTCGAATCCCGGCTCGGGCATGGACATACACTTTCTCTCTCCTGTCCTTGTCCTTTCTCTGTGTGAGTGTGTTGTTATGCTGTGAATGGTTGCTTACCCTATAAACGGGTCCTTATGGCATGTGTGTATTGCAGAAGTCGGACTTCACACCAAATTTCGGTACAGTTGGAAAAGTGAAGCATCACACCCCAAATTGCCAGCCTAGCTGGCACACGACAACAACAGCAGGCATCATGACAATGAAATGATGTACACAAATTCAACTTCATTAAAATTACATAATTCAACTTTGTTTCATATACAAACACTACTTTAAAATGTTATGTGTTCAATTATTTAAATTTGCTATCCCCCCCATGAAAAAAAACAGTAATAACTGAAAATAAGCTCGGTTAATAATCAAAATCATGTTTGGAAAACTAAATAAACTTGAATTAAACAACACAAAAATTATTATTTTTTAAGTTATTTAAATAAAAATTAAATCGAGTTAATCTGACGTAGCATGTCAAAATAACTTCTAATTGCCAGAAATATAAAAATATTTAAAAGATGCAAAATGATTGAAAGCTCAGAGAAGCAAATTTTCACGAACAAAGTTCAATGTTGGCATGTTTCCCATAAAATAAATTTATTTATTTTCTACTAAATTAAACATAAAACATGCTAATTTAAGGTGGCATATAGGGAAATAACATTCGATTGTGCAAAACATTTTAATATTTACATGATTCAAAAAGATTGAAATTTCAAACACTAAAAGCAATTTTCCGCGAAATCCGAGTAAGTTCAATGTTACTGTAGTTTCAAAATAATTCCTTCGTTAATTATTGAAATTAAATGAAAAAGAAGCTAATTTATAGTAGCACATGTCAAAATAACTTACAATTGTCAAAAACATCAAAATGTTCACAAGATGCAAAAGGATTGAAATTTCAAACGCAAGATGCAATTTTCTGCGAAGTCCGAATAAGCTCAATGTTGCAATGGTTTCCCAAATAATTCCTTCTTTAATTATTGAAATTAAACGAAAAATAAGCTAGCTAAGGTAAGCACATGTCAAAATCACTTTGGATTGTAAAAAGCACCAAAATATTAATAAGATGCAAAAGGATTGAAACCATAGAAACGATACAAAAAAGGTATGTACGAGTATACCATGATAACATGCATACCATGATATTTTGAAAGGAAAAAAAAAACTGCAGAACATTTATTTAAGACAGTTAATTTTTTCAACCCGAACAAGTTCGGGATGGGCCCCTATTATGAAGAATGAAATTAATTCATTGTAAAACTGATAATAACTATACATTTTTGCTCTAGTTGAAAGGTTAAATACATTTAGCAGGAGCAGAATCCAATAACTGAGTTTGTTTTTAGGTATACGCATAGTCTGGATAGCCTGTTTTGCATTGATATGCTGTTACGAGCCAAAGAAGTTTTGAGATACCGCTTTGTTATCTAATAACGGGTTGGGTATACGCATAGACTGGAAAGCTTGTTTTTCATTAAAATGATATTATGAGCCGAAGAAGTTTTAAGATATAGCTTTATCATCCAATAACGGGTATTTCTTCTCAACACCAAACCAAAATTTATTGATTGAAACTAAATCAAAAAATTGGTTTTAAGCAGATGAACTCTGAAGTTCAATTATGAGTCATTCTCATAAACTGTGTCATAAATTTCTCAAATGAACAGTAATGGTTTTAATATTACGAAATAGTAGAACTGCGTTTTCTTTATATAGATTGTTTCTGGCAGAAATTTCCTCTAAAAGAGCAAAATCTTCTGTTCCGCTCAAAACTGTTCTTTTTAGGAAGGGAACACAAAAATTTAGCTTTCTTTTTGACGCTGTTTTTTTTCTCTCTCACAACAAATATGGCTACTGCTTCTCTTTGAGTGAAAATTGCCACTTCTTTCAGCTTACCAAAAATGTCAACAAAATATTTATCAGCCATCGTTCCTCATGCAAAACATTGAAGAAAGCTGAAAATATTGATGCTTTTGCTCCATTTGAAAAATCCTCATTTCATCTGGAAGTTCATACAACCTTTTAAAAACTTAAATTTTGGATACCCAGCATATTTCATATGGAAAATTAGTAATTTACACTGCCTATCCATGTCTTCATAAATCTTACTAAATAGTTTTGACTGAAGAAAACAAGATTTGATAGCATAAACTATTTCTTAAGCTTCATCATGAACTTTCCTTAAGAGGTCAGATGTTAGTTACCTCATTATGCTGGTGTGTCGATGCAAAACACTATGACGATTACTACTTCAATCTGGAGTGACATTTTAGATCCTTGATATTATCTCATTTTTCTTGAAAGTAGTAGAAAATAAATTTATGCAACGGCTTACTCGCGGGGGGAACTCTTCTTATACTTTGGCAGAACCCAAGGGTTCCGCGGAACACTTTGGAAAATGCTGCTGTAGAGTGAACTCTACCGAGAGAAGAAGGATCGGAGATCTCTCCCTGAGTGAACATATTTCCCACTGCTCAGGGGTAGAAAATAAAAAATCACTAGTGGGAGCAGGTTAAATTGCATTACGGAACAGGTCCAAATAACACTTTTAAAGATTAACGCCCCACTGTCAGACATTACTTCTTTCAAATTGTATAAATTAGCAATATAAATTATACATACTGTCATGATGCGCGCGATTAATTTTGCAAAGTTATTCGAAAACCAAAAAGATAACAATTTTAGGCCGTGGAAGTGGAAGCATCGCAGCCGCGCATAACCTCAGATCAACGACTGCCTTGAATGCCAAAGAACAAAATTTAAAAGACTTACCCAGGGGTTGTGTGTTTGTAGACGATAGTGAGAACAAAATTCATTACCATACACTCTTTATTCTATGTTAACTTCAGAGCAGACACGAAGACAGGGATTTGGCATGGTGATCACCAGAACATTTCACACTTAGTAAAAAAAAAAAAATGCGAGGAATACAGACTTAAGAGTTCAAAAAATGGAGCTGGGGTTTGTTGCTAAGTTCGTTAAAGATAAAAAAACGGAGAGTTCATTCGGATGGTGGTGAAATAACCAAATTAAAATGGGACGGAGGACGGACAGTTCACTATGAAGATGGTGGGGTGTAATTCAGGGATGGCTCATGGTTGACGATGTCAGTTGCAGGCCAATGTACGTTGAAAAAAAAAATGGCGCTGGCTGTAATCTCCATGGTGAATGTTGAGGTCGTCCCACGATTAAAAATGAATCAGGGTAATTTCGGGGTAATTGCGGATCCATGTCGTCACCACATGCTATGTAGATCATCAAAAGGGTAGTTACTTAAGGGGACGATTCCAGTGCACTCTGCGTGCCGCCATCGGACGCCATCATTCAAACAGGTGATGGATCTTCTATGCTCTCATCTTCGGCTGCGACGAAGTATAACGGTCTTGATTATTATGATTTAAAACATATATAAAAAAATAAAACTTTCACCTCATCTTGAGGTCATTAACCATATCGCGGAGAGCAACGGCCGTCCCATGACGCTGCGCACTGATGCTTCTTCATCGCCATCGTTGGACAAAAGAGGAGCAACGAGATGCACGTCCGGTTGCACTGGAAGCAGCAAGCAGAGTGAAGTGGGGTGGAAAAATGAATTGGCAAATGAGCAATCAGATCCGGGTACGCGGCGATGCGGGGGAACCAATGAGTGCGTTTGGCGCCCAAACAACGAAGGGAAGGGGACGCTACGCCATTTTAATGGCCGACAAGAAAATGCAAAAAATCGGATCGACGCTTGAAAAATTGACAAAAAGCTAAATGATGGGAAAAGTGAATAAGTCACATATTTGATAACATAAAGTGCGCGAAATTGAACGGGGAACGCGGGGAAAACGTGGAATGCACAAGAAAATAAAAAAAACAACAAAATGGGGGAAGAAAACGATTAAAATGACCGAAAACATGGGAAAAATGCAAATGGGTAAAAAAATGTGATATGCATTATCACACATACATATATTCATACAGAAAGTTTCATAATTTAATTCAATTTCATAAGAATTTGGGATAAGATTTGTAAAATTTCTGCAGTGTTTCTGAATCTTGTGGAATTCAAAAAATAGTAAAACATACTTCATTGTTATTGGAATGAAGTCATACTTAAAAGAAAAGAAAAAAAAAATTTAGATGAATTAAAATAAAAACTAATAATTTAATAATTAAAACTAAACTTAAAAAAATAAAATATGTTTTAAATAAAAAAGTTTTTTTTTAAATATTTAAATCAGCAAGTTGAAATAATTTTCAGCTTTGAAAATGATTAAAATACCTAAAAGATGCAAAAAAATTGAAACCTCAAGGTAGATGCAATTTTCAAGGTAAACTATTTTAAGCTTTAAAGTCAATCAAAATTTTGTAACAATATTACATGTCGTAATTACAAATAAAATGCTTGTTCAATTCATTAAAAATTGCATTCCAATGCATCAGTTTGTAGCTCATTTCTACATTTATTCTAATACTGGAAGGTCTGAAAAGAAATGTTAAATGAAGCTTCAAAAATTATAATAATATATTTGAAACTTAAATAAAGCATAAAATAAATTGGTTTAGTGTAGAATAGGATAAAATAACTTCCTATTTCCAAAATCATGGGCGGATTTATGGTGGGGGGCAAAGGGGGGCAATGCCCCCCCCCCCCCAGTTTTGGGAGAACTTTATGTAGTAATAACACATTTTCCAAAAATAAAAAAATCATTATTTTTTCTTTTTTGAATAGTTTAGAAGAGCATGGGTGGATTTATAGGGGGGGGGGGAGGGCATAAGGGCAATACCCCCCAGTTTTGAGAGGACTTTATATATTAACAACACATCTTCCAAAATCTTAAAACAAAAAAATCATGACTTTTTCTTTTTTGAATAGTTCAGTGAAAATGAAGAGAATAGCAAATGTCCTTTTCTGATGGGAGAAAAGAAAAAAAAAAAAAAAAAAACTAACATTAAATACAAATAGTGCAGCTGTCACTGGGGTGCTGAAAATGTGTCTAAATTCACTATTTTGGACTGAAAACCATTTGGGCAAGTGTATGAAAATATAGGCTAAACAAGCTATACATTAAGCTGCAACACTCAATAATAGTTGACGATTATTTTAACGAATTAGAACCTAAAGCAAATGGGGGAGGACCCCCCCCATTCGCGCTAACATCTATTCATTATGATTTGTGTCCACATTTAAAGCGGATTTGTGCATAATATTTTTGTTCTTAGTAGATTAATTGGCTTTTTGAGAGATTCTAAAAAATAGTTCCCCCTGCCTTTTAAAGAGAGAGAGAGAAATTTAATTCTAACACAAACTGAATAAATTTCAGTTATCTGAGTTTTCTGATTAATTGAATATTTTTACTTACTGGGAAAGTACTATTTTACTTACTTTATAAATACTGTTTAAAAAGTAAGGTAAGTCATAATCATCTAAGTCTAAGTGAGTCAGTCCTTGTCATTATTGAAATCTAAATAATTGAGTCATTAAAAGTTTTGGAAAATTTGAGTAGAATTTTATAAAAATCTATAAAAACCCTAACAAAGATTGGTAGAATAATTTGGTAAGATCCTTTAATTGTGAAAACTGAGGAATTTTTGTAAAAATTACAAGAAAATCAAGCAAAAATCTGCAGGTAAGAGTGAATTACAAACAGGGCTGAATTTGCCTACAAGATAAACAAGCTATTGCTTAGGGCCCAAGCTTTGAAGTGGGTCCCTAACTCCCAAAAACAATTGCATGATTCGTTCCTTAAAAAATGAAAATTGGTTGAAAAAACTAATTTTATTTTCAAGTGCTTGAACACTTTGAATGTTTGGAAACATGTGGCTACAAATCTTAAATTTTAAAATTTCTAACAAATGGTAGAGGAAGAGGAATGCCAAAATTTGTCAAGTTCAGCTCCTTGCCACATCCTGCATTAAAAATGTAAAAATCATGGTTCTTGCGTTTGTAACATATTATTCGAAATAAATTTTTGTGACTCACATGTTTCATATCTTGCTATATATTCAATCCCTAATGCAGTATTTTGGAAAATCTTAAGCATTGATTGCTTTTGTCTTACTTCTACTGCATATTGTTAATCTGTTTAGCCCGAAAAAAAAATCATACACTACCTCTATTCCTTTTCGTTTTCTGCACTTTTTATAATTAAAAAAAGGTTGTTGTAATGAGAAATCTGTAGTTTATTTTTTCTTTCAAACTTAAAATGGCTGTTTCTAACAAAGTTTGAACAATACTGTACAACTGTATAATCTAGTTATCACTTTCTTTGTCTGTCCCATTAACCTTTATAAGGCTTCAAAATGCAGAATTTTATATCCATTTTACAAAATTTCTTCCGGGGGAGAAACCCTCGGGACCCCTAAAATTAGAGATATTCTATTTCCCACTTAAAAGGGAGCCCTGTGTCACTCTCTTGATATCAGCCCCCTCTCTTAAGGTCAATTCAAAAAGGACAACATGAAAACACACATTAATAAAAACAACACAAAAAAGTAAAGCATAGACAAAAACATGGGAGGTTGGGGGGGGGGGGGGAGCGATAAAAATGTTGCTCAAAAAAAAAAAAAAAAAAAAAAAAAAATCCTGCCCCCCCCCCCCCCCCCCCCAGGAACTCAGTCCTAAATCCGCCTATATACCAAAATTATTGAACTAGTTTCAGGATGCAAACCGTTTGAAACTTAAGCACAAAGTTCACCTATCGGCGATATCTTATATATTTTACTTATACAAGGTAAAAATCAAGAAAATTTTCAATTCAAACATTAAAGAACACTATGTTTGATGTATCACAAAAAAAAAGGCTCAAAAAATATTAGCAAGATAAATGTTTTCTCACAATACACAGGTTCAATTAATAAAAATTGTTTCAATGCATTATTAGTTTGTTTCTGTATTTATTCTAACACTGTAAGATTTAAAAAGGATGAGAATTGAAAAAATAAGAAATGAACTGTTACCAGCTATATTTCTTCCCAAAACGTGTTATTGACTGCAAGTGTACAGTGGAGTAAGTCGCAAAATGCTGCGTTTCATATCTCGGTGAATATTGGTAGTACTAATGTCAATTTTTTTTTTTGTGTTAGAATTATCTTTTAATGGAAATTATTTTCCTGAATATATGTTAGATGACCTATTGTCTGTATGAAAAGTTCAAATTCATATTTTTTCACTCATTTTCTTTTTTACTACAAATTTTCAATATCTTGTTTCTGGATCTTATTTTGACCCTTTTTGCAAGGGGATATGCATTTAAAACTAACGGTTGCAAAAATAGAGATCTTGCAGGTTAAATGGGGACAGGTGGTGTGCATTGTTCACTTAATATAAAACAATCAAGGTAAATATTTTATTAACACACTATAAATAACATTGGTATAAATGCAAGAATACTATGATAAAACTAACATTTAGAAATTGAAACACAAAATCAACCTCAATGTAGAGTAAAAAATAAAGAATTTTCCTTACAGTAGCATCATATTTCCACTTCTGTCTCAATAACTCATTACAAGCAAGTAAAACAACATAAGTATCAGCAGCACCCTCTGGCGAATCCAAGCAGAGAGATTCATCAGTCATAATTTGTTCTTTTTTAGTGTAAACAAACAACTATAATAAAAAAAGTGATACAAATAAGCTTTTTCTTTACATTACAAAATTAAAAAAAAAATTTTTTTACAAAAGTTTTTCATTTCTTTTTCTCTATGTCTAGTGTTTCAAGGGATGCCTATCAACCTGTTCGCACCCAGCATCACGTGGACGCTACGCAACGATTCCTCTCTTATCAGCCCAGCGTCACTTCCCTGCTACGCGCTCTGATCGACGATCGACGCTGACGTCCCAGCGTCACGTATATGCTTTCTCGAAATGGAGCGATTGAATTGAATATTTAAACGATAATAGATGGTGCTAAATGGCTATAACTTTGATCATATTCGAGTCACATGGTATTTGACCTTTATGTACACGCTTTAGTTTCTTATTTGGGCTTCTCAATGGGATAGATTTTTTTAATGTAAACAACAGTGAATCACTGCTCTGGGAATATGATTTATGAGGTCTCAATTGCTCTTGTTTATATTTTTGCTTCTCTTTTTTTTTTTACGAGTAATTGAAAGAGATATACATCTAGCTTAATAAATTATGGGGGAGGGAAGGAAGGTTAAAATATTTTTGCATATGTGTTCCAGACTTTTGGAATTCCCCGTGCAATGAGAGTACAGGAATGATTTCAAGAGGCACTGAAGTTTATGATTATTTTTTAATCCTTGCTGATATTGTTCTTCTTTATTTATTCTTTTTCATTTGGAGAATGGAAAACTGCAATAAAAATGGTTAGCAAAGTGAGTGAAAGGGAATGTTTTCGAGCAAATTATGAAGCAGTTTTGAGACTTGCGTGGGAAATATAACTAGTTTAAATTTGTTGACCTAAGTTGTTTTAATCAAAATTACATAAGGATCATGTATTTTTTTTTTTTTTGCTACATTTCTTTTTCTTTGATTCCACACTCAGGATGTCAAACTCTAACTTTGTTTTTGTGCACATATCATTTAATTTTGTGCACATGGTAAAAGTTTTAGTATTCTACTTATTTCACTTCCTTCTAATAATGTAATAGTCTTTATATTAATAATTAGTAATCAGTAGTACATTGTTTAAGAAAAATTAAAATTTCAAGCCATTATTTTGAGATGCTGATTTTGTATGAATATTTTTGTTCAGTTAGGCTTAACTGCTGTAAATGCTCGAGCCGATGGCGGCGTTCCATTTCAGAACGTTTGGTCACGTAGCTGCCCTTTGTTTTCCCAGCGCTGGTCCTCAAGGGTTAAAGATGAGTTCAGGGTCATTTTTGAGAGCCTGCCCCCCCCCCCCCCCGAACCCAAAACTTGTAACCAAGCCCAGATGAAATTGTCTTAAGGGAAACTTTCTTGTATCAAAAACCAAGCAACTAAGTATGGGTACTTATACTGCATCTGCGATTGGTTCCATTTAAAAAAAAAAATTGCTCTATTAATAAAAAATGTTATGTTAAATATTCTTCATTACAGAAGTTTCTAAATTTTATCAAATTGCTCTACTTCAAAAGCTGAATCTTTAATTTATTTTCTGTTTTTTTTTTTTTTTTAGTTAAATTTTCATTGATTGAACTGATTTAAATGTTTTTTTTTTTTCTCACAGCATGATAATATTTATTTGCTTTGAATTTGTTTGGAGATTGACGATTGAATGTCTTAGTTTGAGTCCGAGCCCGCCCCAGCCCGAAACCTATTTTCGGTTCTAGAGCCTGAGCCCAATTCCGGATGGGACTCGGGCTGTCGGGCCCGGGCTAAGCCCATCTCATCTCTAATGCCTATTGGCAGTGATGACATTAAAATCTATTAAGTACTTTGTAGAATTTATAATTTTAAAAGCATTCCCTTTAAATTGTTAATAGTGACTAATTTTACAACCAAAAATTATGTAGAAGCACACAACGATCAATTTTAGTCATTTAGAAAAGATTATGTCTTTACAATTTTTTAAAGGGCCTCTTTAATAGCAGTTTTTCACTTTTGTGCACTAAATAGTTGTTTTTTTTTACTGTTCATCGAGTATTTCAAGGTGCAAGTAATTATAAGTGTTTCTTAGCTGACTGGAATAAAATTTCAACTGAGAAAAAAGATCGAGTACTTTCTACAGAAAATAAAGATTCTATGTGTGTGTCTTTTCCAAACTTCTCATCTACCAATTCTTAACTTTAGCAGAAGGCTCCAAAAATGCTGCCTATTGGAGTAACTATCCAAGCAACAATCTATTGCTGATTCGGAGAACAGGCATCACTCATATAACATGGTACTTGAACAACAGTTTCAACATTACATGGTACAAAATTTGCTATTATTATAACACAAATTCGATATTACACGGTAGAAAACTAGAATTTAATACTACACAGTTTTGATATAACATACATTTTAAAAGATAGAATTTCCTTTGTGTTCAATAAACTTTAAAAAAAAATGTAAACTCTAAAAAGATTTTTACCTTGTTTTTATAATACTGATACCAAAATTGTGGCCTCTGGCTTGAAAGTTTGGTTTGCCCGTTTAACACACTAACTTTTTACTTTTAAATATTTAATTTTTTTCATGATTGTCCTGAGTCAAAACAAAAAGATGAAAATCATTTTATCCTCAATGTATTGTAAGGCAATAAATAACATTAGGGTTAAACATAAGCTAAATTTGGCAAACCATAAATTAAAAAATTAGTCGAAACAAAATTTAAAACAAAATAAATAGAATAATTCCATTTATTTTATTTTGCATTTTGTTCCATTGTTGTTGCCCAGACAAACTTTATTGCTAGAGAAAAGCTCAGATATTCCTTCTGATAATAAGCGATTTTGTCTTAGTAAAGAAAGTTGATAAAGTTTTTACTTGTGTGCATAATAGTTTTAATTTGAGGTATAAAAGAATTTAGTTGTATCGTTTACAGCAAATCCAATTTTGGATCAGTGGGACCATTGTATGTTTTGGTTCCCAGTGTTTGTTTGTATACTTCATTGAACTAAAATTTCAGCTATTCACAACTCCAGAGCTTGAATGCGTTATGTTGCGATGATTAACAAAACTACCCAAAAAGGTAAAACATTCGATTCCATGTGTTTCCTTTGGACTAAACTACAGGCTTCAGACAATTTGTGATGTAATGTAATTTCAGAAGAATAGAAATGAAACCTACCATAAACACGATGAAAAATAACTGTTCACTAAGCATAAAAGTCACAACATTTTTTTAGTTTACCTATTTCAACCACCATTAGACAGTGGCTGCAACGCCCCCTATAGTTTATTGGAGTTGCGAATTATAAAAATATTGGCTTAAGACTTGGTTTCAATACAACACAGTACACATTGCCTTGACTCCTATTATTTCAAAGTCTCGCATAACAAGATTTCGATATCGCATATAACAGGGTGGAGACAGGAACTGTGAAAAAAAGTTCCCTGACTTCCCTGATTAAGTTCACTGAATTTCCCTGATTTACGTTACCAATAATAATGGTTTCCTTTCTTTACCCTACCTGAAAACCATTGCATATTAAATAAAATGCAGTGTTTTAAAAGCTCTAAGCTGTTAATTAAAAATTCTGCCCCAAGGTACAATCACCACGTGGTTTAAGAAAAATCAAAATGATGGTCAATCCAGATGCAATATCATTATTTTTGCATAAGCAAAATATTTAAAGTACTTCTCTTTTATAACAAAATAAAATTCAATTGATTAGATTTACAAATACAAGGACAGAAAATGAAATAAAAATGAAGAAAATATTTGTTTTGGAGTCATGAAATTTTCTAACTCTCACAAAATGGTCAATTTTACTCATTTGATGCTGATTTTTACTATGGCACCATTTGGTGGTGAAGGTTACTATTAGAGATTACAAAAACATGGCTGCTAAAAATAGATTCTCGGAAATTGGCAGTGTCCCATGGTACAGATGTCCCAAGGTACAACACTCTCCCCTAACGTAGTTTTACTTATGTAAATAATAGACCATATTTATGTAAAACAAATTGAAACCTTTTGACAACCAGTCATATTGAGCTGTTCTCTAATCAGGAACTTGGGTTTTAATGAATGAATACAGCATTTTAACTATTGAAAAATAGTAAAAATATTTACTTATGTACACAACTCAATTTCAAATGATTTCATTATTTGTCAAAAAAATCTCAGATTACTTTTATAACAAACAACATTGGAATGCAAAAAACATTTATTAATTTCAAAATGTATATGTGTACATAACTTAGTTTTAAAATAAAAGAATTTTAAAGTCTGAAAAAAAGAACCCTTTGTATAATCTGAGGCGACAACAAATAATACGATTGCAAAAAACAAAGTTGATTTTCATTTAACATTCAATTTTAACAATTAAATTGAAAATGCCAAGTAATAGCTTTTAAGCTTAAATCAGTATTAATTTAAAAAACAAAGATTTTTTCTAGAAATCGTAATTATAATACGCTTATTACTTCAAGACAATGAGTGAAGGCAAAAAAGCTGACGGCTTTCTCTTTGCCTGTATATAACATGATACAAATTGACTTGATTTATATTATGTACATAATTATCGAGTTCAAAAAAAAGTTCCAAAGATTTGTTTAGCCCTTTCCCAGCATTAGTTGATTTTTCAGAGTAATTGTTGCAGAAACTTATTTGAAACAGGCACATTGAACACATATGGGATTGATGTTGATAAAGACATTTTCATTCATCAAAATGTATTCCAGTTCCCTGTGAAGCAAAAAAAGTTTCCTTACGTGTGTGTGTGGGGGGGGGGGACAATATTTTTCAGTGTCAGGCAAATTGTTGCCAGCTCTCCAAACTGGCAACTACCTGACCACTAGACAGTAGTGAGTGTATTGGTTTTCAACTGATCAATTATAAAAAGTATTAAGCATAATACTAGCACAATGTAAGTACAAAATTAATGTCTTAAAGTTACCTGTCTCGGATAAATTTCAAAAACACAAGAGAATAAAGTCATCTTGCCCATCGTATGTTGTGGAGCAGATGAACTTCCTCTCTGGAAACATTTACCACTTTTTAAATTCCGAATCTGAAAGGTAAATAAGGGAAGAAATAAAACATGCCTTGCATATCTCTAGGTTTCCCAGCCAAATATCCCTCATTTTTGCTGACATAAATTTAACACTATTTCTTTATGTTCAGTTCAGTAATATATTGACTGAGTCTTTCAACTAGTTAACTACAAACCTGGAAAATAACAGAATGTTTCACTTTTGTTGAAAATTTTTGCTTGAAAGACATAAATGCATCTAATTAAATAAAATTTAGGAATAGTAGTTTAATAATTTTTAAGTCAAATCTTCACATTACCACAAAATTGTGAAAAAAAAATTTGTTGAGTTTTCCTCAAAGCAGCTTAAAAACAAACTGAGTTGTAGTTACTTACTTGTAGCATTCCCTCCATGATATGCAGGAAAGGAAAAGCAATTTGTGTTTTATTAAAATTTTCAGATGCATTACAACAAAAGTTTTAGTACAAAAAGTGATTTTGAAGAAAACTCATTCATTGACATATTCATTTTCAAATTTTACTTTTAAAAAAATGCAAATAATTAGGTTGAAAATGTTACAGTTTTAATAACACTTAGTTCGGCAAAAATCAGTAAGCTGTTCATCTATTTAGTTATAATCAGTACTATAAAATATCATAAAAATGTGAGTTAGACGTGTTATTTGATATGCAAAACTAACATGTTAAGATTTTTTTGCTTGTAAAAATAAGATTTAAAATTTTTAAAATAAAAGAAAATTAATTATTATGTTCAAGAATATAAAGATATGATAACAATTTCATCATTAGCAAATAACGCAAAATTAAGATACAAAACAACTGATAACCCACAACCTGTAATATTGCAACAGAAGATATTTTCAGTTTTCAACATACGGTTTTGATCCTTCTATAGCTAAAATACTTCTGCCCGAATGATGAATTAATTTTACTTTCTGCATATTGTCCCATGTAAGTTGCGCATTTCAATCAAAATAAATAAATAAATAAATAAAATAAATAAATAAATAAATAAACAAAATAAAAATAAAATGAAATAAAATAATAATTTGAATTTTGATATCTTGTATTCAAATTATGTCTTTCACAATCACAAGTGTGTGTAGGCGTGTGTGGTTGTATTTGTGGGTGTATTGTGGACGCAACCTGGAGACTGTTTTGGCTAGAGGAGCAGCATCGTGAGGTCGGTCGATGGTGGTGCTGCAGAGGGAGGCGGGGGAAAATAAAATCATAAGAATACAAAACAGTCAAGGGAGAACAATAAGCAATGTGATTGCTCAAAAAAAAAAAAAAAAGAGAGGCTCAAAGTTGGAAGGTCAACTTATCAGAGCAAAATTTGGAAACATTTTTTCTTTACAACTTTTGCAAAAAAAAAAAGATTGGACATTAGATTAACAGAGACCTGTTCTACAGAACTGTTGTTCAGCAAATTACTCCTACTTTTGTGAATCAGTAACTTATTGGGTAGCTACAGAAATGTTGTATCAGAAAAAAATGTTCAATTTAGTAGAAATAATTTGTGGGATTCATGCAAAAACAAAAAACAATAATCATAATAATAATAATAAAAAGATGGGATTCAAATAAACTTACTTTTCCAAAGAATGTATCATCTGTGGGTAAGAAATGCTCGGGCCAAACGTTATCCAAGTACCATTGAAAGCTTTTGCATTTTAATTTCTCTCTCAATTTCAGTCGGAATTCAATATTGATATTTTTATTTAATTTAGCAGCCTCTAAAATAAATTAATAAATATTAATTCAAATATCAAATTGGTGAAATAAAAAATAATTTATGATGATTATTTTATATTAATGAAACTTTTCAGAAATAAGCAAAGAAAGACATTATACTTAGCGGTGTACCTAAAATATAGCTAACAACTGTTAAAATTTCTCGGTTGTAATGCATTGTCATTTTTAAACACATTCCATGTGTTCTGATGCATAAAGTTAATTATAAGCTTAAGGAATTTTAATTAAATGAACTGAACTTTCCTTGTGCTTGAGAAAAATGCATAGTTCAGTAAAAGGGACCAATTTTAGGCAAGGCATAAGGAGTATGCATTCCCTCAATGGAATAAAATAAAATAAAACGATTCTGTTAAACAATGTTTAACTATTCATTTGACAGAACAAAGTTTTATGATAATTTTTTAAATTCTTATGTGCAAAAGTCCCAAAATATATTTGAATAAAATTAATTTTCTTCAGCAATCACAGTCAAAGAGATATTGTATAGAGCTTTGTATGCCATAGGAGTAATATTAGAGGTTAGGGGTTTGTGAGGAAGATTATATTTTACACATTCCTTTCAAATTCCAGGGTAGATAACATCACAATTCTTTCATTGATGCTTCTTTGATAAGATAAGTAAATAATGTAAAATAAGATTATGTGTGAAAATTCATTTCAATCAAGGATATTTGAAAAGACTTTTCAAACATTCATACAAAATTATTTCTCTAAGTTTGATAAAAATGGACTAAAATTGAGTTTTTAAGACTGGATCTGGAATTGTTTTTCTAGGAAATTTTTTTTTTACAAAACCCCCTTTTGGAAAGAAATCTCTCCATTATCTCTCCAAAGACAACCTAAATGTGTTTAAGATTTTAGCTTAGGGGCTGACCATGAATGATTTCACTTTTTTAAAAACATATTTCACACCTCTACCTGTCTTTGTCCCAAAGTGTCGCATTTTACAGGGATAGAAGTGACATTTGCCAACAAAAATATAGGAAAATATAGGAATTTTCTGAAAAAAATATAGGAATTCGATGGAAAATATAGGAATTTTCTGCAAACAATATAGGAATTTTTCGAAATAATATAGGAATATTTTGAAAAAAAAAAAGGATATACAGGAATTTCGATAACAAAGCTCGCCAGTATGACATTTTTTTTCAAAATGCAATACTACTATTCGATTAAAAACATGTAATTACACTACCTGACATAAGTGCAATACATATGCATAAATAAGTCTAAAAATACACACAAAATCAATTTTACAAACAGTAAAAGAGCGTAAAACTGTAATTTGTACTAAACATATTAAGGCATACTTCTTTAAAAATAAAAAAAAATAGACGAAACTTTTTGTAGATGAACACAAATCTTTCTTAAAATAGTTGTGTCACTAATCTAATTTTTAATGAAAGATTTTGCATGATCCGATACTGCGATGGGCAAGCTGTGCTCTAGAATGAAATTCGTGAAGTTCTGTTCTAATTTATGTTATCACTTGACAATGCAGTAAAAGCCAAACTTCAAGTTTTATAAGTTGTTGAAACATGTGCTATCCTGAAATCAAAGTCACATGTCACAGTAATATCAGGGGTCAATCCAGGTTTCATTTTTTAAGTCCCCGTTATGCAAAAAAGCAAAATATTTTTTGTGAATTTTCTTTATTTTTGTGAAAAAGAAATTATTGTGAATTTCCTTTTCTTTTCTAGAAAAAAGTGTTCAGGTAAAAATTTAAATGTATGCAAATTAAAAATTTAAATGTATACTGTGTTTTTTTTTCAGAAAAATCTCTGATATGATACTTTTTGACCATTTTTCCCCCCTCAAAATCCTGACTTTTCAGTACCAAATTCGATCATAGTTGAAATCCACGATTTCCCATGACTTTGAAGGACACCCAGTAAAATATATATTTGATTTAGAAATATTTGGTCATTAAAGCAAAATAATCCAGACCTAAAAAACTTGGTGGCCACCACTGTCCCAAAGTTTTAAAGTACAAAAAGTGAGGGGGGGGGTTAGTTTTTACTACTTTCATTAAAAAAATTAATAAATAGAACCTTGCACTTGTTTACAAAAACATGCACTTTGGAAAATTTAAGTTAAAATAGGTTTTTAAATTACTTCAAAATAAATAAATGAGAAGTCGTTAGGAAACTGCATTTTAGTAATCAAAACCGTTTCTTTAAGTTCATACCAAAGCCTCCAAATCAATGAGGATCGAATGCAATTGTGCAGATAAAATTTCACTTTTCTAGAAACTAATGCAGGGCTCCCAACACATTTTAGTTTTAGAAAAGGGTAAAAGAGGACCAATTTCAATCAAAAAGAGGACCAGTTAGGATTAAAAAGAGGATCTAGAGAGGACCATTCATTTAAACACAAGGAAGCATCAAAAGGCAAATTAGCTGCCTGCTGCTAAATCCCTGAAAATAATTTGTTAATTAACCATAATACTGATTTTTAGCCTACTTTCCCAGTAAAAATCAGAGAAAGAAGAAAAAAGCATGAAAGAAGGCTTAATACATCTTAAAAATATCCCGAAAAACAAAAAAAAAAGTCAAAATTAAATAAAATAGTTAGATAAATATTGAAAAATTAAAAATTGGAAAGTAGGGTATTGAGATGGGGAAAAATGTCTGTCGGTCTGTCCCCCCCTAATAACTTTTGAATGAATAGTCCGATTCGAACAAACTTTTTTTTGTTCGAAAGATCTCGGCAAGGACACCTCATTCCCATATTTCGCTTTTTGGTTTGAACTATTTTTTGTTCAATTTTGAACAGTTCAAAAAAACTTAACATTAGCTCCTACGGGGAAATTCAAGGCAATTCCGAACTGTGAGGCGAATTTGCTTCAAACAAACTTTGTAGGAAAAAGCTTTTGATGAAAAACTTGTATATAAAATATCTTTTTGATTTGAACAATTTTCTGTTCAATTTTGAACAGTTCAAATCCCTTAACATTAGCGCCTACGGGGAAACTGAAAGTCAATGTAGATTCCGTACTTGAAGGCGGATTTACTTCAAACAAACTTTGTTGGAAATAGCTCTTGACGACCGACTCCGAGAATTTAGGGGCACCTGACGCCGACTCTGACTCCTGTTCCCGACAATTAATTGGACTCCGACTCCCCGACTTCGACTCTGACTTCGTAGCTTTGGCAAACATTTATACACAGAAGACAAATGACTGACTCCGATTCTTGGATATTCGACTCCGACTCTTTTATCCCAAAATGAGATTGACTCCGACTCCGCTGCTGTGGTTTTAACTGTGAAATAATTATTGTTTATATGATTTGTTTTTATTTTCACGCTAAAGTTTTAATTTAGGTATTTAGTTTTCGGTGAATAAACTCGAAAAATATGCGCAGACGATTTTTTTTTTTTTTTTTTGACAATGAAAATTATTTCTTTCAGTTGACATTTTATTGTTTTTTTTTTATTTTGGTAAGTGCATTAATTCGTTTAAAAGATTATTTCTGGCAACAGGGGAAAAAGAAACGATTTTTTTTATACGATGTATTTATTTTAATGAACTTATTATTATTATTTTTTCGTTTTGAAAGCTGTTAAAAAAATTTTTTAATGGAAAGAAGTGTATTAGCTGCTTTGTTTAAAAGATGCTGCTATTTATTTGTTCGTTTTTTTGAAGAAAAGTAAGGAATATTTTATTCCTAGAAATCAGCTTAAAATATTAAAAAAAATATGTTTGAAAAAATTTGCGATTTTAGCTATTTTTGAGAATATTGATCAGGTACTAGAAAGTAGTTTGGGTATACGGGAAAGTAGGCTCGTCTAGTTCTAGACGGAACTTCTTGTTAATGATACAATTCCTTTATCACCTTCTGCACAACTGATCTTTTTATCCATTGAATAATATTATTTACACAAACATTTGGATGGGAGGGAGGAGGCACTTAGCGCAGCACTTAAGGCAGCCTCCATAGAACTAAATGGGCGTAATGATACATTTTGAATTGAACCAGGGATGCTGGTAGTCTCACTGAACGATAGATGAAGCTGTGCTTCATCTTTCTATAGTTTAAAATTATTTTTGTGTTTTTCTGTATTGTAATGCTTCTTTAATAGCATTTATATCCCTTCTCCACCGATATGAATCCATCACACACCAAACAGATCTACTGTATTGAAAGTTTCCCTAAAAATGTCTGAAATTCTCAATCACAAAGAGAAGCAGATCACATGAGGCATAGTTTTGCAATTTTCATATTCAAAGTATATTTTCAAGAATCATAAAGCTTACATTAAAAAAAATAATCCATGATTGCAGGGCCATGAGTGCTTTGAACTTTTATGGGGGGGGAACAAATTCCCCCCTTTAGCAGGCATCATGCCGCCTGCCTTGTCTGGTGGTCAGAGAAGTCCGACTGCGATAGGAAGGTCCGGGTTCGAATCCTGGCTCGGGCATGGACGTACTTTCTCTCCTGTCCTTGAACCCTATAAACGGGTCCTTATGGCATGTGTGTACTGTAGAAGTCGGACTTCACACCAAATTACTCTACAGTTGGAAAAGTGAAGCAGTGCACCTCAAATTGCCAGCCTACTTGGCACACGACAACAACAGCAGCAGGCATCATGACAATGAAATGATGTACAAATTCAACTTCATATAATAACATAATTCAACTTTGTTTCATATACAGACGCTACTTTAAAATGTTATGTGCTCAATTGTTTAAATTTAATACCCCTCCCCCTCCCACACAAAAAAACAGTAATAACCGAAAATAAGCTAATGATAATCAAAATTATGTTTGGAAAACTAAATAAGCTTGAATTAAACAACACAAAAAATATTAATTTTTTAGTTATTTAAGTAAAAATTTAATCGAGTTAATCTGACGTAGCATGTCAAAATAACTTCTAATTGCCATAAATATAAAAATATTTATAAGATGCAAAACGATTGAAAGCTCAGAGAAGCAAATTTTCATGAACCAAGTTCAATGTTGGCATGCTTCCCATAAAATAAATTTATTTATTTTCTACTAAATTAAACCTAAAACATGCTAATCTAAGTTGGAATATGGGAAAATAACATTCGATTGGGCAAAATATTTTAATATTTACATGATTCAAAAAGATTGAAATTTCAAACATTAAAAGCAATTTTCCGCGAAGTCCGAGTAAGTTCAATGTTACCATGGTTTCCAAAATAATTCCTACGTTAATTATTGAAATTAAATGAAAAATAAGCTAATCTAAAGTAGTATATGTCAAAATAACTTCCAATTGTCAAAAACATCTAAAAGTTTACAAGATGCAAAAGGATTGAAATTATTTTCCGCGAAGTCCGAATAAGCTCAACGTTGTTATTGTTTTCAAAATATTTCCTTCGTTAATTATTGAAATTAAACGAAAAATAAGCTAAACTAAGGTAGCATATGTCAAAATAACTTCCAATTGTGGAAAACATCAAAATATTTACAAGATGCAAAAGGATTGAAATTTTCAACGCGAGAAGCATTTTTCCGCGAAATCCGATTAAGTTCAATGTTGCCATGGCTTCCAAAATAATTCCTTCGTTAATTATTGAAATTAAATGAAAAAT
Organism: Uloborus diversus; assembly: GCF_026930045.1. NCBI lineage: Eukaryota > Metazoa > Arthropoda > Arachnida > Araneae > Uloboridae > Uloborus > Uloborus diversus. Next base: position 32,437,545 of record NC_072731.1, on the reverse strand, counting down.
AAGCTAATCTAAAGTAGTATATGTCCAAATAACTTCCAATTGTCAAAAACATCTAAATGTTTACAAGATGCAAAAGGATTGAAATTATTTTCCGCGAAGTCCGAATAAGCTCAATGTTGTTATTGTTTTCAAAATATTTCCTTCGTTAATTATTGAAATTAAACGAAAAATAAGCTAAACTAAGGTAGCATATGTCAAAATAACTTCCAATTGTGGAAAACATCAAAATATTTACAAGATGCAAAAGGATTGAAATTTCCAACGCGAGAAGCATTTTTCCGCGAAGTCCGAATAAGCTCAATGTTGTTATTGTTTTCAAAATATTTCCTTCGTTAATTATTGAAATTAAACGAAAAATAAGCTAATCTAAAGTAGCATATGTCCAAATAACTTCCAATTGTCAAAAACATCTAAATGTTTACAAGATGCAAAAGGATTGAAACTATTTTCCGCGAAGTCCGAATAAGCTCAATGTTGTTATGGTTTTCAAAATATTTCCTTCGTTAATTATTGAAATTAAACAAAAAATAAGCTAAACTAAGGTAGCATATGTCAAAATAACTTCCAATTGTGGAAAACATCAAAATATTTACAAGACGCAAAAGGATTGAAATTTCCAACGCGAGAAGCATTTTTCCGCGAAATCCGAGTAAGTTCAATGTTACCATGGCTTCCAAAATAATTCCTTCATTAATTATTGAAATTAAACGAAAAATAAGCTAATCTATAAAAACATATGTCAAAATAACTTCCAATTGTCAAAACATCAAAATGTTCACAAGATGCAAAAGGATTAAAATTTCAAACGCGAGATGCAATTTTCCGCGAAGTCCGAATAAGCTCAATGTTATTGTTATGGTTTCCAAAATATTTCCTTCGTTAATTATTAAAATCAAACGAAAAATAAGCTAAACTAAAGTAGCATATACTAAAATAACTTCTAATTGTGGAAAACATCAACATATTTACAAGATGCAAAAGGATCGAAATTTCAAAAGCGAGAAGCATATTTCCGCGTCCGAGCCGAGTAAGTTCAATGTTGCCATGGTTTCCAAAATAATTCCTTCATTAATTATTGAAATTAAACGAAAAATAAGCTAAGCTAAGGTAAGCACATGTCAAAATCACTTTGGATTGTAAAAAGAATCAAAATATTAACAAGATGCAAAAGGATTGAAACCTTAAACACGAAAGCAATTTTTCGCGATAAATCATATTGAATATATATGCTCAGAAAATTGCACTAATGAAATATTTTTAAAAGAATTACAAGCACAATCCAAACAATAAATAAATTCAAGCAATAAAGAAACTTTTTATACTTTTTCGAGGTTTTCAAACACTAGAAAATGTGTGTGTGTGACCTTTTTTTTCCTCCCAAGAACTTTTCAAGGTTTTTCATGGGCGTACGAACTTTGTTTAACACGCGCTGCGGCGGCGTGCTTGGGAGAACAGTAACTTTTAACGAAATGAAAAACTTTTAAAATCTGATATCTATATATATAATTCTCTTACGTGCCGGCAAATGAAGGGGTGAATTTCTAAACCTCTGTTGGCAACACTTCGCCGATAAATCATGTAAACAAACTTCTACGTTGTTTTGAAATCTTGAATCACAGAATACTCAACGAACTTTTTTTTTTTTTGAGATGAGTTTGAGTCGGGCTGTGGCCCATTTCAACCTTAATCAGCAAAGAAAAGCTCAAAGAAGGCAGGAAACCGTTCTTGAATCCAATTTAAGACGAGCCAATCGTACTGAAGCAGAGAGTAGACGACGCTCAAAGCGCCTACGCGTTCAAAACAACATTGCCGATGAACATGATTGTGGAGCAATGTGTGAAGATATAATTCTCTTACGTGCCGGCAAATGAAGGGGTGAATTTCTAAACCTCTGTTGGCAACACTTCGCCGATAAATCATGTAAACAAACTTCTACGTTGTTTTGAAATCTTGAATCACAGAATACGCACGAACACGAATCACGAATAAGTCGCAAGGACAAACGTTTGAGAAAATATGTTTGGTGCTCTCTGAGCCTGTTTTTAGTCATGGCCAGCTCTATGTGGCATTATCAAGAACAAGATCTTTTGAAGCAGTGTCAGTTGTGGCTCCCAAACGGGACATTTTTAATTGTGTATATGAGGAAGTTTTCTCAGATTAGAATATATAAGAGTGTAAATATGTAAATATATAAGAGTGTAAATAATGTAAATACATCCCTCGGGGGAGCCTGTAACCCCTAGAGGGCGCGTCCCCAGGTGGCGGATAGGGGAATGCCTTCATTGGTTTTCCAATGGGTGGTAGAAGGGAAATAAAATACCTTCCGCGGACCAACAGGTAGAAGTGCAATCTCTCCAAAGCAATGACAGACACTTTTGTATCTATAATGGTAAAGTTGTGCACATTGCCAAGGCAGTCATCTTACATACAGCAAAGTTAAACTGTCGAAAATCTGGCTAAAGCAGACAAATTAACATTATGAACGTAATTTTCATATTGGTTAAATGGATGGTGACCTAAATGCAATTACCAACTTTAATTTTTACGGAAAATTTTAGCTAGGCTAATGTATTGGCATACAGCGAGCGAGCGAAGCGAGCATGGATCGCGAAGCGATCCACAGGGAACTGCGTAAGCAGTTCCGGGGGTTGGCGAGCGATAGCGAGCAGGGGGCGATAGCCCCCTAGTTTAAGTAAAAACAATATAAAAGCAAACTAATCAGACCATAATGTTAAAAGTCTAAAGCGGACTTTACCATAAAACACGGACTTTGGCGGGAAAAGCGAACCATTTGGGAGCCCTGCACAGTAGGAAAGATAAAATGGCGGCTGCACGTGGATCGCGGAAAAGGCGGTAGCCAAAAGTCGAAGGGAAAAGTAAAAAAAAAAAAAAAAAGGAATCAGAAACTGAAAATATAGGAAAATATAGGAATTATAGGAACTTTTTCAGAAATATAGGAAAATATAGGAATATAGGAACGCTGCGATGCCTGATTTTATCTTACTTCTCCCCTCCTCATATGTCACGCTACTGTTCATATACATATTACTACAAAAATATTTTTATTTCAATCAAAAAAAAAATCTCACTTTTTGGTTCCCCCTTCCCTTGTTACAAACTCACAATTTCATGAATCCATCTTCCCACCTCTAAGTGGGGCATCATTTGTGGGTGACTTCTCAGAACTTCCAGCGGAGAGCCCTTGAACCTCCTCTTCTTTATCTGGATTTTGACAAAGGTAGCTTAAAATTCCTCTTGTAAGACTACAGTTTCAAAGCCTTTTCGCTTTAAATTACTCAAAGACAGCCTAAAATTAAGTCTACAGCTCGCAAAAATATTCAGTTCAAAGCTTCCGAACTCTCATGGATTTTATCATAAAAGGCCAAAAATTGCATTTTTAGCATTCCAGTTTTGCAACTTTTTCCTTCCACCAAAAATAGCTAAAACATGTGATTTTTTAAAACTTCAGTTTAGAAATCTTTTTGAGCGGAAGCTCCTGCTGCAACAGTGGTTTTCTACAATAGTAGTTTCATGTACAACAAGCTTCAGCTCCAAAAAGTTCTGGAGGTTAACAACAGCTTTTAGAACAAACATTTATGATAAACAATACCTTGAAATTTTACCATGAGATGAGAACTAATTTAACTTTGTGCACAGCTGAACCCTTTTCACGTGAAAGCTATAGCTATGTGCATGGTATTATGACTCATCATTATGGCATTTGGTGAAATTATGTATAAGTATAATATTTAATTGGTTTAAATGTTGAAAATATATTGCATGTCTTCATTCAAAGTAAATTGTATATAAACTGTATTTCCAGTAGATTAATTGATTTTAAGAAATCCTAAAATATACTAAAAAATAACTCTTTTGAGAAGTTTGTTATCAAAATTTTAAGAAGGTTGAAACCAGTAGCGTAACTAGAGGTTGGTAGGAGTGGCTCTCGCCAGGGGCGTAGCAGCCAGGGAGGCGGCATTTCAACTGATTAAAAAAAAAATAATCAAAGAGTTTTTTTTTTTTTTGATGATAAAATTTGAAAAATGTCTAAAAAATGAAAAAAAAAAAAATTAATTTGAATTCTGAAATTTTGAATTCAAATTATGTTTTTCACAATCACGAACTGAGACAGGACCCTACTCATTGGAGTTATCATTTCTAGAAACAGCTCCTGTCCCCCCCCCCAAGCCTGCCTTTCCTCCTGGGCGGTTACGTGTGCATAGTTGTGTGTGTGCATAGATCTGTGTGTATGCACGTAGGCTTGTGTGAGGGTATGTATGTGAAGTCGTGAGTGTGTGAGCGTGCGTGTGTGTAGGACATGGACGCCTCCAATTAGGAGAAGCGGGTAGCTCAAAACCGGAGCAGTTGCGCCGCACCGCCAGCAGAGGACGGTGGGCGGTGGTGCTGCATAGGCTTCTGGTCCAAGTTGAAAAAGGCACGGACATCAAAAACGGTCAAATGAGAACAATAAGCAATCGTGATTGCTCAAAAAAAAAAAAAACTTGCAAGAAAAAGAGTTAGAGACACATACATAACATCTACTGAGAAGGAACATCGGGCATCATTGAAAACAATTCTAAAAAAGAAAATAAAAAAAATTTTTTTTTTGGAGGTCACAATGGCCTTTGGTGACTTCCCATGTGGGGGGGGGGGAACCCTGGGGGGGGGGGTGCAATTTCTTTAGTTCGCCAGATCATGTAGTTGCGCCACTGGTTGAACCGTGCTCTTTTTATTACTCTTTTATTACCTCCTCCAAAACTTATTTTTGAATCTATGTCTGCTAAAGATGTATGAATTTTATTTGCACACATATTTAAAATTATTGAATTTTTAATCTTCAAACTAGAAACAAAACAGCAATTAAAATGCAGTTGATATCAAATCCACGATTTGAAAGATATCATAGCTCAGGTTTTATACCTGAGGAATGGTACCCACGGTTCAAACAAGATTCAATCTGAATATAAAACATGAGAAGACAAAGCATTTGTTATTTTCTTGAGCTAGAGTAGTGCTTTATTAAGTTTATGAAAGTAATGCAAGTTCTTGTTTGAATCATCTACAACTATCTTTTGTTGGGTATAAAATAGAAACTTTTTAAAAAGAGTAAAAAAAAAAAACTGTAGTAGACATGAAATAGTCACTTTGAATTTGAAAGACATTTTATGGCTTAGTTTGAGCAGATTTTAAATTATAAAATTTTTTTTGGGAATAACGCTGGTTTTAGACCACAAGCAACACCAACAATGGTCCAATGCATGGGCGGATTTATGGGGGGTCAGAGGGGGGCAATGCCCCCCCAGTTTTGGGAGGACTTTATGTAGTAACAACACATCTTCCAAAAAAAAAAATCATTATTTTTTTGTTTTTGTTTATAGTTTAGAAGAGCATGGGTAGATTTATAGGGGTGGGGCAAAGGGTGCAATGCCCCCAGTTTTGAGAGGAGTTCATATAGTAGCAACTTATCTTCCAAAATCTTATAACAAAAAAAAAAAATCATGATTTTTTTTTTTTTTTTTTTTTTGAATAGTTCAATGATAATGAAGAGACTAGCAAATGTTCTTTTCTGAAGGGAGAAAAAAAAAGGAAAAAAACCGAACATTAACTGAAAACCATTTGGGCAAGTATATGAATGGAAATATAGGCTAAACGAGCTATGCATTCAGCTGCAACACTTATAATAATTAACGTTTGGGACCCTCCCTCCCCCCTCCCTAATTTGCGCTAATAGAATGATCTACTTGTTACGATTTGTTTTCTCTTTTCAGAATGCTTATTTTCAATTTGCGTGATTTCAAAAACTAGATGTTTTGTGTTGTTAGAAACGAAAGATTTTGAAGAACCTTCTAGTATCACACGTTCAAATGAAATTGGCTGATTTGAAATGTATGCTATTGCAAAAGAAGTACATAGCTAAAAGGTTTTTGTACATCAAAATGATATCAAATGTAACAGTTAACACCATACTCAACGAATGTATGTAACAATGAAACAAAAAACTGGGAAAATTGTCCAACCATTGAACAAACAGAACGTAAAATCACTGTAAACATTGCGTTAATTTTTTAGAGGAAAAAATAGGACTCTCAATCCCTAGCAGTTCAAAACTAAATTTCTGATTTTCCAGAATCATACGTTGTAAGGAAAACGTCTGAATAAAAGAAAAAGTGAGAGAGATATATTTCCGGCACGAATGCTTTGCACAATTCTTGTAAGATCGCATTATTACCTGATAAAATGTTTTTCTAACAGTGTTTTCTTTATTTTTTAAAGGAAAAAATTCGTATATATATGAAACTAATAGTTAGAACTGTACTTCATGCGCTTGGAAAATTTTCGGCTTGTCTTTTTTTTTTGAGAAAGAAAAATAAATATTATCGCAAACTGAATAAGTTTCAGTTATCTGAACGTTCTGATTAATTGAATCTTTTTACTTAGGGAAAATACCATTTTCCTTACTTTCTAAATACTGTTTAAAAATTAAGGTAAGTCATAATCATCTAAGTCTAAATGATACAGTTATTGTCATTATTGAAATCTGAGTAAATCAGTCATCAAAAGTTTTGGAAAAATTTGCTGAAATTTGATAAAAACCGATAAAAACCTTACACAGATTGGTAAAATCGTAAAAATCCTTTAACTGTAAAAACCGACGAATTTTCGTTAAAATTACAAAAAATCAAACAAAAATCTGCAGGTAAGAGTGAATTACATGCAAGGCCGGATTTGCCTATAGCTTAGGGCCCCTGCTTTGAAGTGGAGAGCTAACTCAAAAAAAATTGTGATTCATTCCTTAAAAAGCCTTACCATTTAAAAATCTAGTAAACTTATCATGACTTATCTCGCCGCATAATAAATCAGCTAATCCAGTAGCTGTTGCTACTGGAAAACTGAACTGGAAAACTGGTGCTTGAAAAACTAATTTCATTTTCAAGTACTTGAAAACCTTGAATATTTGGAAATGTGTGACTACAAACCTTAAATTTTAAAATTTCTAACAAATTGTAGGGGGAGGAATGCCAGAATGTGTCAAATTCAGCTCCTTGCTACATCTTGCATCAAAAATGTAAAAATCATGGTTCTCGCGTTTGTAACATATCATATTACTTGAAATAAATTTTTTTGTGACTCACATGCTTCATATCTTGCTATTTATTTAATCCCGAATGCAGAATTTTGGAAATTCTTTTGTATTGATTGCCTTTATCTTACTTTTACTGCATTATTTAGCCTGGGAAAAAAAATGATACACCACCCCTATTCCTTTTCGTTTTCTGCACTACTTATAATAAAAAAAAAAGTTGCAATGAGAAATTAAAGTTTATTTTTTCTTTTAAACTTAAAATAGGCGTTTCTTACAAAGTTTGAACAATACCGTACAACTGTATAATCTACTACTCAATTTCAGAGACTGGAAAGTGCAAACTATTGGCTCTAAAATCCCTGAAAAGAATTGGCGCAGTATAGCCTACTAGGGCTCTTGAGCCAAAAACCCAATCTAACTAACCAAACCTTGAAAATAATTAGACAAGTCTTTGAAACTCCTAAGCAAAGTGTGCTTCAATTTTATTTCTTATCAAGTGTATAAATTAAGAATTGTTCAAATGGGTAGTATGTTACTCTCTTTATACCTATTCTCAAAACCTGTGCACCATTTCTTTTAAAGTATTAACTTGCATCACAAAGCACTTTTAAAGCGTAAAACTTTTTTAAAAAAATGATTTGCCTATTATTTCCAATTAACCCTTATAAGACTTCAAAATGCAGAATTTTATATCCATTTTATATAATTTCCTCCAGAGATCCCAGGCCCCCTAAAATTGGAGATATTCTATATCCCAGTTAAAAGGGAGCCCTGCGTCACTCTCTTAATACCAGCTCCCTCTCTTTTAAGGTCAATTCAAAAAGTAGGACTCGACCGATGCATCGGCGCCGATGGTTCAACAACTTAGCCATCGGCATCGGCGGCCGATGCTAACTTGCAGGAAACATCGGCCCATCGGCCTTAAAAAACATCGAAAAGCCGATGGAATTGGCCGATGTTTTTGAAAAAAAAAGGACCTTTGCAGTTTTACTTTTTAATACATAGAAAAGGGAGTTATTGTTTTCTTAATAAAATTTTTTACTTGAATTTCAGTATGAATTTATTTTAGTCACCCCTGAAGGAATTTTTAATTTTTCATTCAGGTACAAACAAGTTTTAATTATTGCGTTGTTTCTTACAGCTGGATGTACGTATATATCTCTCATAGTCATAACTCAAAAATGTTAAGCTGTAGAAGGTTAAATTTTCGCATGTGGGGTGTGCGTACGTCCCAGTTGTGCACTTTCCTTTTTGTTTTCGATCGGGTGTTCTGAAAAGCCAGTTTACTCATTTTTTGTGGCTATTAATTACATATTTCAATGCAAAACTAATATAGCGTCTTAGACTGACATTTTATTTGGTGATATATTGCCGAATTGAAGACCATGAAAACAAATATGAGATGGCGAAACCGTTTTTTGGGTCATCTTGCTAGATTCCCGTTGAACCGACGCACAGTGTGGCATAGTGGGCAAAAATCCACCGAACTCGTGGGGTTTGAGCTAGGATTTTCTATTATGGCTCAAAATGCAGCAAAATTCTTCGACTATTTTGTAGTGGTGCTACAATTTTGAATATCTTAACCCCCTAAGCCCCGCAGAGCTCAGAATGGACCCAAGTCGCGATTTTGAAAACTAAAAAATATGACTATATTTTTTCCCTGACATGTGGCTCAATGTTTAGTACAAATCGAGGAATTGGATGATAAAACACAACTTTTGATCGCTGCCGCGTGTTTAGAAATGCTTTTTTCCACCGTATAAGTCATTAAAAACATGATTTTTCAGGTTTTTTAGTTGAAAAAATGGGTTTTAACGGTCTTCAGAATTGCAGATATATATTTTTACAATAACACTTCCCCTAAATTGATATCTGCAATACAAAAAAAAAGAGGGGGGGGGGGCTCTCTTTCAAGGTCTATATCATAGATCAAGTCTCTATTTCACACATGCCAATCATTTGGCGGAGTCTCTGGAATGTAGCTTTTGGTAGAGGTTTAGTAAAAATGTCAGCAGCTTGAGAATTACTCTCGCAATGTTGAACATCTAACTGCCCATTCTGATACTTCTCAGCGGTAGACTTTGTAGCGGACATCTATGTGCTTAGTACGACTGTGGAATTCAGGGTTCTTGACTAGTCGTATAGCACTTTCATTGTCCACCTGCAACACAGGAACACTTATCAAAGGACAAATATCCTGGAAAAGTCTCTGTAGCCACACTACTTCCTTTGAAGCCTCACTGGCTGAAATAAATTCTGCCTCTGTAGTTGAGAGCGATACACAAGTCTGTCTCTTGCTGGCCCAGGTAATGGCTCCTCCAGCAAACTTGAAGACCATCCCTGATGTAGATCTTCTGGTTGATGTATCACCAGCATAATCAGCATCACTATATGCTTCCAATTGCTTGCAGATATAATTTGGCTTATACAAGATACCATATTTTGAAGTTCCTCGAAGATACTTCAAAACTTTCTTCACTAAACACCAATGCATTTTGGAAGGTTTGTCTAAAACTTGAGATAGAACACTAACAGAATAAGCAATATCTGGTCTAGTTACCAAACATAAATATATTAAACTGCCAACTGCTCTTCTGTATGGTACCTCTTCATCAAGCTTTTCAAAAGGTTCAGATAACAAACTTTTGTCAATGGGGATACAAACAGGATTGGCTGAAGACATATTAAAACTATCCAAGATCTTTTTGCAATAATTTTCTTGGTGAATGAAAATAGAACCATCATCTAAATATTTAATTTGCATGCCCAAAAAGTATGTAGCTGGTTCAACTTTAACATTAAATTCTTTTGTAAGTTTTTTAAGAAATATTTCCAACTGATTTTTATTTTTCACAGCAACAATTCCATCATCCACATATAAGATCAAAAACAAAGTCTTATCTTCATTTACAAATAAGCCAGGATCACTGTCCATCTGCTTGAGATCACAATTCTGAAGAAAATCTTTAAACTTTTGATTCCAGCATCTGGGAGCTTGCTTTAAGCCATATAGGCTTTTTATTAATTTGCAAACACGCCCACTTCCATCATCAAATCCATGAGGTTGCTTCATATAGATCTCTTCATGCAGGTCTCCATTTAGAAAGGCACTTTTCACGTCAAACTGAGCAAGCTTCAAACGTTCACTAGCAGCCACACTAATAATAGATCTGATAGTGTCCCAACGAACCACTGGACTGAATGTTTCCTGATAATCAATACCAGCTTTTTGGGAGAATCCTTTAACAACCAGTCTTGCTTTGAACCGCTCTATTTCGTCTTCAGAATTTCTTTTTATTTTGTAAACCAAACGATTTTCTATAGCTTTTCTTCCTATCGGTAGATCAACAAGTTCCCACGTTCCACTCTCAGTGAGAGAGTTCATTTCTTCTTCCATAGCAGCCTTCCAATTTTCAGCATTACTTGAGTTTACTGCCTCATGAAGAGATGTTGGTTCAACTTCAGCTAGCATAACATATCCATCAAATTTTGTTGGTTTTCGCAACTGGGATCTATCTCTTAGAGTAGTATATCTATTCTCATCTTCAGTTGTAGCAGCTTCCTCTACATCATTACTACCTCCATCTTCAGTAGGAACAGGAACATCTTCTGTAGATTGTAGAGGCGAAAGAGTTTCTTGGTAGATGTTGTCAGCCACTTTTTCTGTTTTAAAAACCACATCTCTGGACAAAACCACATCATTTTTCTCAGGAATCCAAACTCTGTACCCATCTCTATTACCACAATAAGCAACTAAGTAGCCTTTCAATGCTTTCTTGTCAAATTTCTTCCTTCTGACTTTTGGAACATGAATAAAACATTCAGTACCAAATATTTTGAGATGGTCAACTGGTGGTACTTTCTTATACCATAGTTCAAAGGGAGATTTTCCTTCTTCTGTTCGATTGGGTACATAGGCTGCTGTATTCACTGCCTCACCCCAAAGTTTTTCTGGCAATTCTGTGGCATGGATCATTGATCGAGCTGCTTCAACTAGAATTCTATTTTCCCTCTCTATTGCTCCGTTTTGCTCGGGTGTATATGGCATAGACATTCGATGATGCAGCCCTGCTTTTTGCACAATTTGATGAACTTCATAGTTATTAAATTCCCTTCCTCCATCAGTTAACAATTCTTTCATCATATAACCTGCTGTCTTCATTTCTGCCATAAAGATGCCCAACATATCTTTGACTTGAGACTTTTCTTTCATTAAGTAAACAGTTCTGTACTTAGAATAATCATCTTTGAATGCTACATAGTACCTATTACCTCCAAGAGATTTTTCTGGCATTGGACCACAGACATCAGCATGAATAAGATGACCAGGACTAGTTGGGCGATCTTGACGAGAGCCAAAACTAAGTCTATGCATTTTACCATACATGCAGGCATCACAAAATTCACCATCAAGCTTTACTTCAATACCCTTTCTCTTCAAAAATTTTTGAACATGGCGTTTGTTTTGATGGCCTAGGCGTTCATGCCACAGTTGAAGACTGTCATTGTCAACAACAACACATGCCAAATCAGGAACAACTCTCATAAGAAGTTTGTAAACACTGTTATATCTAATACCAACAGCAACAGTTTCACCAGTTAAAGTTCTAAACTCACGTACTTTGCTATCTGCATATTCATGAAGGCCATTATCCAAAGCAGCACCAGATGAAAAAAGATTTTGATCACATTCAGGTACATGCCAAACTTTAGTAAGAAGACCAGGTATCCATTTACCAAGTATTAACATTTCAATTTTAATTTCACCAATACCTTTGGCAAACATGGATCTTCCATCTCCAAATCTTAATGGCTTTGGAGTATCAAACTGTTTGTATGAAGAAAACCAGTCCAATTTCGAAGAAATATGGTGCGAGGCTCCTGAATCAATGAGCCAATAATTTTGATTGTTTTGATTTGCAACAGTCATAAAGACCTGTCCAGATTTTGAAGATTCCTTTTTCTCATTATTCTGCAATTTCCACTTGTTGCAGTTCTTTTTCATGTGACCAGCGAGACCACAGAAAAAACATTTAAATTTCTTGTTTTTGGCTTCATTCTGATTTGAATAAGTCTTATCAGGAGTTTTCTTGGCATGTGAGGGCTTTGCTACAAAGGCAACATTCTTGTTCTCAACAGGATGTAACTCTTCCAATCTTTGTTCGTGCAAACAAAGTCTTTCAGTAAGACTCAAAATTGTTCTTTCTCTGCCTGGAACAGATTCCCATGCATTCCTAAACTCCAAATATTCATTAGGTAAAGTATTTAAAATTCTATTTAACAGCATCGACTTGGGAAGTTCAACTTTCTCACCTTTTAACTCTTCCTGTAACTCCTGCCAGATTTTCTGCAACTTAGATACATGAGTTGCAATACTGTCACAAGGATCTTTGGAGTAGTTGAACAACTGAGAGTACAGAAGATCGAGTCGCCGTTCATTCTTTTGCTCATACACAGAGTGGAGAACATCCCACATGTCTTTTCCAGTTTTACATGTTAAAATATGTTGCTTTGGTTCAGATCTTAGACTGCAACCAATAACGTAGCGAGCAATCGCATCTGCCTCATTAAAGGATTTTAAAGAAGCTGCATGCGCTTTTCTTTCTGCTTCGGTAGCTTCCGTAGCTAGCGCTTCCGGTTTGACCATTTCACCTAAGACAATTGGCATTGCTTTCTGCACTGTTAAATGCAATTCTACATCGAATTTCCAGCTAGTCCAATTGCTTTCACCCTCTAACTTCTCAATTGAATTCATCTTATCCATACTGGAGATAATAAATCAATTTCAAAAACACACGTGTGATTCACTGTAGAAGTTAGGCCTTACGAACGATCACCGGCGCTAAGTCAACAATTTCTAAACTTGCATTAACAACTCTGCACAATGGATGCTTGCTGGGCCCATAACCACTTGAAATAAGAAGCAGCAGAGTTGACAAATTAGTTATATTAAGTAATTAAGCAAGTTACATTAAGATTAATATACATACTACACGAGAAAAAGTGCACACATCATAGTAAACACACCACACGCGATACAGATACAAAGTTGAGTAGTAGCTGAACTACTTACTTACAGTTAATATTGCTACAGTTAAAGTTATAGAATTGCAGATATATATTTTTACAATAACAATTTTAATTCTAAACTACAATTTTTCAATCATTTTCCAAAGTTCAAAAGGTAAAAACCTCCTTAAAACACCGAAAATTGCTCAAAATCCGAATTTCAGCTTGAGATCCTACCATTGCCCACGAGAATACATCTGTGCAATAGTGGCAAACAGCTTATTTTATATGTGTACATTTAGAATTTCTGAATGCTTTTGATGTTTTTAGTAAATTTAATGCACTAAAGTAACAGTTGAGCAAACGTGTAAACGCAAATTGGTATGTTTGGTCCTTGGTCCTTGGATTAATCGTAATATTAGAATTGTAACAGGTATGTTTACTCTTTTACATACGTATACAAAATGGAAAACTTTGTCCTCTGTTGCATAAATAAGTATTTAAACAAATTATGTAAATTACATTTTTTTAAAATTAGTATCTGCGTGTTGGACCAACAAAACAACAATAACTTTGATATAAATTCAATCAAATTTTATAATAAAGGTAAAATAACATGTCTTTACTGTTTTTCATACTTCTAAAGTGAAAGCTAATGGACATATGTTTGTAAATATTCGCTTTTTAAATTAAATAAAGTGAAGTAAAATCATACTGTCATTTATCCTTTCAATCCTACCTTAAATTTAGTTGCATTATAACCTATAAATGATGTTGTTACGAACAACACTGAGGCTAAAACGGTTCATCTGAGAATTAATTGTTTAGTTTAAAACATAAAAATTTTAACATGTGTTTTTACATTTTAAATTAGAATTTCAACAAAAACACTCACGTAAAAGAGTGAAAATACCTGTTACAATTCGATTATTACGATTATTCCAAGGAAACAGACAAACATTCTAATTTTGCGTCTACACATTTGCTCAACTGTTACTTTAATACATTAAATTTTCTAAAAAAAATTAAAGTATTTGAAAATTCTAAATGTCGAGGTCTTTACTTGAACGCAGACGATTTATTCTCGAAATGCATACACATGAATGTATACATACAAAATAAGCTGTTTGTCGCTATTGCACATTGACAATGGTAGGATCTCGAGCTGAAATTCGGATTTTGAGCAAATTTTCGGTGTTGTAGGGAGGATTTTACCTTTTGAACTTTGAAAAATGATTGAAAAGTAGTAGTTTAGATTTAAAATATATAGTTGTTCTTGCGCAAGAGATTTGTGAAGACCGTTAAAACCTATTTTTTCAACAGAAAAACCTGAAAAATCATGTTTTTAATGACTTATATGGTGAAAAAAATTTCTAAACATCCGCCAGTGATCAAAAGTTGTGTTTTATCATCCGATTCCTCGATTTATACTAAGCATTGAGCCACATATCAGGGAAAAATTATGGTCATACTTTTTAGTTTTCAAAATCGCGACTTGGGTCCATTCTGAGCTTTGCGGGGCTTAGAGGGTTAAGAAATTCAAAATTGTAGCAAAACTACGAAATATTAGAAGGATTTTGCCGCATTTTGAGCCATAATAGAAGATCCTAGCTCAAAACCCGCGAGTTCGGTGGATTTTTGCCCACTATGCCACACTGTGCGACGGTAATTTTTAATTTTTTGATATTTGTAATATGAATCACAGTAATGCAGTCTTTTCTGTATCGCTTCGGCGGAATTACAAGTTTGGGGCCCGTTGAAATACATTTTGGGGCCCTATTTCTCTATCACGGAAGCTGTAAAACCTATAGCATAAGGATTTTTGTAACTCCTACGGTGCCCCTATGGTTATGAGGCCTCTCGCGCAATTGCAACATTTGCTATATTTTAAATTCGCCACTGCACGTCAAAACAAACTCGGGTGCAAGTTTTAAAAGGTTTTTTCTGCTCCATGTTTATTATTATTTTGAACTCTTATTTTTTACGACTATTTTCCCCAATTTCCGAGAACACTTGTGTGGCCCTCCTCCCTCTCCCTCAATTGCTGAAATTAAACTCTAGTTGTACTTCTGAGTTGTTTAAAACTAACACAATTCATAAAATTAAAGATTTGTTTTTCAAACTTAATTTATTGTTTAGAAAGAATTTAGAGCATTAATGTAAGTAATGTAAGAAATTGATTAAAGACGTTTTGAATGGTGATATAATTCGGAAATCAAAGGGACTTTTGAATTTTTTCTTCGGAAGTGCTGAATTAGATTCAGAAAATCTTCCGAGGCGTTGGTGGTAGCGGTTCTGTACTAAAAACATGAGGTCGAAGTTGGGGCCGAAGTGTGAGTTACTCCACAATCAGAGGGTGACCCCCCCCCCCATCCAAACCATCCCTCGTCGTTTCAAGCATTTCTTAAATATTTAGCGATTATTTATTTTGGTCAAGAAATGTCATTTTGCGTATTTCTCATACTTGTTTCACCTATATTTCGTAATGCGCCATCTTTTTTGCATCATTAATAGCGATCGATTTTTTTTCTGTTGTAAGTAACTATTTTTATGTATTTTTATAAATCAATGAATGAGTTTTTTTAGTTTTTTGTAGAAAAGTTTCAAGGACTTTCTATTATGCAATTTTTTAAATTTCAGAAAATTATTGTTAAATTGAAAAATTTAATTTGAACTTCTTTGTAAAGCTTCATAAAAGATTAAACAACCAAATTGTTCAATATTATGTGTGTAAACAACAGATCAAGTAGTATATTTATTCAGTTATTAACTTGGTGTTAATATTGAGTTTGTTTATTGTAGCTGCATTTTAAGAACCTCGCTCTTTTCATGCCTATTTCTTTTTTCAGCAAAATTTATGAAAAATGCAAACTTTTCTATTCATAAATTTTAAATAAGTACGAAAATATTCCTACTATGATTCAATATTGTAATTTATCTGTTGTCTTTTTGGTTTAATTTGATGACTAAAAAATGTCTATGTGCAATCTTTCCACTTAAATTGCATTATTTGTTGACGGTTTCATAGTTTTATTCTTTTTTTTTTTTTTTTGAATGATTAAACAACATAATTAATACACAATGGATTTAGGTACACAAATAATAGTTTTTAAAATTATTTTTAGTTTACTTAAATCCATACATTTTTTCAATATTACTGAAATCTTAGTTATATGTTCAATTAAAAAAAATCAATAGGTTATTAAACAGTCTCTTTGTTTATCTTCCTTCTTTTCTTTCTTTCTTTCTTTCTTTTTTTTTTTTGGCTGTTGTTCTTTCTATTTCATCATACAGCAGTCAAAAAAGGAGAAGAATAACTACACCCTATACAAATTGTAAGTAGTACGATCCCAAAAGTTCGGGGACAAGTTGTATAAAACCTTACCCAGAATAGTTCACATTACCGAAGCACATCCACCTTCAAAAGGTCACCTTGAGGGACTATGTACTTCTGCCAGTGTTCATATAACTTTTGGAATCACTCCTAGAAGCCACTTTTCGCTACCTTCTATGATGCAGCTTTATCTTCTCTTGACGGAAGAAAGCGGCGTCCATGCAAATGTTTTTTTTTTTTTTTGTTGCTGGGAACAGATAAAAGTCACATGGAACTAAGTTCGACGAAACGTTAGGTTATTTGTTTGGCATATCAGAGTATTGACCAATCGAACATTGCATCTGCAACATGAAAGTCGTTTTCTTCCCCACGATGAAGTTAAAGCAGCAGCGCAAGAGGCTTTACAAGAGGTTGAAATGTCTCCAGGAGTGCTTCTAAAAGCTATATGAACGTTGGCAGAAGTGCATAGTCTTCCAAGGTTATTTTGTAGATAAATGTGCTTCAGTAATGTGAACTATTCAGGGTAAGGTTTTATACAACTTGTCTTCGAACTTTTAGATCATACTACGTACCTATGCGTTTTCAACTTACTACTTCATAACGTTTTTAAGTGACGCGAGTTTACGCGCATGAAGACATCACAAGAGAATTTGCGATAATTAACTGAGGAGGCGTTCAAAATGGATATTTTGGTCATCTATATGTTCTTAGGTACATATGCATGTACAGATGTGCCGAAAAAACTTGTGAAGTTTAAATTGGGTGATCGTAAAATAGAAATTTAGGTCGAGAAATCTGATTTTTTTTTGTGATTACGCTTCCTTATTCGTAGAAAGGAAGTAAAGTGAAATAAATCAATGATCCTTTAAATCCCTGATAATCTTAGCAATTTATTTCTGTTTGATTTTTTTTTTTTTTGGCATCGGCCAACGGCATCGGCAATCGGCCATTTGGAGAAAACAATCCGCCATCGGCCGTCTTTGAACAATCGGCCAACAATCGGCATCGGCCCATCGGCCAAAAAATGTCATCGGTCGAGCCCTATCAAAAAGGACAGCATGATTACACACAGTAATGAAAACGGCACATAAGAAGTAAAGAATGGTCTTATGCATCACAGAAAACAGATAAAAACATGGAAGAGGGGGGGGGGGAGGGCAATAAAAAATGTTGCTCCAAAAAAAAAAAATTCTGCCCCCCCAAGAACTCAGTCCTAAATCCGCCTATGGTCCAATGACTAATGTTTTGAACCTGTGCAATGTGTGCAAAGATGAAACATTGAATACAGTATGCAACTACATAACCTGAGTAACAAAACTACTATTGTCATAGTTTTTGATATCAAAACACTTTAGGTTTCCTTCAGAAAATAAAAAAATCATATAGATATCAACCTTTTTTAAAAGCACTCATGCATTTTTTAAAATTTTAGGTGGTTTTAACATGGTTTTGATAATGTGTTTTATGTTGCAAGGTAAATAAATATATTAAAGCTTTATCAACTACAAGAACAAAACACACACAGTTTCTCCTGTGCATAATTTATGAAAAGAATTGGTTGTCAAAAATACTAACCAGGGTTTAATTTAAAATAGAAGGATTTCCACTCATCCATCCATGTAGTAGCAGCACGAGCAAGATTTTTGTGCAGAACAGCACCAACCCCACCTGGCCTTGGAAAAGTATAGGGTGAGGACTTACGAAAGACATGCCCCACATGTGAACAAGGTGCTATTTCAATGGAGCCACCGCACTGCCAAACCTACACATTACACAAAGAGAAGCTGTTAAAATATTTCAATGACTACTTTTTACTTCAAAAGCTTGCATTTGAAATATCTGATTGTTCATTCATGAAAAATGCATAAATAAAATCATAATGTTGATCAACTAGGAATTAGTTAAATTTCAAAACTGGCATTTTTCAATTCTGCCTTTAACTGGCTTTGGAATATCATAAGGAAACAAGATCATAATTTGGCATACATAAAAGAATCCATAAAAAAATAAATAAACGAGCTGATGTGTGCATTACATGACTTCCTTTTACTCCAATTTAATGTCATTTTCCCATTATGGACAATTTTAATGTGATTCAATTGTTTAATATCACCATCAGTGGCCAAATTGAAACCAGATTTAAAAAAAAAAAAAATCGCCAAATTTGACGCCAAGTTGGCGACTAAAATACTGGCCTTATATTGCCAAGTGTCTGCCAAATTATAACACCACTTGAATTTACATCGAAATTAACAATGATTTCCCCAAAAAAGGACAAAAGATCCCTTTAGAAAGACCTGAATGCAACAAAAAGGGGAGGTGCACAACTAGACCCCACTAGGAGTCTACATACCAAATTTCAACTTTCTAGGACATACCATTCTTGAGTTATGTGACATACATACGCATGTACAGACGTCACGAAAAAACTCGTTGTGATTAATTCAGGAATCGTCAAAATGGATATTTCACGTGTCTAATACGTTCTTAGGCACTTATCCAGGTTTGGTCGAGTCGAAAAAAAAACTCAATATTCGTTCGGGGGTGAGTAATAGGGAAATCAAGGTCGATTTTTGAGTGAAAATTTTTTCGTGAATACAATACTTCCTTTTTTTGTAAAAGAAAGTAAAAAGATAAAAATGCTGATTTTTACTTGAGATTATTTAGTAAAAGTAGGGACAAATAAGTTGTTTAAAGAATAAAATAAATTGAAAGGGTACCATAGATACTAACTACCATTACATCTTTATCAAAAACAATTTAAAAACTACTAAGTCCTGATTAGATCTAAGAGTGTTTTAAGAACATACCTAAATAAACCTTGTAAAAAAAAGCCACTAACAATGTTTTAGATTATTGCTGCAATGAAACAATTGGTATTTTTTTCATCTTTTAAATATTGATTTTGAATGTTCCAACTCATAACATTGTTCCGTTTCAAAGTATTTAAATTAAAAGTATTGCCTAAGTTTTAACTGACATGGATCCATGAAATTGATTATTGTCTATTTTGTAATCAAAGAAGATCAATGCAGATATGTTTCTTTTAAAGTCTAAATAAGCTTGCATTGCAGACCATATCATTCCTATCTTATTGTGTGGAATATTGAAATAGCACAGAGCTACTTTGGAGAGTGATGCAGTAAGTCATGTATAGAGATAAGCAATAAACAATTTTAAACATAAATACATTAAAAATAGAAAATTAGATAGGAAAGAATGTACAATGATTGAAATATTTACAAAAACAATGTATTCAGAGAAGTAACACATACAATTGTTTACCTTTGGACTACATGACTTTGTGCACTTCAGAACTTTTGATTAGATAACTATGAATTTACTTTTATATGGAGTGTACATAAAAGTAAACAGAATGGATGCTATTCCGGTGAATGCTGTAGGTCTGCAAGAGGCAGTGCTTTTAACAGAGTCACTTCTTTGGAGGTATATGAGTTGATGTATTAAATAAATTAGCTCAGTATAATTAACGGGAACTATTAAAACTTAAGATTTAAAAATGAAAATGTTACATACAAATATGTTGCTAAAAAATATCAAAGTTTTTAAGTTTCAAAATTTATACTTTAATAATTAAACTGTAATCAAAAATTTGGCAAGGCTAGGTTATGAAACATAAAAAAATTATTTTCAAGTAATGTGTTACGTGAATGTCTTTGATTTCTTGTAATTTTTGATCTAATACAATGCAAACTAAAGTTTCAATTAGTGTGCATATTTCAAGTTTTCTACATAAAGATTGTTATGGTCAGTGCGAAATCTGTCGAAGCTGAGTCTAAGTAAACAAACTGCTGAGATTCAAAAGTATGAATGTAAATTTTAGCAAGAATTTTACAATACATAGTTGCTTCATTGTACATGTTAATGTAAAAATTAAATAACACAAAACAGTTAACTTTTAGACAGAAAGTGAACTTTGAATTCAAGTAAATTCAACACTTCTTACTTATTTATACATGATTTTTTTTTCTGAAACTGACCCTTAAATGGAGTGTCCCTCAATCAGAGGCAAATACATGGAGGTCCCTATTCAAAAGGACTGGGACCAGAAAAAATGTCCCTTAAAGGAGACACTACTGCATATATATATAAAGGTAAATTTCTTACTAAACAGTCAAGCACGTACATTTCGTATTTTAAATACATCCATGTATTAAACCTCATAAAATATTTTGCTTCAATTTCCTTTATTATTCTTCTTAGTTTGTTTTTATTTTTTTATTTTTGACTATTTTGAAGTTAGTGTACTAAAACTTATTGTTCTGAAATTTTTAATGAACCAATCAAAATATGTGCAGGCAGATAAGCAATATGCACAGGGTTAAAAATCTTTTTTTTTTTTTTTTTGCAGAAAGTTCAGGACAGTGGAAGAAGTTGGACAAAATGGATAAACTGGAAAAATGAAAATCCAGATTTTCCACATGTTTGACACAAAAAATTATAACTATAATGTAATAGAATTACATTATAATTCTATTGTGTCATATATTCTAGAGTACATTATTTATTATTAATAAACTATTTTAAAATCAATCATTTGGTTAAAATAGAATCCTCATATATATAATAGCCAATGATTGAATAACGCTGACGTCACCAACAATGATATTCGTGCCACGGTTTGGTAATTTTTGACATGCAGGGAAATGCTTTATTTTGACAGGGATGATATGGATCCAGTAACTGGACTGTTTTACTGGTAAGACTCATTTTAGGAGATTGAAAAAATGTAAAAATGGTCAACAATGAACGCTATCTACTGGATTTTAGGGTTCATGCACTGGAGTTCGGGTTCACATTTCAACTATCAAAGTATCACCAAACAGGCAATTGCTTCATTCAAATGTAGAAGCAATTTTCACCCGTCATTCCTTGACGAGCAATTTTCGAGTTATTGTTTACTAGTCTTAAATATTCCCATTATGATGGGTATGCATATTTAATAAGAGCCTTTTATTTGCTTTTTGTTCTGGTTTTAGCAATTTAAAAGGCTATCAATGTACAATTAACATTGATTTTAAAAAGAGAAATTAATTTCATACTCTAAATGACATCTCGATATTTTCTCCACCCCAAATATCCATTTCCTCATCATATCTTCCAATTTCTTCAAAGTATGATCTATCAATAGCAAATAAACCACCAGCCATCACAGGAGTCCTTAAAATAAAATTAAACCCAAATGAAACTCAACAAAAAGAGTACACATGCATAAAACTAAAAAAAAAACATATTAACAATAATAATGAATAAATAAATTTGCATTGGAAATAACACAGAAGTTCGGCGTTCAGGAATTAATTTTTTTCACCTGAACAGTGCCATTGAGTCATTCACTCTTTTTCGTAATTCTCTTTCACCGACAGGAAACCAACGGAAATGTAATTCCCAGTTAAATGCACCCCAATGTAATTCAAAGCTTCTGGTGTACGCAAAAGTTTCATCATGAATTACATCAATGATTGGACAGACAATTCGCGATCTGCAAAATAAAAAAGATATATACATGGGATGTAGTTATTTAATATGTAGCCAGCTTCAGAAATTATACAACAATTTAAGTTGAACAATAATTAAAAGATACAAATCATAGTAATTATCAGAAAAAGGCAATAAAAGAAAACCGTATTTGTACTAACTTGTCTAACAAGTAACATTACCCAAGTGTGAATCGTCGATTGGTATAAAACTTTGCACATCAGTGGAACATTTAAAAATATTGAATCTGTTTTTTTTTTTTTTTTTAATTGACAACTAACACTTTTAACAGGGTGGAATTTACCCCTAAATAATGGATACTTTGGATAATAGAAGGTACAATATATTCTTTTATTTTAAATTTGAAGTACAAAAATGAACATAATGATTGAAAATTTGAAAAAACTGAAAGAACTAAAATTGACGTGTTTTAGGATTTTTTTGAAAATACAATTTAAAGGGGTAAGCCATCCTTAGCAATATCACTCCGTCATGGTGAATAATCAAAACCTGAAACTTAAATCTATTGTAAGTAAGCCATGTTATATATCAATTATTAATAGAAAGTTCTATTTTTTTGTTTTCAATATTTTTTGTATTTTCATTCTACTATAATTAGGAGAGAAGTTACAATCATTTGTAAGCATATTTTTTAAAATTTTTTAGCACATTCTGAGTTTTTTTTAACAGGCTTACATTTTGAACAATTTTCAAACTAAAAATCTGAAAATTGGCAGGATTACATATCTTGTCATGTGTGTCCTTAATGCCAAATTTCATTGAGACTGGGATGGTGAGGTCAAGAAGGTAATTTATCTGACACAGAATTGCTCATAGGCAACAAGGCATGCCCGAAGACAAAAAGAACTTGATAAGAAACAGGGGCGGCATTTCAGCATTTCATTTGGGGGATCGAGTTTCTTAAATATGAATTATCACAGTATGGAACCAAAACACATATTGACTAACAGCAAGTAAAAATGATATGGGCATAAAATTAATAAAAATAAGTGTTCCAAAACAATTTAAATTTTTATGACAAAATTTGTAGTTCGTTTTAGAATATGTTATCAAACCAAGTGTTTTGGTATTACAATTTTCACCTTTTAATAAAGTTTTTATGCTTGATTTTTAAAATACGGAAGAACAAGAAATCTTGTTACTAATCCAGCAATGCCCAGTGTCATGCTCTTTTTTCAGCTAAGTTTTTCCCCCCCATTGTGGTTCAAAAATAATTCTCTTACCTCCTGAAACACGAAAATGATTTTTCTCTACGAGCTGAACTGATCGGAATGGTTGAAGAATAATTGAAGTGACTAAGTTACGTATGCAAACACACTTTTCACATCTTGCTCTTCAAAATCACTCAGGTAACTTTAAAAATTGTGATGATCTTCATTTTCATCATAGAATAGTCCATTCTAGGCTAGTCTCTAAGCAATTCTTCTTGCTTCATGCAATAAATTTTACTCCAAATTGAAACAATTTATTTTTTGCTTTCAACATCCAATCTAGATAATATAGAGCCAACAATACAGGAAAATGTTTATCATCAAATCTTGTGTTAATTTCATTAGAAACTAAATCTGTTATTTTATACAATACTAGCAGTACCCGCACAGCGATGCTCGTGCTAAAAATTTAATGGAGGTCCGTTGAATTAAAAAAAAACTGACGCCCCCTCTCTCTCTGATGTGAAATGATCATTTTTCTTTGTATAAAATGCGTACTCACCTTTTCAAAACAACAACAAAAAAAAAATACTATTTATTTTTAGAATTTAAAACTTTTCGTCAAATGAGTAGATTTACATTTGCTTTAAAACTCTATTTAGCGAGTGAAGCGGTTTTTACTGCAATATAAAATATTTTGCCAAATAAACAAAAAAAGACATCAAATAATATCTTTCAAATGTAAAAATAGTTCCATAACTCTATTGTTTATTGCCAAACTTGCCCAGCAACCACGCTATCATAATTCATCTGTCTAACGAAAAAAAAAACGTGCTGTGGATCATTCAAAAATCATCGTCAGAGAAAAAGAAAATGTCATACATTTCACTCGGATAAAACAAATCAAAAGTTACTTTTATTTCAAAACAAATCGCCAAAACAATGATAATTGACGGGTTATTTAACGGTTGCCTTAAAACAATAATCCTAGACTGAACTGCTCAGTGCCTAATGCACTAAGCGACAACGCTACCGGAACCCAGTCCTTTTGCGAGTGAAGCGGATGTTTTTTCTTTGGCAATAACAAATGTTTCGCCAAACAAACAAACACACACATTAACAGTAGCTTTCAAATCTTTATAGATTAAGAGCTGCGTTGCCCGGCTTTGCCCGGTCTACCTTGAGAATAAAAATTGCGTCGAGTGACATATAATCAACAATCAGACTTAAATAAAAGAAAAAAAAACACCATGCAAAATTACCTTTCCAAACATTGACAACAGATATTAAAATACTTTTAAGAAATTAAAATGCGAAAGATGGATTTTAAAAGCGTAACCATGGAAACATGAAATAAAATAAGTTTAATATATTAAATGCAAACTGAGGATTCAAAAAGCGTAACCGTGGAAACGTGAAAATAAAATAGTTGACAACCTGAATCAAATTGACATATTTCGAAATTGATTTAAAAACGCTTGTAACTTTTGTTCCTTTGAAGATAGAAGCTAATTTTTTCGACCAAAGGTCGAGATATTTCTGGAGTAAAAAATGTCGCTTTTTTCAATGGTGCCAAAAAGAAAAGTGTGGGACAATTCCTTCACTTTTTATTGATAGATTTAATGAAGAAAATAAGTGCCTAAATTTTAGCTAAGCCTAAAAAAGTTCGAGCTAAAAATGCAAAGTACTCCCATCGTAATGAAGTTAGAGCATCGAAACAAATTGCTTAGAACGCGGAAAATTCTACCCTTTTCAACGACATATTATATTAATATGTGCAAGTAATTTTTCCAACTTTAATAGCCAATTATAGGCAATTTATGTGAAATTTGGGCCAAAATTAGAATAAAACAAGAACTATTTATCGGATTTTTTCGAATTATAGCCTATGTTACTCAGTGAGAAGGAACCTTTCATACAGTGAAAGAATTTTCAAATAGGTGCAGTGGTTCCGGAGACTACCTCGAACATATAAACACACAAAAATTCGTCCTCTCTCTTTATAATATTGGTATAGATGTAAATTGAAAGAGTTGTTTTCCAAAATCACTGCTGGGTCATTCCATGCAAAATTCGCAAAAAAGTGGTGGCCGCATGGTAACAGATTTTTATGAAATTTGATATACAGGTTCCTTTTATGCCTATATAAAAATATCTAAAATATTTTTGCTTAAAATTTTTTATTTAAATAGTTACATGCGATTGAAAATTGGTCAAATTGAACAGCATTCTCATAAATGCTAAATGTTGCACTTTTGAAGGCTTGTATCTTGTTAATTGTTTAATGAAAACATAAAAGTTATATGTTTTTGCAATCTATGGAGTAGGGTAATCAATCTGATATCAGTAAAATTTTCAAAGTTATTATAATTAACTTTTAACCGAGTCTCAAAAACTGAAAATATTTCAATTTTCTCATAATTAAGCATTTTATTTTTTAATCTCAATCTCTAAGGAATGCATTAGTTTTGATGAAATTAATACCCAATAATGTGCTAAGTATCATAAAAGAAATACCTTACTTTTGAAGTTGTATTTTAACTCATTTGCCTTCAAAATCAGTTTTAAACTTAGTGACATTTTGTAAAGTGATGATTTTCCCCTTCACGTACACACAAAAATTCAAATGAGGGAAAATTCAGACAACTTTAAAATTTTTCAAGAATATAGAGCTGTGTTTCTACTATTTGCTTGAAGAAACTCGAAATTGGTTTTTGATTTCCAAACGTAAAATAAAATTCAGAAAAATAGCATTTTCTTTCTGTTTTATGGGTCAATCCATACAGGTTCGACGTATGGTTGCGCTCGACCACTTTTAATTTTTTTGAAATTCATATCCCTAAAAGCTGCATATGAAAGATGTTTAAAACCTCTTTTATTTTTTCTCTCAACTTTGATTTTTTTGGAGGTCATCAAAGGTGATTTTCGTAGTCAAAAATGGGACTTATAGACCTTTGCATTTCGGTCAAAATCTATTTGAATTACATTTATGACAGTTAATTTAACGCTTTGATGTTAAAGTGCATAAATTGATAGTCTTACATGCTGAGTTACGTAGCTGTATGTTAATAATTAAAATAATGGCAACAGGTTAGTTCAAGACCAAATATAAAAATTTTACTCATTTCAAAGGGGGATAACTCACGTAGGGGACAGAAACACAAAATGAAATATAGCAAAAACTAATCACTGGAACCATGCTAAAAAGAGTATGTAACTGTCGCTGTGTGTTTGTGTACCCTTTATAGATTACAGCCCCTCAAATTTCGGAAAAATGACAAAAATGACATTTTTAGACCCCTATAAACCAAAAGGGGATTGAATTAAAAATAAAATTTCCTGGCCAATTGAATATTCCATTCAAGTACTATACATGTTATACATATTGTTTTTTTTATTTGGTTTGTAAAAAACATACAGGTCTTTGAAATTAAGCAATTTCGCTAGTCAATTCACACACTAAAACAGAAATAAAAAGTGTAAAAACTTCATGGCACCTTCTTAAATTACGTATATTGTGCCCTATATAATACATTATACTGAAAAAACATATTGTAATTTTCAAAATAATTATTTTAATTTGATAACTTTTATACTGTGTGGAACCTCTATGGATTGACCCTTATGTGAAATAACGAGAATTCAAAGAACGTGATAAACGACTAAATGATACAAAAGCAAGTATAATTGACATTTATTTCAATTTAAAAACATGTACATTTCAGCATGTACTTCATAAACATGATTTTGAGAAAATGAAACACGAAAAAAATGGTTAGTTTTGCTAAACTTACAAAATAAAAAGAAATAACTAAAAAAATTTTACCTTAGTTCAAGTTAGTCTAGTAACAAAAATATGCTGATACCAATGATTAAAATTTAGTAGCATCTAAAAGACACTTCGATATATTATGTAAAAAAAATTGAGCAAATTTAGAGCATTCCCTAATCTTCAAAAAAAAACATCTGAAATAGAGGAAAAAATGAAATTTTCGATTTTTCTAAGTACGATTTTGTCATCAAGAAATTTATAAACAATTACTAAATTAGAGCAGATAGTTACTTATAGATGGTTTTTCAATCTGAATCATTTTTACTGTTATTTTTTCATTAAAAGAGCTAGAAGAGTGATTTAAAATCTGAAGTAAATTGGCAAAATTTCAATCTTTGTTAATATCTCAGATTCAAAAAAAAAGATCCGAGTAAATTTTACTTTGCTCTTTCTCAATAGAGATTTGTTTATAGAATACGGAAATATTTATTTTTTAAGTGTAAGTTTATAACTTATGGAGTTATTGAGTCACAAACTGGCAGCAATGAACTCTGAAAATTTAGGCTTAGCGTAAGTATCAAATTCTAATTTCAATAACAAAGCAACAAACAGTTTTTAAACTTTCATACTTTGCATTTCCTCATAGATATGCATGGTTTACCTAAATAAAAATTTTCATTGAAATCTGTGACATTTCAGCCACAGCTGATTTGCTCATTTCGCATGGAATGAACCCTGCTTTGAAATTATTGAGAATGGTTTTCATGTTTTAAGAGACCATCTTGTGTTGTTTCTTGTAGACTCTCTTGTGTCACTCTGAGATTGCATTGTTAAAGAGCCCACAGAAAAGATATTTGTTGATGTGAGATATTTTTTTTTCAAAAATAGTATGTATTTTTAAGACGTATCTATGAAAGTATACTATGCATTGAGCAGTTGAAATGTGTTTCTAGCAGAAGAAAGTGATGAACACTCATTGAATAAACACATTTAAAATATGAGCGTAACAATGAATGTAAAATACCACGGCATTTAGTAAAAATCATGCTGCCACACCACTGCACGAGCCTCTCATAACCGTTGTTACACAGAGCAGACAAGAATGAAATATTTAGCCTATATGAGGTTTACGTCTTTAGTTAAAATTAACCACGATTCTTCATCAGTTTTTTTCTGTTTCGAAAAAACCGGTAAAGGCTTGATGAATTTCTAATTATTTAAAGAAACGGAAAACACTTGCTCACATCTGAAAATATGTCGAGTCTCTTCAACCATAACGGAGAAACAGCAAGATTCTTTTTTCATTAACATTGGTTTGCGAATTACGTAAATTGAATTTACTCCTTTTTTATCTTTCCTCTCAAAAAATTTGGGGGTGCAACCGCCCCTTCTTCACCCCCCTATTTGCCGCCCTGATAAGAAATATACACAACTGAAGTATTAAAAGAAAAAAATAATAATAAATTTTAAAAAAAAATGGCTTGAAGAGCACCCCTCTCCAGGCTCCAAACTAACTTGTACCAACTTGCACATCTATAAGTGCTAAAGGGGTCCTGAGCATTGTGAAATAGCAGTTTTGAGTGTTTGAAAAGTCGCTTTCAAATTCGTGGTCTCTAGTAATATGTTTTGCTCTTTAGCTTTGGGCTTATATTGAGTTGAACCTAGGACTTTTCGCTAAAATAGAAACCCTTATATGTGCCGTTCTAATTAGTTTAGAAAACTGGAACAAGCTTTATTTGATGGAAGAAAAAAAATCTCTTTTGAATGATATAGAAAGTTAAAGGATGTAGGAAATCTTTCATCCCTTTAATAGGCATTTTAAGTGAAATTTCAGTTTAAAAAATTGATTACAAAAAGCTAATTCAAAAATTTAAATAAAAACTCCCAGGTGCAAATCCCCGGGGCTCAAAATAATTTTGTACCAAATTTTAAGGTTGTAGGTGCTATGACGTCTTCTGGATGCAGACTCGCCACAGACTTCCTTTTGCAATTTTTTTCAACATTACCTTTTTTAATTTCTAGAGATATAATTACCCTATGTGACTTTTAGAATGACCCACTAGGAAGTGTTCAGAATAATCAGCAAAAACAGGAAGGTGGTACCACAAAACAAAAAAAAAGTTGAGGAGCCTCTGATGTGAGCCTTGATATTTATGCACACATTTTGCTGTTTTGAAAAATTTGTATACTTGGAAGTTATGAATGCCACAAAAGCTATTTCAAAACAAAGCAAAACTTATGTAATTATGCTGCTCAAATCTATTTTTAAACAACAACAAAAAATGCACTTTTTGTGCAATACATTTTTTTTACTCACCGCTTCTTTGAGACATGATACAAAAGAGGCTCCAGCCAGCCTATTGTGCATTCACAATGGGCATCTAAGAACGTAAGAACATCTCCAGTTGCTCTTTCAGCACCCATGAGACGAGCACGTATGAGTCCAGTTCTGTTTGAGGAGTGTACTATTTTCACTGGCACCGGCAAATGGGACACATATTCTTTCAATGGTTTATCTAAAAAAGCTGTCTCAAATAGAAGCAAAAAGCTACTTTAGGCAAAAAAGTGTTTTCAATTGTAAATCAATTAGACACAGGTATCTTTATATTTCTCTTTTATGTTTTTATCCTCACATATATAATAGCGAATTCACTGATCGAGAAACGCTCCTCATGTCATCAAAAGTGAAACTTGCTCCGCGGCATGATGATTTAAAAATTAATTTTGCTTATGTTTGACATGCAGGGAAATGCTTTATTTTGACAGGGTTGAACTGATTCCGGTCACTTAACTGTTTTACTAGAGACTATTGGATCTAAAAATAATAAAGATTGGTCAATCTGACTTTTCTTCTCCAATGACACTTGTTGAGAGTATAGGAAAAGAGCCCGGGGCCCTGCTTAGATTATAGGTGACTGAATGCCATAACAGGTATAGAATTTTTCCGCTACCGAATATAGAAGAGGAAGGTGGAAATACTGCGGCACCCACCGTTTATTACCTTGATGGATTTTAATACAGTAAAATTAAGCCAAAAAATGGCCAAACCTAAACATCCAAAAAAAAAAAAAAAAAAAAGCTGAAACGTTGCAAATATCTTCTTACCCTTCCAGCAAGAAGGGGTAAAAAGTCCCAGCACTTTGAGCCTCGGGTTTCGGGAAAAAGTTGGGGGGGGGGGCGAAAAAATCCTCTTTTTTGAAATAAAAATAATTTCTATTACTTAAAAAAAATGCTAATTAATCAGGGTGCACAGGCCGGGGGGGGGGGGGGGGGGGGGGGGGGGGGGGGGGGTCCATGGCGCAGATTGCGCCATCGGAATTTTTAAGGCAGTTTTTTCAAGGGGTATTTCTTTTTTTTTTGAGGGTTTTTATTATGGATGGGTACTCCTTCCCACTTGAGGGGTGCGCCATCGCTTGGAGGAGGGGGGGGGCTGAATTTGTATTCTAAAATCAATGATTGCAGTGAAGTTCACGAAAAAATTTCACTGATTTTAAACTTTTCCGAAGTGCAAAATGCCGCACAATAATATAGTAATGTCAGAAGGATGATTCTAAAAGATCAAAGTGAACTCAGTAACCAATTTAGTTGAGACTGGAGTTATTCAACTGTTTAAAGCGCTGGAATGATATCTAAAACAAAATCCCTGTGGAGCATTAAAAAAAGTCTGAATTGACTGAAGTTTACCTCCTTCTTCTTAATTAATACCTCAAGTTTTCTATAATCTTTTGCCATTATCGTAAAGGGGGATAAACCGAAACTGCCAATAGTGAGATGGATAGTGCTGCAATTCTGCACCCTCTAGGTCAGTGGGGGTTCTCGTTTGCAAACACCTAGCCGCCTCTTTCTTATGCAGCTGGTTATGTGAATTATGCTAAATATGCGCACATATGCTTGCAGCACTATCTGAAACTTTTGAGTACATTATGAGATAAAAAAAATTTGATAAAGGTGTTACATCAGCTACCCAAAGATTCAAGGCAGTGAAAAATTTAGGTGGTCCAGAACATGTAGTGATTCAACGATAGAAGGTTCTTGATGAGAGCAATGAGCAATACAATATTAGAATGCTAAATACTGCTTTTCCCTCTCTACGGGTACTCAAGTTGGTAGTGGTGTTGCTCGCCAATAATGATCGGTCGCTGATAATAAGGGAAAATATGATGAGGCCTTTAACGTTGGAGTAGTAACATAAAAGGATATGGAAGGCAAAACATTTAGTGGCTTTTCTTTGTAAAGGAGGTATGCAGTTATGTCTCTAGCTTCTGTTATGAGAGTAGTTACTATTAAGCCCAAACCATCTTTTACACCGAATGGTATGAACAGTAAAGATGGAACAACAAATTGCTAAAATCGTACACTGATCCTCCATCAGTTTCTTGATGAATCTGGTTTCAGAAGGAAGGAAATCCTATATCGTTAAAGTGTTAATATCTGAAGCAAAATATCCATCCACTGTCACAAAACATACAGCTGGTGTCACACATGTTATAGACGGAAAATACCTTCTCGATTGTTTTCTTTTTTTTTTCAGTATTGATCTGCAAGCTTCAAGGAAATATGCCAGCAATGCAATGTATATGTCACTTGTAAGTATGGGAAAGCTAGTATCATTTTTGATGGGTGCAAAGAAGGAGAAAGCATCACAGAAATATCTGCGTTCTATTACAACAGCCTTCGGGGGCGGCATTTCAGCATTTTGCTTAGGGAGTCGAGTTTCTTGAACATGAATTTCCTCAGTACGGTATAAAATACATATTGGTTAATAAGAACTGATAATTAAATGGTTTTAATGTTAAAAATAATTAGGTTTGTAAAGAACAATTAAAATTTTTGCGACCGAAGCTTTAAATTAATTTTGTTATAAGTTATCTCATAAAATATCTCGGTACTAGTTTTTATTTTTTAGTAAAGTTTTAATCTGCTATTTTTGGAGTCAGGAAGAACAGAAAATTTTGTAACTATAGTTAATCAATATCCAATGACTTAATTTATTGCCAGTATAGCTAAAGAGGAAGGTCTTGCTTTGCCTCATTGCGCTTTTGAAGGCTCTCTCTAACCTCCGAAGGAATTCTCTAACCTCCTGAGACACAGAAGTCAAAATTGGTTGACGTTCAGTTCTCCTACAACTTTCTGGTTGTATGCGGAGTTTTTTACACTGATGAAAAGGCTCCATTATTGTAGCCTCGAAATAGCTATATGCTGTATTTTCGTGTAAATTTGTGCTTTATTTATGTTGGTTTTTCAATTTAGTCACGAAAGTCATCATTCAAATGACTGGCCTGATTGAAACAGTCAAAAAAAAAAAAAAGGAAGCAAGAAAGTTATGTCAAAAAGCATATTTATTTTAGATTTCTCTCTTGAAAATAACCAAGAAAGCTTCTTAAATGGGCTAGTATTTATTTTGTGTTGTTAGTTAGTAGTAGTTATTTTGTGTTGTTAGTAAGTTATGTCAAAAAGCATATTTATTTTAGATTTCTCTCTTGAAAATAACCAAGAAAGCTTCTTAAATGGGCTAGTATTTATTTTGTGTCATTAGAAAGTATAGTCACAATTCACAAAACAATTCCTCTTCCCTCATGCTATTGCTTGTAAGTGTAATATTTTCTTCTTCACTTTCTATAACCGACCTACATAATATTGAACTTAAAACCAATAATAAAAATATCTCACTAAATCCTGTCTCCATTTCTTGAGAAACTGAATTGATCAGTTTATTCAAAATATTGATTTAATATTTTGACTAAAACTTCATCTGGGTTTTGTCACCTCTTCTACATTGGCATACAGTAAAAACATGAAAAGTGATACATGAAAAGTTCGGTCACAAAGTTCCACACCTGGTTCAAGTATGCATCAGTGCAAAAATTACTAAGAGTCTTTTGTCAATCCAAGAATTAAGATTAGCAAATTACATTTTTTATGATAGAGTGTAGCATTTGTCAAAAAAAGGCTCTGCAGTGTAAATAAAGTAAACAAAAAATTCAAACAAAGGCATACATATTAAAATGACATCAAATTTATTTATCAATGAAAAGGTCGCTTTCCAGTAATTCTTCCAGGGGTCTTTTATAGATTTAACTCTTGAAGACCATCTTGTGCCACTCAGAGATTGTCAAGTAAAGAGCCTCAAGATACATTCAGGGTTCATACTCTATTTGGATAAAAAAATTCCATGACTTTTCCAAGACTTTTTCATGATTTCAATGAAAATTTCCATGACCTCATTACACGAAGAGAATAGCACTATTTAATCTCAAACTTGGTAATATTTGGAAATGAGCATTAGCAAAATGTCTATATGAATGCCACAGCCTCATTGAAGCACTTATTCGTAATGGAAAAAATATAAGTGCACACTTAAAAAACTATTCTTATTTGTCTTCAACATATAAATTTTTGTAAAGTAAAAATGCAGTGAAACAAATATGATGATGCTTATTTTTTTAAAAAAAAAACAGGCAGAATGATATTGAATGGGACAAAGGTTGAATGAGTCATCACTAAGTTTCAATAAATTTGCTTCAAAAGTTTCCTTTTAGTGTCAACAGTGCCTTTAATCATCCATGTAACTTGACAGTATATTGGTTCTTTAAAGTAAAGCCACATAGTTTAGTTCTTTATGTTTCTAAACCAGATCTTTTTTGAAAAAATCATTCAGTAATGAATCAATCTTCTGCTTCAAAAGTATATTTGTTTTGTTTACAAATTTGCATATTTTCAAATGCATATAAATTAATAGGTTCAGAAATTCCAGAACACTTGTAATTCTCGACATTAAACGTAGTAGTGGGTCGCATGGATTAGTTTTGCGTGCTGTATTTTGGGCACTACTGTTTTAGAGCATTAGAATTCCTCTTTTTCTGTATTCTATCGCCTGACTTATAGATCTTTATTTTCTAAAACATTCAACAAATTAAGATAAACTCTGATAAATTTAATAATAAAGTCCTTACGAGTGATGGAATCGAACTTGCATGCAATTGAATTACTTTTTTTTGAGTGGGCGTGGCGAAACTAAGAACGTGAAATTTTGCTACTACAGAATATGAAACATAAGAAGTGTTGAAAATAACAAAAAATTCAAAATAAGTGATGCCCAGACAGTAAAATCACATCGCAAAAAATGGCAAGCGGCTGCGACAGAAGTGGATGCAATGAGATTTAAAAATTCAGATTTGATTTTTGAAACGTGCAGTTTTTCACTTTTAATAGCTTTTATGTGCTATACTGTTAAATCACTCAAGATTTTTAACCCGTTCGCACCCAGCGTCACGCGGACGCTACGCAACAATTCCTCTCTTATCAGCCCAGCGGCACGTAACCGCTACGCGCTCTGATCGACGCTGACGTCCCAGCGTCACATATACGCTTTCTCGAAACGGAACGAATTAAATGAATATTTAAACGATAAAAGATGGCGCTAAATGGCTATAACTTTGATCTTATTCGAGTCACATGGTATTTGACCTTCATGTACAGGCTTTAGTTTTTTATTTGGGCCTCTCAATGGGATAGATTTTTTTTTATGTAAACATCAGTGAATCACTGATCTGCGCATATGATTTATGAGGTCTCAATTGCTCTTGTTTATATCTTTATTTCTCTTTTTTTGTGACGAGTAATTGAAAAAGATATACATCTAGCTGAATAAATTATGGGGGAGGGGAGGAAGGTTAAAATATTTTTGCGTATGTGTTCCAGACTTTTGGGATTCCCCGTTCGATGAGAGTACATTAATGATTTCAAGCGGCACTTAAGTTTATGATTATTTTTGAATCCTTTCTGATATTGTTCTTCTTTATTTATTCTTTTTCATTTGGAGACTGGAACATTGCAATAAAAATGGTTAGCGAAGTGAGTGAAATAGAATGTTTTCGAGAGAATTATGAAACAATTTTGAGACTTGTTGCTTGGGAATTGAACTAGTTTAAATTCGTTGACCTAAGTTGTTTTAATTAAATTTACATAAGGAACATATTTTTTTGCTACATTTCTTTTTCTTTGATTGCACACTCACGATGTCTAACTCTAACTTTGTTTTTGTGCACATATTATTTAACTTTGTGCACATACTTAAAGTTTTAGTATTCTACTTATATCACTCCCTTCTAATAATGTAATAGTCTTTATATTAATAATTAGTAATTAGTAGTACATTGTTACAGCAAATTTAAAATTTCAAGTCATTATTTTGAGATGCTGATTTTATATGAATATTTTTGTTCAGTTAGGCTTAACTGCTGTAAATGCTCGGGCCGATGGCGGCGTTCCATTTCGGAACGTCCGGTCCCGTAGCTGCGCTTCGTTTTCCATGCGCTGGTCCTCAAGGGGTTAATGCTCCTTTAGCTACTGTTCCTTTCTCTTTGTCCAGGACATTTTTCCATGACTTGAAAAAAAAAATTCCATGACTTTCAATGAAAATTTCAATTTTCCATGACTTTTCCAGGTTTGAAATTCTGTTAATTTTTTTCCATGACTTTCCAGGATTTCCATGACCCTTACGAACCTTGTATGTGAAAGTATTTTTTGATGTGTGATGTGTTTGAAAAATAGCATATCTTTACAAAAAGTTTCCATGAAATCATATGATACACCGAGTTGCTAAAATGTGTTTCTAGTACCTGGCATCAACGAACACTTACCAGCTAAACATTAAGTTATAATACTAGCATAAAAATTTATGTAAGAAGACATGGAATTTACGCGTAAAACTTGCGCAGTCTCTACACTGTACGAGCATCTCATACAAGATGCATCATCATAACATAGATTACTCAATTTTGAAATATTTAACCCATATGGAGAGATTACTTCTTTAGTTAAGGCAAACGCTTATCCTGCATCAGTTTTTTCTGTTCTGAAAATTCAGGCAAATGATTTTCTAAGATATCTATATTGAATTTTCCCATTTTTATTATTCTTACAAGGAGAGGTTACGGTCTCGGAAATTCAGATCGGGATGAGATTTGGCAGATTAGTAGTATCCCTTAAGGGTACTCTCAGGGTAAAGTAATAAAGCGCACTAGCCATAAAATTCCGAGAAAACAGCCTTTAAAGATTTACGCGCAACTTATTAACTAGTAGAGATTGTCCGTAACCAAGCGCCCGGCGGTCATGTGGGCAGCGCGCTGGGCTTCCATGCTGTCGATCCGGGTTCAAATCCACTGCGAGTGTTTTTTTTTTTTTGTTCATTTATAAAGTAACTGTTACAGCTTTGTACAATTTGAATTGAAGATAATGCGAAATTTTTAAACACGTAAAGCACTTGAATAGAGAAAATGGAGATAAATTAAATCGATACAAGTTAAAATTTGAATTACAACGGCTACAAAATTACTGTGGAGCTTAATTTATAGATGATTTTTAACAATATAGTTGTTATTTATATACATACACCAGAATGATATTTATCATAAAAACATGGAAAACAAAAACTGTTTTGATATCTCGCACAATTTATAAAGGAAGATTGCTTACAGGATCAACTTTTTTGTGAAAGAGTCGTTGGAAAACATACTTCATTTACATTCAGGAAAATTTCTCTTTTGTCAGAATGTTTAGAAGTATACCAGGTATATCGAATCATTTTATCAAAAATTGGCGATGACAGTTGATGGACAATTGATTGTATTTTTATGCAGTCTTCACGGGCATTTATTTCTCTATTATTTTCAACGAAAAACGCGCAATTATGTATATTTTTTACTAAATTCTTTACCTGTCTATAAAAATAGACGTCGCAAGGTTGAACAAGTGGAGTACATTTTGGTGGAATCCCTTTAACTGAAAAGTTGGAGATTTTTCATCATCCTGGAAAATTTGGTCGTATAGTTCAGGTTTTGTTTGTCCTCCCGAAGAGTCGATAATCAATAGAAATTCTTCCTTTCCCACATAAAACTTCAAGCAAACGGTTTAAAAATTCGATGTATAGTCTTGTCGTTACCTTTCCTGATTTCGAAGATGTTAATCTGACATTTTTATATTTTTGTTAGTATTTATCAATTGTTTTTTGAATTCGGGGGCCAAAAATACCAGTTGCTTTTTGTAAAAAAACAAATACAAAGGGCAGAACTTTTCCAGACAGGGTAAAAGAATATTGAGCTGTATATGAATGCATTGCTCTATTCATGTCGTGCCTTTTGACGAAAATAGTTTTACTTCCCTTTCGAGCCAAAGTCCTGTTGTACGCCGACTGATACTGACATCCTGGAAAAAGGAAATGGGAATTAAAATATTTTGTCAAAATCAGGCGCGGATCCAGAGAGAGGGTTGTGGGGGGGGGGGGGGGTCATGACCCATCTTTTAAATGACCAAATAAAGAATAAAATTGCATTTTTGGGACATATTTTGAAAAAAAATTTCCCATTTCGCACAAAAATTACCCTTTTACCCCTCCCTTTCCGAAAATGACCTCCTCCTAAACCAGAAGCTGGATCCGCCCTTGGTCTGAAGATTGTAAAATAAGTTTTTAATTACTTACCAGTTTGGTCAGCATTGATAACATAATCGTTTTTGAAATTCGGTATCAACTTTAACGTCTGGATTACAAAAGTGTCTGCAGAAGCCAAAGTTTCTTCGATCGTCGCAGTTTCTCTTTTTGAAACAAATTTTGTGACTTTTCGCTGACGAATGGCATGCTTCCTTTTGAAATTTTTTTACCCAACTGTCAGATGTTTTAAATTCAAAATCTGTAAACTGTCGTGCTGCTGCTAAAGCCCACTGTTGCAAGTTCCGAGTAGTAACTTGTTGATAATTCTCTCGAGCTTCTAGAAAACGATCATATGTCCAAGAATTGATTACATCGTATTGATCTAATAGATTTCCTCCTTTTTTTTTATTTCTTTCTCCCATTGCGATAAATATTCATTTTTTTTAACCTTTTTTTTGTAAGGTTTGTAGATTCCATGAGGGGTGAGCCGTTGCTATGTTCACAACTTTAATTTTGTAATCGAAAGGAAGATGCTCTACCTCTCTTCTTTTTTTCTCTTTTGGTTCGTATTCAGCTGATGAGCTTTGAATTTCGACTTGCTCAAAAGGTTCCTCCTCACAGTTTTCATTTTCATGAGCAAGTTCGTCATCAGTTACAAATATTTTTTTAACCAGCATATCCATAGTACGTTCATAAATTTCATCGCCCATTAACACTGCTTCATGAGAAATTGAACTTGATGATTCTGCTGCAATCAAATGGTTTTCAGTAAGCAAGCTCTCGTAATAAACGACCGCATCTTTTAATCTCTGCTTCAACAATTCCTTGTGCAATGAATTTTGATCCATTTTGCCAACAGATTTTATTTGCAGGATTACTTCAATAACCGACCATTTCGATTCACAATATTTTAAAAACTGAAATCCTTTTTCACGGTATAGAATGTTCCAGTCTAATATACAGTACAGACGATAAATAAATTTAATGATGAAAACAAATATGAACATTGCAAACAATAATAGATGGAAAATAAAGAGTTGAATATTCAATGAAAAATACAGCAGACGATAAATTTACAAATAACAGAATCAAGGAGCAAAACCATTGCTCGTTAAGTACGGTTAGGTTTTTTTAAAATTTGACTACCTGCTTATATGCAATACAACAACATTCTTACTCATCCACAAAGAAACTGATTATGTTTTTATTGCAAAAATCATTTACTTCGTCAAAGTTTATAATATCTAAAAATGTGTAATCACTTGTTTGTGAGAATAGTAAATAGAGTTTTGCAAACTGCAAAAAGCGGTAATAGTCACTTTATAAATGAACAAAAATGAAAAAACTCGCAGTGGATTTGAACCCGGATTGACCGCATGGAACCCCAGCGCGCTGCCCACATGACCACCGGGCGCTTGTTTACGAACAATCTCTACTAGTTAATAAGTTGCGCGTAAATCTTTAAAGGCTGTTTTCTCGGAATTTTATGGCTAGTGCGCTTTATTACTTTACCCTGAGAGTACCCTTAAGGGATACTACTAATCTGCCAAATCTCATCCCGATCTGAATTTCCGAGACCGTAACCTCTCCTTGTTAGTGAAAAATTTGGAGTTGCAACCGCCCCCTCTCGCACCCCCTATTTGCCACCCCTGACAGCCTTCTTCTGCTCTATGAGACTTTCTACACCTCATACCTTGTGCTTGCTCTGAGGGGTTCATTGGATATAGTGAATGTTTGATAAGTCTGAAAGTGGATTGAAGTGTTCAACTATTCGCACAAACTGTGTTAGACATAGCTGTAACAATAACGATTTTGCCGAGGATCTAGATTCCAAAAAAGATCTTGATAACGAAGACTTTTTGTATAAGCTTAGGAGAAATCATTTGAAAACTACAGTTCTGACGGAGATTTTATTTCAATCTGATGATGTATTTGAGGCCATGCATGTTATAACACAAACTAAAAATTTTGATTTTAATTACTGCAAAAAAGTGATATAGTAAAAAGGAAAAAAAAAAAAAACAGTTCAGCGTAACTTTTCAGACTATTTAATCGAATGTGCCATCAGAAGGGGGTGAGGGGGATCTTTTAGTATATTATTTCCTTTTGGGAGGTGAGCTACTGTTCTTGTGGGGTGGACAGTCCTGATTTAATGCATTTTAAATTTGCATGAAATAATACTTCTACTTGAAATGGAAAGGGGAGTGAGGGGATTGGGGTATTATTTTATTTGGAGGGGGGATGCTGTAGCTTTGGGAGGAGGTGCACCATTGCACTTGGAGGATGAACATACTTGATTATTAACTTTAACTTTGAATAAAATAATATTCCCACTTGAAATGTATGGAGGAGGTGGGGTGTTGCTTCGTTTTACTGGGATAGGGGGACTCAGTAGCATTGGTGGGTTGTGTCATCCCTTTTGGGAGGGGGGGGGGTAAACACCTTTAATTTAATGCTTTTAAATTTAGTATGACATAATATCCCTCTTGAAATGTACTCTAAAAATTCCGAAAAAATACTCAAAACAGCAATTTTTAGATGCCCCCCATTCCGAAACCTGACGCAAAAAGGGGTGGGACTTTTTACCTGTTCTTATTGGGAGGATAATAAACAATTTGCAACAGGTTTAAACTTTTTTATTTTTTTTTTGAATTTAGGGTCTGACCCCTATTTTTACTGCACTATTTGACAAAAGGGTATTTTCAGATACCGCTTTCTGAAGAATCTAAGAAGTATGCGGCGTTAGTGACTCCGTTTGAGTCTCATTCCTAATAAAATGGTTTTTGGCCTAGTCAACTCTTAATTTTATTTGTGTAAATTGATGGTACAAGTTGTAGAAGAAATGAAAGAGTATGCGTTACCATATATTTACGACATTGCTATATTTTCTACTAATTGGGAGGAACACCTGAAGCACGTTAATGCGGTGTTGTGTAGATTAGGAGAGGCGGGTTTAACAGTGAAACCCTCAAAGTGTACATTTGCAAGGGACCATGTAATTTTTCTTGGTCATGAGGTGGGGGTCCAGAAAAAGGTCTCCTATGAGGTCAAGATCAAGGCAATTAATGATTTTCCTACACCTAAAAACAAAACTCAAATAAGATCATTCTTAGAAATGGCGGGATACTATTACAAATACAAATGTGACGACCAGCAACAGGCTCTGGGCCCAGCTAGGCTGGTCCTAGTCAATTAATTAGTCCCCAATGAAGATCAATGGCCCTCTTAAAGCTATCCACTCCCTTGCTCATTACCGCCTCTTCCAGTAAGCTATTCCAAGTGCCCACGACCCTGCTAAAGTAGTAGTTTTTCCTGATTTCCAAGTTAGCCTGAGATTTAAATAGCTTAAAACAATGACCCCTTGTCCTGCTTTCCCCGCAAAAATTTAATCCATTTACATCTTTCATTTTGATAAATTTAAATAACTGAATCATGTCCCCTCTGACTCTCCTTTGCTCCAGGCTATACATGTTAAGCCTATTAAGTCTGGTATCATAATCTAAATCTGAGAGTCCCCTTACTAATTTAGTTACCCTTCTTTGAACCCTTTCCAATACAAAAATATCTTTCTTCAGATAAGGTGACCAAAACTGAACAGCATACTCCAAATGAGGTCTTACTAAACTCCTATATAAAGGCAGAAGAACTTTCTTAGATTTGTTTGAAATAGATCTATTGATAAACCCAAGCATTTTGTTGGCTTTGTTACTAGCAATACTGCACTGTTGACTAAACTTGAAGTCCTGATTAATAAAGATACCCAGATCCATAACATTTTCTGTCTGATTTATGACTGAACCCTGTAAACGATATCTCATACGTTTATTTCCATGACCTAAGTGTAGCACTTGACATTTCCCTACATTAACTGCCATACCCCATTTATCTGCCCACTTAGTAATATGATCTAAATCCTCTTGCAGCTGTTTTACTTGTTCTTCATTTTCGACAATCCCCATAACTTTTACATCGTCAGCAAAACAATATTAGAATGATTTCCTCTCACAACTACTCTTTGCTTCCTACCAGTAAGCCAATTTCTAACCCAAAGTATTCTAGATACATCCCTAAGTATTTTGTTCCTGCAGTCCCTTTAACTAATGCCTTGAAGGGAAAAGAATAGAAAGCTGAAATAACTTGGACTGCAGAATGTGAAAGGGCATTCAAGCAGTTGAAAGATAAATTGAAAGAAAGTCCCGTGCTTTATGCACCGGACTATTCCAAAGAGTTTATTTTGCAGACTGATGCCAGTGGTTTAGGAGC
Source organism: Uloborus diversus (assembly GCF_026930045.1). Taxonomy (NCBI): domain Eukaryota; kingdom Metazoa; phylum Arthropoda; class Arachnida; order Araneae; family Uloboridae; genus Uloborus; species Uloborus diversus. Next base: position 32,395,983 of record NC_072731.1, on the reverse strand, counting down.
CGGCATTGTTTTGTCTCAGATTTTTAATGGGGAGGAACATCCTATTCTGTATTTGAGCAAGAAGTTTACGAAAGCTGAACAAAATTATAGTACCATTGAGAGAGAGAGAGAGTTAGCGGCTATTGTATATGGTTTTATAAAGCTCAATCACAATTTGAACCATCAGAAAACGATCATACAGACTGAACACGTCCCCTTGAAGCATTTGCATAAGATGATGGGTAGTAATGCGAGACTAACTAGATGGTTTCTAAGTCTCCAACAACTTGATTTCAAGGTTGATCCTAAAAAGGGCATTGATGACGGAAACGCTGATGCTTTAACTAGACTATGAGCAACAGACATGTCCCAATTCTGTTCATCAAGAATGAACAAATGAATTTTTTTTCCTTCTTTTGTCATAGTGTGTATATTACAATTTTATTGTTTTTTTTTTATAGACCTGAGGTCGTGGCTGATTTTCTTATGTGTAGGGAATAAATATTTCTTTGACGTATTGGTTAAATACAGTTGTATCAAAATGAGTATAATGAGTTAATGATTAATTGGAATTTTGTGTATTTATTTTATTATTATTATTTTTTAAAACTTTTGAATAAAAAAAAAAATGTAATGATAATAATAATCAGGTGAGGTTTTTCATGGCACTTTTGGAGTGGTTTTGAGGAGAGATGAGGCAGGTTTGAACTTGCTGATGGACTATGTGTGGTTTCGAAGTTTAAAATTTCAAATCTTCTAGACTTCTCTTCAAATCTTCCTAAGGCTTCTGTGAAAAGGAATTTTTGTTTGATCTGGGAGACGAAGTCAGAACTCTGTGGTGTGAGTGGGAAAAGAGCTGCATTTCTCGTGTACCTGCGGTACTGAACAATTTTTTACAAGTTCAGAACTGCGTTCCAGAGGCAACTGTTGTTGTGCCTTATCATTTACATACAAACTATACCTACTTTCCTACAAAGTCCTCTGTTTGAGGCAAGGTGTCACTGAAGAACCGTGTAAGTTCATTTTGGTGAATATGACTGTAAATAATCGTACACGCAAAAGCTCAGACTACACAAAAAAATTTCTAGTCTTTGAAAAATGTGTTGTTACTTGGCAACGCGTAACACAATCATTATCACTACGCCACAAGGTGTTATCACCCACCGTCTTTCGCTTTCTGATTCAATCATTACGATTGGCTAAGGGTGGAGGCATGGCGAGGGCAGCTTCAAGCGAGCCTGCAGCTCTCAAAGCTGTGCACAGTGCTAAAATTAATGGGATTTAAAGACTTTCTGGTAATGTTTAGAGATACACGGGGAAGGAGGAGGGGGGGGGGGGGCTCGATGTTTGAAAGCTGTTGTTTGTTCTACTTTTTTTTTGAAATGAAATACAAAACAATATTTTTGTTAATAATGTATTTATTTAATTACAATTTTTCGGGGGGGGGGGGGGGAGGCAGCCCACCCTGCCCATAGTGACCAGCCGCCCCTGGATGCTTCATCTAAACTGCTTATGATTGAAATCATCATGTGCTTCAAGAAGAAAGTGCCAGAATTTTACTAGCCAATATTAACCTAGATTTTGTACCTAATGTCACAGCTTTGTAAAACAAATAGGTCTCATTTCTCAAAACTTATTTTTCCAGTCTAATTTGTACCACTTCTTCATGGTGGACCAGTTTAAAAAAATATACAATTGATGAAAGTTTCACCAACCTTGCTTGTTCTTTGATGCATTGTCTATCGGCTCTTCTGTTGCAAGAATATTCTAAAGTTTCTCATTTGTGTGTTTTAAATTGAGAAACTTTTTACATTTTAGAAACCACCTTTTCTAAGAGGCAACTGCAGGGTCCAAAGAATGTAACATTTGGTTTTGAATAGGGATAATATTGTAATTAAATTGTGCTTTGGTTAACAACTGGTTGCTTTTTCCATACATTTCTTAATGTTCGTCAATAATTAATTTTTTGCCATTTTGTGAGTTTTTGCCAGTTTCTTCCGCAAATGTGGCAGAAAGTGGTTTTTGTCACGTCATTTTTAACCAGTTTCTACCAGGATTTTCAACCGCCTTGGCAGAAACGTGCCAACCCTGATTTCAATGCACTAAAGAAGAGCAGTTCAGAAACATGTAGAAGTAATTTTGAATGCAATTTGTGCTGTACATTGTTTTTTATTTATTGAGTATTTGTAAAAATACTCAGGTTTAAAATTTGTAAACAATATGAATGAAATATTAAAACAACAATTAAAATAAGTTAATTTAAAGAAGCATGCATTAAAACAACTTCCAACTTTCAAAATACTTGAAACACTTGGAGGAAACAAAAGGATTGAAATTTCAAACATAGCACGGCAATTTTCGGTGAAGCATAAATCCAGTGTTTTTTCCAAACTCAGAGGATACCCCCTTTGGCAAAGGAAACTATTTTTTGGCACAGATTTGGCACTACTGCATGAAAAACATCTAGTAAAATAAGTATTTTTTTTTTAAATCAGAAGTACAGGACAAAATATTTTTATCAGGAAAATCAGAAATATCAGGACAACTATGAAGTTTGTTTCAGTCATTGATGCTTTTTTTAGAGGTAAAATAATAAAGTACCTACTGCATGCCATTACGAATAAAGTTTGAGTTTTTTATTCATACACGTTGAATTTCTCTGCAAGATTGTGAGGAAATTACAAGTCACGAGTTTATTAACAGCAATGAGAAAACTTTATGTCATAAGTTCACTTTGAGAGGGACAAATACAGCCCTGTTTTCTTTCTTTTTTTTTTTCAGATGACCAGCTCTTGATTTGGCACTACTGCATGAAAAACATCTAGTAAAATAAGTATTTTTTTTTTAAATCAGAAGTACAGGACAAAATATTTTTATCAGGAAAATCAGAAATATCAGGACAACTATGAAGTTTGTTTCAGTCATTGATGCTTTTTTTAGAGGTAAAATAATAAAGTACCTACTGCATGCCATTACGAATAAAGTTTGAGTTTTTTATTCATACACGTTGAATTTCTCTGCAAGATTGTGAGGAAATTACAAGTCACGAGTTTATTAACAGCAATGAGAAAACTTTATGTCATAAGTTCACTTTGAGAGGGACAAATACAGCCCTGTTTTCTTTCTTTTTTTTTCTTCAGATGACCAGCTCTTGTTAAGTGTAACCAAACATATATTAAATAACACAGGGTGTACCAAAAAGTCTTTAAGTTACAAACTCATAGAAAAAAAAAACAAATTGTCGTATCAATATGTGGTTTGCGCCATAATACATTATAGGTTCAAGATTTTTTTATGACATCGTAAAAAAAGGAAAAAAAGTGTGATTATAAGTAATTTACATTGACAGTTGTATTGTCCCAGTGTGAAAAAAATTCTTACTGTGATGATATAGCAAATACTTATAGTCATAAGGATTACTTATAGTTGTAATGTTTTCTTTTTTTTGTATGATGTCACAAAAAATTCTTGAACCTATGAAGTATTGTGGTGCAAACCGCATACTCATATGATAAGTTGTTGCTTTTCTGTGAATTTTTGAAATGTGTCAAAGACTTTTCGGACACGCTGTATAGTATTAATGTATCATTATGCAATGAGTATTTCATTTTTAAAACATAAATTATTTTAAAGTTTTTCCTGAGATGTAAGTTTTTTTTATTGAATAGCTGTATGATTTGCTGTCTTTGCGTACTTGCAGATATTTTAATTTTACAACTACAAATGTTTGCTTTGTTTTAAAATTTTTTTAAAATGAAACTGTTTTTAATCAATAAGATCTTGCTTATCAGAAAAATAAAAATTGTATTAATAGTTAATATTTTAACAAAAATAAACTGTTTATTAACATTAATCAAATAATATATAGAACCAGTGGCGTACATAGCATGGGTGACAATTTGTGGTGTCACCCTCCCCCCCCCTTTCCGGAAAAATTTTTAAATTTGGTGTTTAAAAAATGCATTTTAATTTTATATTTTTCAAAAACTTGTAATTTCACTTTGGGTGTCACAGGTCAGTCTGCCCCCTCCATAGTGATGCTACTGTATAGAACTTACATTATTTTAAAAGTAAAACCTATATTTAGTATGTTAAAGAAATATTCACATTTTTTTTCCCCTGCATGCAGGAAAAGGCTAGCGAGGGTTATTGAAAGCCTGGTGAGCCTTGAATTTTTCAGCATGTGGGCTAATAAAGGGTAATATGGTATCTATTTCAACTATTTAAGATTCCAAGATAGGGAGAAAAACTCTTACTTCTGGTACTTGCATCATCAACAAGTATTATTTCATTTATAAGATGATTAGGAGATCTATCAATGACACTATGAACAGTTCTTAGTAATGTTGACCAAGCTTCATTATGATACACTATAATAATGCTAGTAGTTGGAAGCTCATGCACATTGTAAAATTTGTCTTTACACCTGGAAAAAAATACATTTTACTTAAAAACCTAAAATCAAGTTTTCAAATGAGCTAATGTATGACATGCACAAGAGAATAACTAAACATATTATAAACATTGAGTCATTATGTTAAGTGTGCTTGAAATTTCATTGACAAAAAATATTACGGAATTAAATAATAGTAATTTTGAACTCTTACAGAACATTAAACAGCATAAGTTTTTGGAATTAATAAAACATTCTCACTCCACAATAGGAATTTTAATAAAAATATGCTAACAGTAATTTTCACAAAATCATAGCATTTAACTACTGATTTTTACTGTTATTTGTTAATTTTTGTCCACAACAATTTACTTGTTACAGTAGGATAAGTTTCCCTCAAATATTTAAATACAGTTTTCCTTAAATTATTTTTTTGATACAGAAGCCCTGATACACATTTTTTTTTACTTATAGAAATAACAGATGCATAAACTGACATTTTATCAGAATGCAATCAATTGTATCAAAATATACTGAAGAATAAGAGTATGCATGGCAAAATGTAAGATCTCTATCTATTTTCTATCATTTTATAGACAATATGAGTGATATTATTACAGGGGTGGAAAATCAAAAATTCATTTCTGTAACAGCAAAAATGCCAATTTTGTATCAGAACAAACAAACTTGTATCAGTAAAAAGTTTTGTGTAAGAATGATCAGTTTTGTATCAGGTGAACCCAAGGTTTCGTAACAAAATGTTTAATTTTGTACAATGTCACTACAGTTTGAAGCAAATACAAAACATTTGTAGTAAAAAAGTACATAAATAATTTTTAAAACCCAATTTGGTAGCAATATTGTAATTTAAAAGTGTGAATTACTTTTAGTAAATGTACAATTAATCCTAATGCATACCTAACTAAAATCTTAATTTAGTTCTGTAGTTATTTGCCAACAGTTGATAGGTCACATTTGACCATGCTCTACTTTGCCGATCATGATATGTGTTTAGAGGGGTATTTTTCTATGCCAAAATTTGTTAAGGGGAAAAAATATGAACTACCAAACATGATATAATAAAAACAGGGTTCATACTCAATTTCAGAAATAAAGTGAAGGAGTTTTGGAGGAGTTTTGAAGGGGTAAAATGAGATTTTGAAGGAGTACTAATGGGTTGTCATTAAATGATGTTGCACTTTTTTTCAACATATTTGACCAACTTCCCCTTTGTTACAAAGGTTCACACACCAACCTACTCCTCCTCTTGTCACATGTCATATTTTTTTATAAACATATCGTTATAATAACTTGTGATGTTACATTTTGTCACAACTTCGTCCCCCCTTGTCACAATTTTATGAACCCATCTCCTCCTCAAGGCATGACATCACTTAATACAGTACATCTACTTATGCATTTTTAAATATTTAAATAATAATTAGACAACCTGACTTTTGCTGCTGAGAGTGTGTTGGAGGGAAAAACAATAATCATAAAACTTGAAAAAATGACCAAGCACCATTTAAGCATTTTTTACTTCACTTATGAAATGTCTTAGTGTCATCTAATAATATTTTAACCTTCAACTTTTATGACTTCTGATTAATTTGTAAATCACATCTTTATGAAAAAAAAAAATAAATATGAAATTACTATCCCTTAAAGAAATCACCCTTATACAATCCCCATTGCGACAAAATTGTCAACCAAAGTATTTAAAGTTACTGTCATAGAGGAAGGTTATGTAGTCTTGAACTAAAAAAGAAGGAGTTTTGAAGGAGTTAAAACAAAATGAAGGAGTTTGAAGGGCCCTTCAAAAAAATTTCCTAAATGAAGGAGTATTGGAGGAGTTTTGAAGGAGCGTACAAACCCTAAAAAATTTTCATATAATTCTACACCAAAACTTCATGATTTTACACATCATGTTTTGCTTTCGCTCTCCTGAAAAGATGACAATTTTGAAATATCAACTTTTGGCAAAAAAACCACTGAGTTGTTTCTTAGCAGTTGTTGCTAACATTTGCATACATTTATTTATAGCATTACATGGCCCAGAGAACAACTAAAGGATTTCAATTTAAAAATGTCTTTTGTAAATTTATTACATACAAAGTCAAGAGAGAACAAAAAAAAAAAAAAAAAAAAAAAAAAAAAAAAAAAAAAAAAAAAAAAAAAACAGAGGAGGGAGGGGGAAGAGATGCTGGTACGAAGATGTGAGATTCTTTTTGACTTAGGTTAAAAAAAAACTAAAGGAAAACTTTTTTTTGAAACAGATTAGTTGATTTGAAAAGTAAAGTTTTTGGGTGCAAAAAACATTTCTTTTAACAAAGATTTGAAAATAAAATAAAGTTTAAAAATCACATGTATTAAAGATAAACTAAGAAGAAATAAAAGATTTTATATCCCAATATGTCATGAATATAATTTAGAAACCATTACATTGATAAATTACTCACACATACACAACCAAACTTATAGAACCTGCTTATATTTTCTCATCTTGCATCAATATCTGAAACTTTACTTTTAATACTTGAATTAATAGATCACTCTTGCAATGACCAATAAAATTTCAATAAAATAAAATAAAATAAACAAATAAATAAATAAATAAAAGTTCCTCAAGCTTTAAAGACTTTTTCAGTATTTAGACCATTGAAGATTTAAAACATTCTTAAAAAAGAAGCTAAAAGTGTTTCAAAATTTTAATTAACAACTACTGAAGAAATTATTCACCAACATTTATATAAAAAGAGAGTTCACTGATTCTTTTCATTCAGGCAATAAATAAACATTACTTTTAACCAGGGCCGTCCGAAGAGCTGACCGCACACGGGGCGAAAGTTTCCTGGCGCCCCCCCCCCATACACACAGAAAAATAAAGTTAGTTATAACATCAGTGCATAGTACATACTTGAATTTTTTACATATTGATAAACAGAACAATCAAAGGGCTATGCAAAATATAAATTAAAACACAAGCAATGAATCTATTTTTAATATTTGTGAGACATTAATGCCCCAAAAACTTTTTGAAAAACGGAAATGTTAAAAATCCAAATATTTATCTAGTAAAATGTTATCCCACTAGATAAAGAACAAACAATTAAAACTGAATTGGTTATTCATATTGCTCAAACTAAGAACACGAATATAATTTGCTGATTATAAAGAGAAAATGTATTTATCGAAGTAAATTACATCAAAATTAAATTTCGATCTGGACTCATACAATGATTCTTTTCAAGAGATTTTTGGTTTTACTTGTACCAATTTAATATCAGCTTTCTTATATGTTACAAACAAAGATGTTATTCTTTTGCATCAAATATTTGTAAGTTTTAGGGAGAAGCCTACAAATACTCAACAACACCGAAAATCGCTCAGAATTGAGTTTTTGGAGCTCTAATTTCGAAAAATCACTGGAATAATATTACAAAATATGGCCTTACAAATTGCTTTTAAGAATTGAGTTTAAGAAAATATTTGTCCCCATGCCGCCTTTCTTTAATATCACAAGCAATGGGTTTTTCAAACGACACTTACAAAAAATTTAAGTGAGATAGCCCCTGAAAGTAAAACACTGCTTAAATTTTTTGACCATAATTTTGAACAATTCTCCTAGGAAATGCTACAGATCCTCCTATCCATAAAATCTTCAAAGCTTGTCTAAAGCTGCGTTTTTGAAACTTCAATTTCGAAAACTTCAGGGGGGGGGAGGAATTGATTTCAATCTATTTTTAAAAAATAATTCATCGGAAACAAGGCTCTGAGCTCCCTCCCTTACCCTAACGTCAATAAACATGGCCTACAATAGCGTTTTAAGGCCAAAATTGCGTTTTTAAAACTAAAAGTTTCAAAATTTTGGCCGGAAACCCTTTTGCATTTTTTCCTATTCGATTAATAAAAAAAACATTTTTTTTCACAGTGCCCCCTTAAAAAAAATTTCTCATTACGTCACTGCATGCAGGGGCATAACTCGAGCAAATTTGGTGAGAACTATACAAATGAGAAGTGCCTTTTGTTTGATTTTAAACAGTTATATTCTCAGAAATTGCATCTGTTTCAATGATACAAAGGAAATGAATGTTTTGGAGACTGAGAGACAGGAATATTTTCGTGCCATAGGAAAAAATAGAGAACCAATGCAATGATTCTCTATTTTGTGTGTCTATGGCTGCGTATTTATGATACCTGAAATGAGGTAATTTTACCAAGGGGGCCTTTTTATACGAAGAGGGAGCCTCAAGGCGCCCCTCATTTCGTGCGAATATAGTCATGTTCCGGCGAAAAGAGGGGCGCCTTGCGGCGCCCCCTCATTTTGTAACGCCTGGGGCGATATCTCCGCTCGCCGCCTCCCTTCGGGACGGCCCTGCTTTTAACTTTATTAAGCACTTCATTTTCAGGAGTAACATTTCATTGGTTGAATAAAAAAAATATATAAGAAAAAGGATGTGGACTTCATTATACTGTTTTGTATGTCGATTTACACTTTACCTGCCATGAATATTGTCTATTTGATTGTTAAAGATATCATTGATCAAATTAATGAGTAAAAGTGAAGAAAAGAACTAATGATTTAATGAAAGGAAATGAAACAATTTGCATTATGTTTCACTTCGCTCAAAGTCGAAGTGTATTTTTTGAATAGTTTGAATTTCACTTGGTACAAGAGAAAATTTTCTTACAGTTAATGTATTAAATAATCTGTATTTTGTTTTATAATTTACACATAATAGATTCAGGTACGCTTGACAGCAAGTACATAATGTCCTAAAGAAACTACTTTTTCAAAAATATTTAAAAAGAGATGGCTGCAGGTATGTGTGGTAGGAGATTATACTGCTTAAATGCAGTTTATTGAAAAATAAATTTTCATATTTTTATGAGCTCAGCTCTTAAGACACTTTTTTTACATACAGTAAAACCTGTCTACAACGATACTGTTGGGATCAAGGAAAATATCATTATAAACAGGTTTATAGTTACAGACAGCATCATTATACACAGGTTTCACTGTGTATTATAAGTAGGGAGTAAAGTGAAAAAATTTAGAGAATTTACTTTTTTTCAAAATTAACGAAATACGCGCTGAAAATTACGGTACTAACGAAAGAACATTTTCATTCCTTTTTTTTTATGGGGCAAAGTGAAAAATAATATATTTTTCTAATGAAATATTGTCTATTTTATTGTTAAAAATGTCATTGATCAAATTAATGAGTATAAGTGAAGAAAAGAACTAATGATTTAATGAAAAGGAAATGAAACAATAAACGAATAAATAAATAAGTTAATGTATGAGGAAAAGTGAGTCATAGAATAAAATTGTGAATTATAATAAAAAAATTCAGTTAATGGATGAATAAATAAGGGAATTATAAAATGAAGGATGGTAAAGGAAATAATTAATGAATAAATATGTAAGTGATTTGATAAAGGATTGTATAAGTAAATGAAAAAACTATTTCACTTTGCCACGCATGCACTTGACTAACTGTAAAGAGCATTTAAAATATAAATTGGTATAATATTAAGCAAATAAATACTGCACCAAATATTAGTAGGTCTAAATTAGTATTTAGAATGTTAACAATAAGAACTTTATCACTGAATTATGAAAAAACTAGTTTTTGACTTATAACAAAATATTACAATATGTCAGGGCTGCCAGTCAATTTTGGAAAAAAAATTACTTGTGTTTTCCCTTTGAAAATGACACATTACAAACGAGTGAACACTGATGTTTGAAAAAGAAAATTAATATCTTGATAATAACAACACAGGCAATAAAATCAAAATAAATATTTTAATAAATAAATAAGGGGAAATACATAAGAATTTGTAATAACTGAAATAATAGCATGGTGATTGAATATGTTTAACTTTTTCTGCAAGGTTTTTTTTTTCCTTAAAAAAAAAAAAAAAAAAAAAAAAAAAAAGCCTTTTTTTAATTATTCATTACTTGGACCTAAAAGTGTAAAAGTTAAACAGAACAATGAATATTTACGACTTATTTCTTACACTTTAAATGAAATTATCATGAAATTCAAGATACATGTTAAATGAAACAATAAAAAGATTAAAGTAAGACAAAACAACGTTAGAAGAAGCACAAATTTGTAAATTACAGCAGACACATGTTTCGGCGTTACAGGGAACGCCTTTTTCAATGCAAAAAATAATGAGCTTATGGATGAAAAGACATCCGACAAAAGCTTTTGTCGGATGTCTTTTCATCCATAAGCTCATTATTTTTTGCATTGAAAAAGGCATTCCCTGTAACGCCGAAACATGTGTCTGCTGTAATTTACAAATTTGTGCTTCTTCTAATGTTGTTTTGTCTTACTTTACTGTTCAGCACAAAGGTATTTATTTATCTTAATAAAAAGATTGTTTTTAGGATCAACATTTTAAATATTTACTTTAAAAAAAAAAGAAGCAAAATTACTATTTTTTATTTTACCTACTTTATTTCTGAACTTCATTAATATTATCAATACTATTATTACTATTTATTTATTTATGTTTTGGTAGTTTATATATTTGGACATTGATTTTTGCAACTTTAAATTAAAAAAAAAAAAAATCCCTGTATTTTCCGGGTTTTTGAGGAAAATTTCAAAATTACCTGGATTTTCCCTGTTCTTTTTTTGTTGATTTTTGAATTCCCTGTGTTTTCACTGTTTATAAATTTTTGAAAATGGCTTGTATTATGATATTTGATTTTTAGAGACATTTTTTCTTGACTGGAGTAGACTACATACGTTACTACATAGTTAAAATATTACTAGAGAGGTGGCACTAAGAGCAGAGTAAATATTTCCCCATTCCACTTTGACCTGCTATTACACTTTTCCCCACATTTTAAGTTTATTCAAAACATGAAATAATTATAAAATAAGAAATAAAATAAGCCAATTTAAAGTAACATAGGTGAAAATAACTTCCAACAATTTCAAAATTGTTGAAAAATTTACAGGATGCAAAAGGAAATTTACAGGATGCCGCAATTTTCGGCGAATATAAGCAATTCTTTACCCCCTCTTTTACTTATATGCTTCTTTTTAGCTCTCAATGACACAAAGTGAATGCAACAACTATTTTTTTCTTGTAATGAATGTTTTTGGATAATAAAATCACACTTTTGGCGCAGTTTGGCGCAAAAATCGCGAATTTGACTGTTTTGTATCAGGTTGCATCAGAACTTGAAAATTGGCGCAGATTTTCCACCCCTATTTTTACCATAGTAAGATAAAAATATAAAGTATCTGACTACACCATTCAAAACTATCTACATTTGGCAGGTATGTAAAACAATATAGATTATGCAAGTAAAATTTTTAGTAATGCAATGCTTTTCTTGCTTTCAATCACATATCCATGAAAGCAAGAGATGAACTTTTTCACTGATTTATCTACCGATTTTGAAGATAACCATTGTTTAATATTGCTTTTAATTTAAAACCTATTGGGCGTAATGTATATATCTGCAGCAAATGTAGCTGCATAGTGCCAAATGTATCCATGCCCAGCTTCCATGTCTACATTATCTAGCTATGATTATTGCATGTTAAAATTTTTGAAAAATATTGTTGCAAAGTAATAGTAATGAATAAAAGCTTTTTGAAGTGATGACATAAATCTAACAATGATGATTATATCAGTAATATTGAGGAGTTTAAAACAAATTTTATAGTTAGAATTTTTTTAATTGCTTTCAATTGAATTTCATTTTTTAAGATTCATAATTAATAAATACCCTCGTCTTCTCTCATCTGGTAATGTTCTGTTCACAGGAATTCGATCACTGGCCACCAAATTGAATTTATTTAAATGGAAGAGTTTTTTGCTTCTTTTTCTTTCAGCTGGGGAAACAAAATAAGCTTCTCCCATAGCACCGGCTTTAGGTAGTGGAGCATAACCAATCGCATTGACTTCAGCTATAAAAAATAAATTAATGAATTTTTAAAAAGACATCATGCCTTTTAATCAGTAGTGTCACCATCAGACAGTGGGGAGAGGGGGGGGGGGACCGCCCCGGCTGACACTTGTCTGGGGGAAACACCCAAAGTGGATTTCAGATTTTATAAAAAATGTAAATACTTTAAGTCTTAAAATTTTTCAAAACTGCATCTTACTTTATATTTAAGCGATTAAATTTCATCGACAATAGAGCACACTACAGTAGGGAGGGAGGAATTTCTCAGGCATCTGGGGCACATTATACTTAAATTGCATTCATACTTTATACTTGTATTTTAATGTAAACTTTCGTTGTACCACATAAATAAAAGTTTGTTTCTGAAAACTTTTAAACTTCATGTTCACATAAATTTGTTGGTTTGGAAAGGACCCCCTGCTTCCCAAAGGAGGGGGGGGGGCTGATACTACACTAATGTTTGTGAAAACTACAACGCCATGAAGGAAGCATCATAATTGAATGAAATTTAATACACAGTCGAGTGGTAATGGTAAAAATAAATGATTACATTTTCAAACCAAACAAACAATAAAAAGAGATAGAAATTAGTATTTTGTGTGGCCATCACGTGCCGCAATAAGAACTGCTATACGATTTGTCACAGAGTGAAACAAAGTTTGAATATCTGCCTGCGGAAGAGTATTCCATATTGTTGTATGCGCAACCAAAGTTCGTCTGTCCGAGCAACAGGACGAGGATCACGAGCGAGACGCCACCCAACGAAATCCCACACATGTTCAATTGGTGACATTTCCGGAGAATATGCAGGTCAAGGAAGAAGCTGTACCTGCCGCGAATCAAAGTAGGATTTGACAGTCCTGGCGACATGTGGACGGGCATTATCCTGCTGGAATACAGCTCATGGCAATCCTTGCAGGAAAGGAATAGCTTAGGGCTGTAAAACTTCGTTTATGTATCGGATACTGTTCAAATTGCCTACAATTCGTAGCAATTGTGATTGTCCATGATATGCTATGGCACCCCAACCAGAAAAAAAACATTTAAAATAATCAAATATAACATAGAATACAATAATCTTTGTTCATTATATTCCTTTCTTTTTTAAACTTCTCAAAGTTTAAACAATTGAAAAGCTTTTTCTTAAATTTTAGATAGATCAGCGCTTCCTAACCTGATAGCCAGCAAAGACTAATATTCAATGTGAATCCCTGTAATTAGAGAGTATGGATACATGTACTTTGTAGTCAACTGAACTTGATTAAATTAACCATTACTAATTCAAACTTGTAAATCTTGCTTGGAGGTGCACCAAAGTCAATGTACGCTACTGACAATCATTACATATTTCTGATCGTGAATATGTTTATAGCATTTCATTTTTCTACTTTTTCAACTCCTTTTTAAATACACGCAGTAAAATGTTCCCGATTTTTTTCGGGAAAGTAAGAGGTAAACTTAGAAACAAATTTTCAGTTTTTTTGTCCAGGGAAAAAAAGGAGGGGAGGTATATGTATTTTAGTCACTTTTACACTAAATTAGTTGCCGTTATTTACAACTGATAGCAAAAAAGTTGTCTTGGTCATATTTTGGTTAAAATAGTCACCATAGCTACCTTTGCTTCAAAATAGTAACTTTAGTTGCTTTTTAGTCACCAGTGGGATCCCTAGGATTTTAGTAATCTGGATTTTTTAGTTTGTAACACTATTTGAAGACAACATTAAATTTTTAAGCAACATAAACTTGAGGGAGGGGGGGAATATTTAAAGCTGATAAGTATCAGCTGATAAATATCTCAATTATAGACAGGGATTTGTCCAGGGTTTTTCACAGGGTCCGTTTTTTGTGAAAAATCAAAAATTTTTTTGTGAAAGGTCGTTTTTTTTTTCTTGTAAAATAAAATTATTTTGTAAAAACGAAAATTTTAAATTTATAAACATTAATAAATGCATTGGGGGAGGGGGGAGGCTCTTTGATAACGTTAAAACATCATACCATAAAGGCACAAAAATTGCCAAGCTGCTAAAATGTTAGGAATATTTTCCAAGTCCCTATGAAAGGTTTACTAGATGTTAATTTATTTAGTGTTAATGTTAATTCTATAGTTGGTAACCGTATCTGAAGTGATAACTTGTGTATTTCTTCCCCAACCTATAGCTATTCTATTCATTAGCAGTACCAAGTTCAATTCGCTGATATATGTTATTATTGTTTAGATTGAGAGCAGCAGGAGAAAGGTGCTGAGGCAGCAATATCAAGCTGATATATGTTATTATTGTTTAGATTGAGAGCAGCAGGAGAAAGGTGCTGAGGCAGCAATATCAAGCTGCGGGGGGGGGGGGGGGGGGGGGGGGTCAAAAAACATTTTCAGAAAAATCTATAACAACAACATCCTTGCTGGCTATTTTGATTCTGCTGTGATAACAAAAACAGTAAGCATCACAGAAATATGCAGACATTTCTTTTGAAAAATTAGCCATTATTACGATTTTAGATCTGCTTTTACAATAAATGATTTGTGAAAGATCCGTTTTTGTTGATTAGGATTTTGTGAAGGGTCCATTATGGTTGATCAGAATTTTGTGAAGGGTCCATTATGGTTGATCGGAATTTTGTGAAGGGTCTGTTTTGAGTGATCGTATTTTTGTGAAGGGTCCGTCAACGGACCAAAATTTCCTCTGGCCAGACCCCTAATAGATCTTGATACATATCAGATGCTATATCCGCTCTTTCTGGATGGAAGTAAAATTCATAAAGTTTAATATCACATAATCAGAAATAACATGAACAAGAATCTAAAGATTTTTTTTAGAGACGTACCGAGTAGCACTTTGGCCGAGTAGCCAAGTACCAAGTACTCGGCCTTTCACTACTCGGCCGAGTTACCAAGTATCGATTATGTTTTAAGAAGAACCACCGACACACATGTGATGAATTTTGAACTTTGGAATAGTAAACCAGACCTCCTTATCCATATAAAAGTTTTTAAAACTAAATTATTGCTGAAATTTAATTACGAATTATATAAACAATTTTGTTTGTGTCAAAAATTTCACAAAAAAATTATTTTTTAAATTAAAACTAAATAAATAAAAGGTATGATTAATTAAGTTGGAATTAAAACAAATTACAGTAAAATCCCTTTAATGCTGACACTAACAGGAGAATTATTTTTGTCCGCAATAGAGAAGTGTCTGCAGGTCAAGGGTTTAATAATGTTATTTGCATTGGAACTGGGGAATTAAAAATTGTCCGCATTAAGAGCCGTGTCCGCCTTTGACAGGTGTCCGTCAGGAGGGGTTTCACTGTATACCAATCAATTATAGTTCTAGTCCGCCAAACATAAATAATTTTTAAAAGCAGATAAAACAAATGTGCAGAAACGCTGCAGACACGTGTTTCTGCCCCCCTCCCCCCGTTACAAGGAACGTCTTTTTCAGTGCATAACATGTGAGCTAAAGAATGTAAAGACATTCGACAAAAAAATCCAACTTTTGTCGGATGCTTTTAAATCCACGAGCTCCCATCTTGTGCATTGAAAAAGGAATTCCTTGTAACACCAAAACACATGTCTGCAGTGTTCCTGCACTATGCTTTTAACGTTGCTTTATTTTTTAAGCAAAGGTATTTTTATATTTTTTATAACTAATTTTTGTTTGTAGCAAAAATTCATTTTTAATATAAAAATTCCATGTTTTCTATGTTTACCTTTTTTGCATAATTTTTAATAAATAAGTTTTATTAACTTTGGGGACATTAAAATAAAGATTTATTTCACTGAAGCATTACAAACTTCATTATTCTCAAAATTTAAATTTGACTTATAAATTTTAATTGTAAATGATTGCAGAATATAAGGCTTGCTTTTTTCTTTATATAAATTTTAGCATCTGTCTTGGACAATATTCAATTTTTTGCAACTACTCGGTTTTGGCCGAGTATCTGATCAGAATTTGGCGAGTACCGAGTACTCGGCATATTGGCCGAGTACCAAGTAGTTACCGAGTACTCGGTACGTCTCTAATTTTTTTAATAAAAAAAATAGTGAAATAAAATAATACTTTAAGCATTACCATCAGTGAGATTAGGCGTTGCATCCCAAGGCAAATCATTTCCAATAAAATGGCCCACAATCACATGAACACCTCTTTTGTCAATGTATTCAATTTGTTCATTTTTCTTATGTAGTACTTTCAATTGGCTGGAGTTATTGTCAGCCAGTTTGGATTGAAAACTCACAACAAGAAGAAATATAACTATGATTGGAAGCAACAGTATTATTAGAAGAAGTCGCAGCTTTCTTTTCCACATTCTCCATAATCTCCATATCCACATTACAAATAAATCTGAAAGAAAAAGATAACTTTAATCAAGGGACAAAGGCAAGATCAGGGATAAAATAACTTTTAAAAGAGCCTCTACAAAACAACGAAATTAAGTACAGTAAACTCCCGAATATCTGCGATTAAGGTGGCACGGTAACCACGGATAAGCGAAGCCGTGGATAATCTGAATTATAGTTAAAAAACAATAATGGTGTATACAATAGCTAAAAAATAGGAATAAAACTCACACATACATCAGTGTTGCTAGATTGGGGGAAATTTCCCCCTTTTGGGGAAATCTGGTGCTCTCTGGAGAAATTTTGGGGAAATGGGTTTTGAGGGGAATGGGGAAAACCTGGGGAAACAAAAACCTCAGGAAAAAAGATTTTTTTTCGTATTTAAATTCACGTCAAAAAGTAGTGGGAACATTGTTTGTATCAAACAGCATTGGGTTAGCTTTGCTCAACTTTATGGAATTTGCATTTCGCATTATGTGGAATATTATGCCATGGAATTCGCAATTAATGTTCTGCGTGAGTAACTAGTTGATACGTGAAACAGGTAAAAATAAGTGTGATGAAGAGTGTTCTTGGATAAATATATACAAAAATCATAGTTTAAATGTACATACAGAAGCAGAGTAGTAAATGCGAGTAGAAAAAAAATATTTGGTCATTTCTTATCTCTCGGTCAGGCGCTTGTATTTATGACTAGTGGCACTCGCACGGCTTTGCCCGTAGTAGAAAATTAAAAGGTCTTTTGGTCCCTCTGTATATTTACAAATAATGCATGATGAATTTCTCGCCAATTGGCTTGCCCACGTTACGGTTCCACATTAGATAACTTGGTAATTTACGCGTCCATCTTATAATTTTTCTCGGGAAATTGTTCCTAAAATTGGAATAGAAAAAGAACAAAATCAAATTTTCAAAAAATCGCTTAAAGGTGCACACCCTCATGCTACAAACTAATTCTTTGCCAAATTTCATGAAAATCAGCCGAACGGTTTTGGCGCTATATGTGTGTTAGAGATCCTGACAGACAGAAAGAGATCCGGACAGAGATATATCCAGATAGAGAGACTTTCAGCTTTATTATTAGTAAAGATAAAGAAAGATAAAGAAGAAAAAAAAAGCGAAAATGTGAAGAAAAAAAAAGTTCGGGAATTTTATAAGAAAATTTGGCTATTTGGGGAAAAAAAGATTTTCAAAAGACAAAAATATTAGAGGAAGTTGATTCATTTTATAAAAATATTAGTGGAATAATAATTTTGCATTTGGGGAATTTTGGTAGAAAACATCGCTTTTTGGGGAAAAGTTGGAAGGGAATTGGGGAAATCTGAATTTGACCATCTGGCAACACTGACATACATTTAAGTTATTTGGATAAAAACAGTAACATTGATTATAAAAAATATATGTAAAAGCTAAAAACAAACAATAACACAATCATTATTCACCGTCGTTGAAGAAAAAAAATTTTGAAAAACCCATAGATAATCCGACCACCAATAATCGGGAGTTTACTGTATAAGCATTCAGCATAAAGCACTGCTGCAGTTGGGAAAGAATATTTGAGTGGATGCACAAAGACGGATACAAGGGAGGGGCGATTGCCCCTCCCTTGTAAATTGTCCCCCTGAAGGACCTTGTACTGGCAATTTTTAATGAATTGAAGTCCTAAAACGGAAGTGCAGGCCATTTTTGAGGACGATAAGGAAAGGAATGTGGGTTGAATCCCCATTCAAGAAACATTTCGAAACATAAGTTTCAAAGAGGTAATTTTAGACTACTTTTGGTGATGTTATGGGGAGAGGGTTTTGAGGCCTTCCAGCAGAATTATAACGAAATTGAAGTTATAAAATGGGTGATTTTCGAAAAAATGTCCCGTGCATAACGCTAAGCTTTTAATTTTTTCCAGCTATCCAAAGCCCTTAAAAATAATGCTGTTGGGGAATAATACATGCTTTAATATACTATCAAAGCATAACAGTTATTCCCATATTCAATTAATAGTTACTTGAATAAAATAAAAAACTTAGGGTTACGCACAGGACATTTTTTCGAGAATCCCCCAAATGCAGTTTTAGGATATCTCTTTCAACAGAAAAGGAAAATAATTGGTTCAAGGATCTCCTTGGCTAATCCTCCATAGTTCAGTTGCTTCAAATAAAAATGCTGTGGCAGCCTCCCTCCCGCTAAGCATGATTAAATCAGATGCATAGTAAGAGGTAAGTTAAAAAACACAACCGCCTCCTCCTTTAAACATTTCTGGATCCGTCCCTAAGGATGCACCTTGCTGTTGAGTAGATGTCAGAATCAATAAATTTCCAAGACGCCAAAACAGCTTAGTTTAGTTTACATATACCACCTTTACAACTTAATTATACCTTTTCAAAAAGTACAGTCATCAACTTTTTTTAAATGGTGGTTTTAAACCAATTAACATAATTTCTCATATCATAGTCCAACATGCATCCAAACACACTTTTGATTTTATTGATTGCTGGGAACAAAAAGCATTTAAAAAGAATTTTTGAATAATTACTTAACATTAGTTTATAAAATAAATTTATTAATAAAAAATACTTAAAATTAAAACACCAGAAAGTACAAGAATGAATATATTTACTGTTCTCAAAATTAAAAATAAAAAGTGAAGTAAAATCATCATTACAGAACAATTTATGTTCACATACAGTTCGATTTAGCAGGGGAAAAAGAGAGAAAACAAATTTTAATTTTTTCACTTTTTAAATCTGAAATTACTGTTACCCTTGCTTGGAATTATTTTACTTCCTACGATGATAGGATGACATGATCAATCAAAAAAAGTCAAAGGCGATGGGAGGGGTGCGGACTCTTGATCCTCCCCTTTTGTGAGTCACTACCTGTTGATTACACTTCTATTGACCCCCCACTATTTTCCTGCATTAGTCGCCTATGCCCTACCTACCACAATTTGTGGTTTAAAAAGCTGCATAGGGCCCTGACCTGGAGGGTACTAAATGACTGTTACTGCCTTTTCTTAGAGAAACTGTCATGTAATTAAATAGAGTGAGAGGGACTCTTCATGTGATGTAAACAGGGAGTCTTAGAGGGGTAGAGACATGATGCTATCAGAGTCAAGGTTTTGAATGTATGTGGAATTCTAATTACAAGTGCATTGTAACAAATACAAAAGTGACAACTAGCAACAGGCTCTGGGCCCAGCTATACTGGTCCTAGTCAATTTACAATCCCCAGTGAAGATCAATGGCCCTCTTAAAACTATCTACTGCCTTGCTCATTACCACCTCTTCCGGTAAGCTGTTCCAAGGTTCTACTACCCTGCTAAAATAATAATTTTTCCTATTATCCATGTTAGCCTGAAATTTAAATAGTAGCCTAAAACAATGACCCCTTGTCCTGTTTTTAGTGCTAAACTTCAGCCCCGTAACATCTTTCATTTTAATAAATTTAAACAACTGAATCCTCGGTCTCTTCTTTGCTCAAGACTGTACAGTTCTGAAAGCAAATTAAATTATCAAAATATAAAGTAAAGCATTTTTTATGCGAAATTCGTCAATGTGCTGCTTTGAAATGTTTTGATATTTTATGCTCAATTAATATATATATATATATATATATATATATATATATATATATATATATATATATATATATATATATATAAACTAGTGGTGCTAATTTTTAGAGAGGTGCTCAAGCCCCCTTTATGGGCATATATCATTGCTTAAGGTGTTACTTACCTTTCAGCGCTATGGTCAGTGTGTAACTCAGTGATTCTGTTCAAGTCTGCTATGATTGATAAAATATTAGGAAATATAAAAATCCACAATTTCACTCATTACTAAATATTTTTTAAATAACTTTCTAAATATAAAGAAAAATACAAAGATCAAATAACAGGATTCGCAGCTCCCAAACAACGGGGGACCCTTCTAGATCCCTTGAATATGACGAGTCCGCTTTTGAGTAACTGAAATTTACATTCACGAAGAATCATTTTCAACAGTATTGTTGTTTTTAGGGGCTAGAAACAAAAATTTATACAAACGCTGAAGAGAAGAAACTATTTAGCTGGAAACACAATTAAAAATTCACAATTTCTGAATGATCAACACCCAACATAAATAAAAACATACTTATTATATCACGCTAATCACAGATTGCCAGGCATATTAAAAAGGAGCAGAAAAGTTCAATTAACTTTGTAGATCGGTGGCTTACAGAAAACAAACATCTTGCAAACAAATAATCCTGTAATCACACAGCGAGAAAGTTTCGCTCGCATTCAGCACATGAAACCACGAAACATATCCACAGGTATACTAGCTTGCAAGTTAACTTGTCAGTGACGTCATTAAGCGCGGAGGAAAAACACTGAGTGAAAAGACCGCCTGTAGGTTTGTCAGGAGGATCTCCGATAAGACACCGCACTGGCAGTTGCCTGCTTGGCGAATTAATCCGCTTTGGCATACTTCAACGAGAGTGGAGCACTTGAGCAAAATCGCGCCAAACGCAGAATATCCGGAGATCGCCAACTGTTTGTGAGCTCTGATTGGCTGGTTCGTTCAGTTGCAAATGAATGTATGGATCCGCGCTGCACCGCTCTTAAAATTGAAAATATTTAACGATTCACAGAAATTATGACAAAAAAATGTCCCTTTTGCGTCGGTTTAACTAACTAATCCGATTTCTAAAGCAAAGTGCGTAATTTCCCCCCGATTATCTGGCAAAGCGCAAGGAACTATTTCCTTCACTTGGCCGCAGCTCATTTTTCCATAGCCAAGAAAGCTTGCAATCGAGTATAGTACAACACAGATCTTCGCTGCATACCTACACAAAACTCACAACAATAACCGGGCGGACATTAATTACAGCTAAATCCTGGCGATTTTTACAGGGAAATTTACGGCAACCTTGACGTTTGGCGACGCAATGGTTTGGCGCGCGAACAAACGGTAGATACACGAGGGGGCCTGAGGATTTAGGTGATTGTGAGGTACGTTTTAATGATTAATTTGAATTTATGTTTCACAAAAACACAAATTAACTCTTGAAATTAGTAATGTTGCAAGTTTCATTTGTTATTTCAACGAATATTTATTCAAAAACTGCCTAATGACTTGCAAAATGGTTTCGCTCAATCTTAAATGTCATAAATGTAATTTGATGTCAATAACATGTTACAATGTATTTAATATTGAGCTATTGAGATGAAATGATTAATTTATGTATTTCTCTTTCTTAAAAGTGATCTCGTAATGGTTTGGTGCTCGTGAACATGAGAACAAAGAGGATTTTGCTTTGATTCATAAAGGAAACAAACAATGGTACAATTTTATTCATATTTTAATTAAAGCATAAGTAAACTTAGATAACGGCTTGTAATTCAGTGTAGATTTCATATTAAATCAACTAATTTCTAAAGAAATGCATCTTAATAGTATCTTACAAAACGGTTTCGCTCAATGATGAACGTCGTTATTATGGATATGAAGTAATAAGGATTTGATTTCAATAATTTCTTGCTATGAACTTAATACTTTGCTCGTTAGACGAAATGTGATTTCTCTGTTAACTAATAACTATTTCTGCAATAGTTATTATATTTAGCTTCCTATATAGTGTATCTGTTTCATTTGAGTAAAATTGCAAAGTTACAGACAGGAGCAAAATATGGTATTTTCTAGAAGAAAAATAATTTATGCATTTTTCTTTTTCAAAATGCAGGTACCTATTGACCAAATTATGTTTTTAAACAGGAGGATATTCATCTGATGCAGATTCTTACCTTTTTGAATTATAAAACAGTTATCAAACAATCGTTTTTTTCCTTCTAGCTTCTGCTATTTAATAGAATTCTGTGTAACGGAAATCTCAAATTAAATAATTCACTCATCATCCTTTAAAAGCTCTGTCAATCATGCTTTTATTGCTGAATTGCTTCATGACTTTCAGAAAAATAACTTGCAGATTTGATTTTCTTGCCAGTTCCAGATATTGTCACATGCTTAAGGAAAATACTGAAGTATTTAAATCAAAGTATCATGTGGGGTGCAGTAGCTGCGAGCAGCAACAAACGCTCCAGGTTAAAGTGCTTATATGTTGAGGATTTTTACTGCTTGATATTTGTTTTTATTCTTGAGATTTTTTCTCCATTCGCAGAAAGATGTCCAATCTATTTTAATTTATTACAGTTCTACTTTTTGAAACTATTCTATATTGTTTATCTGTGTAATTATTCCTAGGCTGTTATGAAACTTGATCCTCAACTTGAATTGGTTTTGTATCATACTATAATTTGAGAATTTTCCTGTAATAAGCAGGTCGTGCATTCTATTCTTGATGTAATATTATGAAGCAATCATAGCTGAAGTATTTTTTTTATAATAGATGGTCACACCTTAGTGTAATATACGACAAAAAAAAGAGTTAAAGAGAATAAGCTATTGATAACAGCTAGTTTACTATTGTACCTGTTGAAGAATATTTTAATTAATAACATGTTGAGAAGCAAAATATACTAATTATTTTCTGAATAGGATGGATACCTATTTAGAACTATTGTATGCCATTCCAATAGCATTGTTATAGTGTTGCATTCAAATTTTAAATTAAGTTTTTCCTCCCCAGAGTCTAAAAACTGTTTCTGGTGTCCAGTTGCAGAGGCTGAAAATTCCTGACTGAATGGCACATAGTAGAGGGAATTGGTTTCATTTGCTGCCGTTTCCTCTGCTTATGCTTTTCGGTTTTTTCCGAGCTTGAAGAGTAATTACTGAATCAACGGAAGTGTGGGTATGTTTGATCTTTAAAATTGTTACTTTCTTATGGATGCTATTCTCTATTGTTAATCTGTGTAATTGGAAACTTGGGTTACTCCCAGACTGTTATGAAACTTGATTCTCAACTTGAATTGGTTTTGTGCCATACTATATTTAGAGAATTTTCTTGTAATACACAGGCAATGCATTTAATTCTTGAATAATCTTCCGTATGAATGTGTCTTGCTTCTATTCTTGATATAATCTCTATTATGAAGCAATCATAGCTAAGTAAATTTTTTATATAATACATGGTTACACCTTGATGTAATAGATGACAAAAAAAGTAATAGCAAATAAGCTATTGATAACAGCTATTTTACTATTGTACCTATTGACAAAATATTTTAATTACAAACATGTTGAGAAATAAAATATATTATTTTTCTGAACAGGATGAAAAACAGTATTGTGTCCATTAGCATTGTATAATATTGTTGCTTTTAAATTAAATTGTTTTTTCTTCCCAGAGTCCAAGAACTATTTCAGGTGTCCAGTTGCAGAGGCTGGAAATTCCCGACTGAATGGCACATTGTAGAGGGAATTGGCTTCATTTGCTGCCATTAACTCTGCTTGTGCTTTTCGGTTTTTCCGAGCCTGAAGAGTAGCTACTGAATCAACTGAAGAATGGGATTCTCTCTCTCTCTCTCAACATTCCAGGGTCCCCATACTTACTACAACATGGAGATTAACCAGTTGGATGAGGCCTTGAAGACAGTTCTGGTTTTTTGATTCTGACCAGGAGCCAAGCAACCCCTGATCCAGCAGTCCCAAAAGTATCAGTTTGGCATGGGAACTTGTACTTTAACCATGGATATATTTAACAAGCCCTGGTCACCACTAACGATCACTGAGGTCTTCAATCGTCTGGAATAAATTCTGGAACACATTTTTTTATTTGTGTTATACAATCAACTCTCAATATCTCAAATATTCCTTGAGGGGCTGTGGTAACTTCCCATAACTTGAAGTTTGAACCAGTCTGAGATCTGAATGTATTATATATTTTCACTAAACATAATGAAGTGTAACCAAAAGTGTGGGGAATTAGTGTCATTGAACCCCTTAATTTCCAATGACTTGCACAACTAAACTTTTTTTGTATGTGTGTGTGTGTGTTTTTTTTTATAAATAAAGGTTTTTTTTTTTTTTTTTCTCATATCACTTCTTTAAAAACATCTCTCTCTCACTTTATACAACCTTTATAGAAATGTATAAAGCAATTTTACTCCAGGTGTGGGAGCTTCTTTGAACATCCCATGCTTTGCTCAGTGAGTCATCATCACAAGTAATCCCTTTTCCTTGATACCTCATTGCTATTTTTTTCATGTCCTGATATCTTACCCAAGGGTGCCTCTAGGGTCAGGGACTCAGCTGCATTCCATGTAGTCTAGTAATCAAAGCTGATGTCATTAACCCACATAATCCCTGATCTGGGCCAAAGGGAAAACCGAAGATTTTTGTATTGCTATATGGTTATCCTAAGGCTTCATGTTAAAAGTAAAGATGCTTTTGAAAAAAATAATGGCATCAACTGCACCACCTGCTTAGCAAGATTAAATCAACTTTATTAAAAGAGTTTTGTTTATAACCATGTATCAAATTTCTGTTTCATTAATCACAAAGTAAAGATTGCATATTTTGAAATGGTGCCTATATTTTTTGTAGCTATAAATAAAATTCTTATATCCAAGTCTATGTGTCTGTATATTTAGTTTTTTTGACTAAATAGTTATATTTTTGCAAATCCTCAAATTTGCTACTTCTGTGTGATATCTTACAAGTGTGATAAAGTTACATCAATTTATAAACTTTATTTTTGCCAGAAAGGGGAGGGACCATTTTAATCAGGTGAAGTCTGGTTGCTAATGTAGCAGATAAGCATTAGTTCAGTTATGTTTGATTAAATATGAGTAGAAGAAATTGTCTCAGACATACAGTTCATCAATTGTTTGTATATTTATATATTACAGAGGATATGTTTCTCTTTTGAAAATGAACACTAATAAAAGGTATAATGAAATATTAATTAGAGAAACTAAGCATTAGTTTCTGACTAATTGATGAGTGGGAGAAATTGTCTCAGTCAGGCAATGTTCATCAAGGACATGCTTATTTATATATCAGAGAGGATATGCTTTTCCCTTTTTTAAATCAATACATGAATTGTAAATAGAGCTCACTCATTTTCGCTTTCTCTGTTGTAATTTCTTAGTTTTCCAGATTTTGTTTATTTTCCAAACATTGGCAAGGTTTAATTTCAAATTAATACTTTTATTGATAAAGACAATGTATAGATTAAAATTAAAAACTGTTGTGTAACATTTGTTTATCACTTCAAATTTTCTGAAAAATTGAAAAAAGTAATATATTTTTATGGCTGTGCTAACAAAGGGCGTACCACAACTATGGAACCTGGGCCAAATTGAAAATATCAAAAAGAGATTAAAATTCATGATTGATATTTCTAAGTTCCACCAAAATGGAAGGGATCGGTGTAGTACATTCTGTCAAGAGGCCGCAAAATAAAGGATAAAGTATAATATAGTTAAATAGAAATGAAAGAGACTAATTAGTTAACAAATATTTTATTGATTTCCTCCCCCATTTTTCGGATTTATATGTCGTGTATTTTATTCATTTTCTCCCTTATGGAGAGAAAAAATTTTAAACATAATTTTTTATTTATTTATTTTTTTTTTTCTAGTGACTCAAGAATTTAAATGGAATATCAACGTCATTTTTTGCTGGTGCGGAGTAGAGATGCGACAATGCATTAGCATATCGGTCAGCGGCCACTTTAACAATTTTTTTCAGCCGATTTTTACCGATTAATCTGCGAAAAGATGCCACGAAGTGCCCACGGTAACATTCGTACACATATATGATCAACAAAGACTGGGATGCCTCGAAAAATTATATTTCTTCTAAGGCTGCCGCGAATCGAAAAAGTTTGGGAACACCTGCGCTATGGGATAGAATCGAAACCAAAAGTGAAACTTTTCGGAAAACGATGGACCGCGTTTCTATTCCCTAGTTTTGAATATATGAAAAAGAAAAAAAGCTACATTTTAATTTAAAAATGTAGATTTCACATGTTAAGGGCATCTGTTAAATAAGTGGAGACAAAACCAGAAAGTTAGAGAATGATGAAATTTTTTCAACAAACACTACCTTTATGTTGGTATGATGAATATGATTTTTGAGACTTTCATACTAATTTATATACCTGAAATTATTTTCGTTAGTAAATATTGGGCAAAATTTGACTATATTTAAAATTAAGCTGCCCAGCCACCAGAAAAAATGTCAATGCTTTATTGAAGGTATTTAATAAACGCCCTTTCATAATAATCGAAGCTTTCTTTTTTATTACTAATTTAAAATGGAAATATTTTCTTAGTTACTCCGTAAAATTACACATACAAATGTCTATGTATGCAGGCAGTCGAGGGGGGGCGGGGAGGGAATAACAGTTGCAATTTGGCCTTGAGCTCACAGATTGGTCCTGTAAACGAGATGCCTGTTCAAAATTTTGTTGCAATTTGGCCTTGAGCTCACAGATTGGTCCTGTAAACGAGATGCCTGTTCAAAATTTTGTTTTGCGATTTTTTTTTCTTTTTTTTTAACTATGGGATTTTAGGAGTTTACTAACGAAAATTTTTTCTAGCATTTCATTTGCATTGGGCTGCGAAAAAACAAAGAAATGAATGCACCAAAAAAAAAAAAAAAAAAAAACTGATCTGATTAAAACAAAAAAATTATCTTCGTACTGAAATGAGAAATTTATATTAAACAAAGTATAGAATACGCAAATTTGCTATCCATTGCAAATTTTATTAAGGAACGGCTCCAGATGGGGACGGGTACCCCCCCCCCCCCATTTGAGCTCAAGAAGAGCAATATATGTGACACGACCCCTCCCCCCTTTTCTGAATAACCCCCTCTAAAAGCAGAAGTTGGATCCGCCCTTGATTTATGCATGCTCTGACTGATTCGAGCACTTTATTATGTAAGCATGTATGTAAGTTTGTAGCAATGTGTCTTTTGTCCCAAAGGCCCGCCATTTCAAATTTTCTGGAATGGAGGGAGGGGGATAAAGTCCCCCCCTCCATTCTAGAAACTTACATTATAAGTGCTCGAATCAGTCAGATTGTGCGCAATGCATTTAATTTAAAAAAAAAAAAAAAACCACCAAATTCGTACAAAAATGCCCAATTTCAGTTACATTTCAAAAATCCAGGGGGAAAGGGCAATTGAATCCCTGATCACCCATATGACGAGCATGGTTGTATGTGTTGGGGGGGGGGGGGATTCATGGGACAGAACTGCGCTGCCATTAAGATTTTCTTTACAGGTATTTTGGTTTCGTTCTTGGGGGGGAGGGGAGGGGTATCACACAAGAGTGTGATACCCCTAGGAAAGGGCACCCCTGCAGATCATGGAACAAACTTTGCCGTTGATTTTTTTTCGGGGGGTTGAGGAGTATTTAAAGGAGTCTTTTTTCTTTCATTTATGGTGTCTCTTTTTTTTGGGGGGGGGGGGGACTTTGTACAGATAGCTCCAACGAGTTATTAGAGTCCCTGTATGAAAAGTTTATGACCCTATATGACTCTACCATAAGTATATTAATCAACTAACATATAACCAAGTTTCACGGTGAAGTTATAATAAAACAAGTAACTGCATTTAAACTGTGTTGTTTGTTTGTTTGTGGCTTATTAGTGCTTGCTTTTCAAACGTGGTACAATTCGATTTTTTAAAAATAATTTTTCATATTTGCCTCTTATGTGACATTAAAAATATTTTTAAATTAATTAAAACGAATTGGATGAATAAAACACAATTTAGGAATGGTTCTTAAATTCAATTATAAACTAATATATTTAAATCATTAAAAATAAAAAATTGTTTTTGTTAAATGTTTTTTTTTTCTTAACTGTACACCATTAATGAAGTAACTTAACTTGATCCGTAACGATTGTATCAAAAGAATTGCTTCATTTTGCTTATCGCCAAATATGGCGATAAACAAAAGAATCTAGCAACCTTTTTCAAATATGGCGGCTGGATTTAGCTGTATTTAACGGACGGTCAATAACCGTAGGGTACGACAAATATTAAACACGATAACCATAAAAAAAGTTGCAGAACAATGGTTTGCTGCTTTGGCACAGTTATCTCATTGTTGGCAGTTTCGAAAAACTACTGGCGATTGAATTTGTTTCTGACAAATTAGTTTTCATAATCAAAGACTGCAGTTTTTTTGTCTTGCTTCTTGAAATATTAAAAGTAAATATTATTATTTTTAAAACTTCCTCTTTTTAAACAGCTATGTCCAACAAAAGTTGATTACTATACATGCTTCTAAAAGTTGCCATTTTGCATAAATTTCAAACAATATTTCCTGATTATTTAAGTACTTTAAACTTTACACAACAATACACGAACTAAGCATAAATAAAAGAATAAGTTGTCAGGAGTGCACAGTGTTTCGATTAATACAAGATAGTTGGACAAAAGTCAAGTTCAGAATTCATCATTTCATCACACAAAATTCAAGTGTGCCTAAATTCACATGATTTAATTGTTCAAGACGGATATTAGTTACTATACTTTAAAGTGCTTTTTTCCCTAATTTAATTACTCTATCTGATAATTGAACAACATTAAAAATAATTTTAAGATAAAAGAAGGAGTTTTTGCTCGTTTAAAACCTTCCAAGTGATGGTGATTTTACCCCTTTGTACCCGGGCTAAATTTTCTGTACATCCATAGCTGTACTTTTCACATTATTAATAAGGTGTATTATAGTCAGCACACTCGAGTACAACTTTTTTTTTTCTCTAGAGTATATTCTTTCGAGTAGGGATTTCTTTGAAGAATGATTGAAGCAACCAAAACGCGCTTTGGGTAAAAAAAAAAAAAAAAAAATATGTTGTACTGTGCTGACTGTAATACGTCTTATCGTCTTATTAATAATGGGAAAGCTGCAGCTACTATATACAGAAAATGTAGCCCGGGTACAAATGGGTACAAGTCATTACCATCACTTGAAAGTTTTGAAACGGGCAAAATATCCTTCGTTCATCTTTTAAATTTTTTTTAAACATTGTTTAACTATCAGATAGATTAATTAAATTAGGAAAAAAAAGGCACTTACTATTATAAATAATATCCACCTTGAACAATAAAATCATACGAAATTAGGAACATTTTAATTTTGTGTGATGAAATGATGTCTGGAACTCAATTGATTTATTCTATTGCAAACGGATACCTACCTTTAAACCTTTTTTTCTCACGTGACGGAAGGGAGTTAGACATAAAAAAATAAAACTAAGAATCATGTTTTGGCTTATAGTCTATATTTTCCCAATACTCAAGTTTAGAATTTTGAACATGACTTTTGCCCACCTAGCTTGTACTAATCGAAACACTGTAGGGTGACCAGGAAAAGGGGTAGGGCAGGGCAGGGACGACCGAGAGCCAAGGTCCCTTTCCCTTCTTGTCAGTTTTTGGTCGCCGAGCTCTCCTCCTCTCCGTCCATAAAACTAATAAAATTTTCCGACTATAAAAAAAAAGTATGTTCCAATCTAAGTTGACACTGAAGATAAAGGTACGAGATGTGTTACTCCGCGATGAGAAGTAGTTCTAGTAAATTTGGAGGTTTAAACGGGTGTAAATTCATAAATGATGTGAAAAAAAATAGAGAATGTATGTGGTTGAGACATATAGTTGAAGTTGTTGTATGTTAAATATACTTAATTTGTAAGAATTTGATTATGAAAAGAAAATTAAAGCGCCGTAACTCGACTTCTGTCTTGGCGAAGACTTGAGTTTTCAAGGTTAACCTTGGCGGGTTTCCTGTGGACAAGCAAACCCCCCAGAACTCGTTTCTCCCCACTTCGCATCGCCCAAGGAAAAACATCTGATTGTCATTATCACTCTTGAATGAACTCTCCACATTGTGGTCAAAGCATTTCCGCCTGGTCTGTTTTCTCATTTATGCTTTCCATCGATATTTCCAAGCAATTGTACATTTTTAAAAACAGTTTTCGTGAGTAAGAAATAAAAAATTAAATGAAAATATTAGTTTTCAATTATTTACTTGCTGCAATGACAAATACACTGGGATTTTTTTTCTTTGAATTTGAGATTTATTTACTTGGTAGTTTTAAATACCTTTCGTTTCTTACATAATGAGCCCAAACTTCAAGAAAATTATTGTGCAAAAATGAAAGAAACCCGAATTTTGTTTGAATGTAACGAATACTTGTTATGTACAAATCCTTGCTGCGGCAAAAGTCTTTTTTTTTTGGATCGTTTGACAAGTTTATGGAGGAAGAAAAATAAAAAATAATGATCACAAGTATGTACAGATACACTGTTACAAATGATGAACTATTACAATACTATTACACCGATGAACTGCTGGATGAAAAAGTTTTACTTTTTCATTTTAAATTTGAAACATACACATCTCCCTCGAAATACGAAATAAATTCGCCCCACCCCCTCCAAGTTTAGAACCCCCTATCTTAAATTAATTTTTTATAGGAAGTAAATTTACTCACTCCCAAAGTATACCTATAAAGTAGGCTGGCTACATTAACTACGCTAAGGTAAGTAAAATAATTTTTAATAAATTGAGTTTCGGGGTTAATCATATACTTTCAGTCACGTAAAATTGAGAGCTATAACTTTTCTATTTGCACAAACCTCGATGCATTCTCGTTTATTATTTTTAACTTTTTTCATAAATAAGTTGAGCTTAAAAATCGACCTTTTTTTTTTTTTTTGAAAAATTCAAAATGAATATCTTCTATAAGCTCCGGAATGCAGTAATAGGTAATTGTTTCCATGAAGTTTCTAAGTTTTTTATTTGAATAGAATTTTTTAAAAAGGGCAATCTCCCCCCCCCCAAAACTGGTTATTTAGTCTTTGATTTTTACCGTTATTACTAGGGTGTATAAAATGAAAACGCCTATACAGGGTTGAAGTATATTATTTTAGATAATAAAACAACCATGAGTTACACAAATATTCCGAGAATTGCAGACATGTGTTTTGGGGTTTCAAGAAACACCCAGTTTTCATGCAGAAAAGTGAGCCCAATCTTTTTTTTTTTTTCGATGACAAAGGGTCTTCTTGAAACCTGAAAATAGGTGTCTGTAGTTCTCTTTTGAACGATTTAACATTGTTACATTTTCTTTTACTTTTCTGCACATAGGAACTTCGTTGATTTATATACATATGTATAAAAAGACAGAATGGCACCTTTTCCAAATTCCGAAGAAATGGTTGGCATTGGCACAGTTGGATTTTTTAATCAGCGGGATTATGGAAAATAATCTGTAAATATTAAGAGTTCCTTTTTTGTTGCAAAGATTTAAACGAACTTAGGATGCTTTTCTCAACTCCAGAGAGCAAGTCGAGTGCATGTTAAAAATTAAAGAGAAGTTGTTCAAAACAGAAGTAAAGAATGTGGGGGGTAACAAAGGATGCCGATTATTTCAAATATGTAATCAATTTTGTCCCGAAAGCTAAGTTTTATTTTTAAATGGCAATTTCAGTTTAATTTAGACATTTCTTCTGAAAGCACAAGTTGTAAAGAAGCTATAGATTTATATATACATAAGGTATGGATAACAGGAGGCACATATGAATACGATTTCCATGCCAGAGGCAGGGTAAAAGATCCACTTCTTAACAAACTAATAAAATTGCAGGCAAGGATTGAAAATTTTCATTTCTTTTTTCGCTAAAGGCTTGTTGATGTACTTTAATCTCCAGTAGAAAAATGAAGATGCGCTTTGGAGAACATGCCTCATAGTTTTTCCTTTGTTATACTTCTGAAAGAATGCGGTTCTTTTCAATGCCTTTGGTACCCATTATTACCATGGCAAATGTCCGCAGCTATTGTACTAATGTTCTCCTTACCTATCTTAACTTCGGTCGTCTTATCGTTTCTTTTGAAATAGATGATATGTATACTGGATGGTTAGTATTTTCACGAGTGGGCACACGCTTTTTATCAGTGAACGAAGAAATCACCAGTGACAGAGCATGTGTCTGTCAGAGCATATTATCTTCTTTTAATTATGACTTTTCATTTGTTTTTCTGCTAATTTTTTAATCATTCAGAATTATTTGCTAATTACTTTGTGACCGATAGCTCTCCGCCGCTGTAAAATGAAATCCCACTCACAGCCTTGCATTTGTGATAAAAATATGATGAAATATATTTGAGACAAATCTAATTTCTTTGAAAACTTCTAGGATAGTTGTTTCGTTCTTGGTATTTTAAATTATTTTTTTTCCCTCGCCAAATTCGGCAAGTCGCGCCGCTGACTGGCACGCGCCCTACGCAGAGTAACCTCGTTTCCTGGACAACGGCTGCAATTCGACGCGCCTAGCCTTCTCTTCTCGTCGTCCCTTATGTGGGACTAGTGGTACCCGCACGGCTTTGCCCGTAATAGACAAATTAAAAGATCTTTTGGTTCGCCTGTATATTTACAAATACTGTATGGTGAATTTTCTCGCCAATTGGCTTGTACCCATGTTATGGTTCCACGTTATGATAATTTCGTATCTCGCCAATTGGTTTGTGCCCATGTTACGGCTCCACGTTATGAAAATTTCGTAATTTACTCGTTCATCTGATGATAATTTTGTTCTTAAAATTGGAATAGAAAAAGAATCACATTGAATTTTCGAAAAATCGCTTCGAGGTGCACTCCCACATGCTACAAACTAATTTCATGAAAATCGGCCGAACGGTCTAGGCGCTATGCGCGTCACAGAGATCCTGATAGACAGAGAGACTTTCAGCTTTATTATTAGTAAAGATAAAGATAAAGAAGGTGTTTCGGTGTTTTTAGAAATAAAGTAAGAAGGTATCCGTAGGCGCCATCGCTCTTGGGGATAGTGTGGTTGGGGGGGGGGGAGACATGACGGAAATTGAAAAACAACTTAAATAGGGAACACATTGTCAAGGAAACTCTGCATTTTATAGACAGTTATTTGTGCTTTTTTTTCGCTATTTCTTTATATTGTTAAAACAATATTATACTACAATCGGATTTCGTTATAGCGAAACTTCTGTTATACCGGAGACTGAGATTTAGAAATTATATAAGCATAGGATAAAGGCGGCGATTGGGACTGAAAAATTGTGTGGGAGGGGGGGGGGGGACAAAGTAAAAAAAAAAAAGAAAGAAAATTAATTTGAATTCTCAAATTTTGAATTCAAATCATGTTTTTCGCAATCACGAACTGTGACAGAACCCTACTCATTGGAGTTATTGTTTCTAGAAACGGCTCCTGTCCCCTCAAGCCTGCCTCTCCTCCTGGGCGGTTACGTGTGCATAGTTGTGTGTGTAAGTGTGTAGGCTTGTGTATGCGCGTAGACCTGTGTGTATGCACGTAGGCATGTGTGAGTGTGTGAGCGTGCGTGTGTGTAGGACATGGACGCCTCCGACCAGGAGAAGCGGATAGCTCAGGACCGGGGCAGCCGCGCCGCCTGCGGCGGACGGTGGGCGGTGGTGCTGCAGAGGCTTCTGGTCCAAGCTGAAAAAGGAACCACAACATCAAGGACGGTCAAGTAAAGACAATAAGCAATCGTGATTGCTCAAAAAAAAAAGAAAAAAAAAAACTAAAAGCCATAGGATTTTTAGCGATAGAAAAGAAAAAAAAAGAAAGAAAGATTTGGGGGGGGGGCGGAGAAAAGAAAGGAAAAAGATAAAGAAAAAAGTACAAAATTTTGCTAAGGTTAGTTTTGAGAGCATATGAGTGGTAATTGATGCAAATCTACCAGCTTAACTCACAATTTTCTTAAGATTCTGATGAATTATGTACATAATAACTTTACCCGAGGAAACACTTATAGTTCAGTCAATGAAAGCATTGTAGCGTGCATGGAATATGCAATAAATTTTTCACTTCAAAATAGTGTTTGGGGTAATAAGTAAGTAAACATACTAAAAGTCCCCGACCCTGGGGGGTGAGCTAAAAATAGGAAGGAGGGAGGAAGAAAATTTTGTGTTTTTCGAGAAAATTTCGGAAACGGTGGAAAAAATGCGTTTAAAATAAAAATTCAAGCTAAATAAACTTCCTACGAAACAGTTTCTACAAATATTTGTCAAATTTCCAGTAATTTTCCGGATATATGTTATGAAATATCACTGATTTTCGGTAAAAATCTCTCTTTTTTGTCAAACATTTGCTCCTAGTGGCTCCCAGGATCAGTACTCATGAAAATTGTCACTGACAAAGTTGTAGGGCTTTAAATTTCCTTCAATTTGATATGCTATGTTGTTAGATTTTATTCAACTAATCAAAAGTTGCAGAATTTCAAACACGCACTTTCATGGCAAAAAATGGAACACTTGCCATTCACAAATTTCAAACTGACTAGAAAGGATCGCGCACTTTCTCTTTCCTCAAATAATTCGACAATCCTGATGGACAATGAAGAAGTATTTGTGGATTACTACAACACAAATGATGTTTAAGGGGGGGAGGGAGTCGTGAAATCGTGACTTTGTGACAAGGGGGAAGGAAAGAGTAAGAAGTGTGACATCAAGCATTTTTTAATACGAATATGATTATGAAAAGTAACTTGTAAAACGAACTTAGTGACAAAGAGGGGAGGGGGGGGGTAAAAATGTTTAAATTGTCCATCAGGATTGTCGAATTCATTGAGGAAAGAGAAAGTGCGCGATCCTTTCTAGTCAGTTTGAAATTTGTAAATGGCAAGTGTTCCATTTTTTGCCATGAAAGTGCGTGTTTGAAATTCTGCAACTTTTGATTAGTTGAATAAAATATAACAACATAACATATCAAATTGAAGGAAATTTAAAGCCCTACAACTTTGTCAGTGACAATTTTCATGAGTACTGATCCTGGGAGCCACTAGGAGCAAATGTTTGACAAAAAAGAGAGATTTTTAACGAAAATCATCGATTTTTCATAATATATACCCGGAAAATTACTGACAATTTGACAAATATGTGTAGAAACAGTTTTGTAGGAAGTTTATTTAGCTTGAATTTTTAATTGAAACGCATTTTTTCTATCGTTTCCGACATTTTCTCGAAAAACCCAAAATTTTCTTCCCCCTCCCTCCCGCATTTAGCTCACCCCCTAGGGGCAGGGAATTTTAGTATATTTACTTACCAACTGCCACTAACAATATTCTAAAGTTCCCCTAACAATATTCTGAAATTATCGCTTATTCCATTCACGTTACACCCCTGTTTTGAGCACTCATTGACTGGACTATTAGACATGAATTACACTTACATTATTTACCCCCAAAGTATTTTGAGATGTCACTAACA
Organism: Uloborus diversus; assembly: GCF_026930045.1. Classification (NCBI taxonomy): domain Eukaryota; kingdom Metazoa; phylum Arthropoda; class Arachnida; order Araneae; family Uloboridae; genus Uloborus; species Uloborus diversus. The sequence continues at coordinate 32,360,168 of NC_072731.1, read as the reverse complement.
TTTTAGTAATTATTTCATTAAGCAAGTATGGCTTACTTAAGTAAAACAAATTATTTTCTAACATCTAAGCAATGGAAACATAAGTTAAAAGTTACTGCTTGTGCTAAATAATGTTCGTAAACAGATATAAAAAGTAAAACTAATAATTATAACTTGAAAATTTAGACACTTCTGTTTTTTTTTTAAATAAATTCTAGTTTTGGTTCCTAAATTGGAAAATAAAATAATAAATGAACCATAAAAAAGGGGGGGGGGCTCAGCCGGAATCACCACCATTGCGTAATGTCCTTTAATGTCGGTATAACAAAATTTCGTTGTAGCGAAATTGTTTCTGCGGTCTCTTCAACTTTACTCAGGGACTCAATTGTGTTTAAAAAAAAAAAAAAAGAAAAAGAAAAAAGTTTGGATTTTTATCGTCTTCAATTCAAGTTATGTTTTTCGCAATTAAGAATTGCGGTAGGACCCTACTCGTTGGGTTTAATGTTTCTACAAATGGAATGGAATGGAAATTGCCAAGAAATTTGCCCTCGTCATATTTATGACTGGTGATTTTCTAGAATAGGTAATACGAGGTATATATCCTTAAAAAACAAAATGGTGATTGGGTTGCGGTACTAAGGATAAATATTTTACGGCTGATATCCACACCAGTACAGTTCTCATAAAGATTATTTACTGTATTCGTATAACGTTATGTATTTTTATTTCTTATCAATCTTAAATGATTCGAATTATTAATCTAGAAATTTTGTGTTTAGAGGAAGTTATACTGCTTAAGTTCATCAATATAGGTGTTTTTTCCCTGTAACAACAGAATTTTACACAAATCTTTCTCTTTTTTTTTTAACATTAAGTCTGCTTGATTTAAACCCTTAAAAAATATGAATAAAATCGAATCGCAGATGATTTGTAAAGCATGACGACGTACATTTCGCTTTCTAAATAAATAATAAAAACAATCGTCGTCATGGTAATCTGAAAAAATCAGAGCAACATCAACTTTGGTCAAGTGAGGATAATAATAAGCAATTCTCAATTGCTTAAAAATACGTATTATAAAAATCTAATGATGGCGTTGCATTAACCAATGAAATAAATGAAACGTCAAGCAGTTGCTTATAGTGATGGGCATAATCGAGTTCTCATAATCGAATCACTCGATTGTCAAAGATCACTCGAGAACTCGATTATTACGAGTTTTAGTTTAACGTATCTCGAGTTCTCGATTATCACATCTCGAGTTCTCGATTATCGCATCTCGAGTTCTCCAAAGAATATAGATAAAGGAGAAGAACTTTCACTTCGAGACCGGTTTGTAAGCTCCGCAGAGAAAATAAATTACTAACGAAAACATGTTTTGGGACAAAAGCCGACATTTAGGAACAAATTCGTCGCCAACGGTGAACTGGCTTGGCGGAGGGTTGCCATTTCCTCGCGGGAGTCGGGGAGACACACCCCCCATGGAGATTCTAAAGCCTTTTGTATCTGAAGATTTGAAGAGTTCCAGATGTTCAATCGTTCTTCTCTTTTAACTAATGTACTCATTTGCTACTGTTGAAAAACCGCAACTGATACCGCGATTTTTCTCTTTGAGTGGGCCTGGAAGAAGTGTCATCGCACCGTTCGACCCCTGAGCGTTGTGCGAACTAATGCATCTACTAATCAGAATGAATTCACCCTAAATTTCCCCTTTTACTGATCATTGAGGGAAGAAACATTATTATTTATTTCCACTTTTGCTGATTTATATCATTGAGGTTGTAAAAACAAAATAACCTTTTTGGTCTGTTACGGGAGTTGTTTTAGGGGAGTATTCTTCTTTTTTTTTAATTTAAAGAAATGGTTTAAACGAAGAAATAAATTTAAAAGTTTCTCTAGCAGCTCTAGTTTTCAGATAATTTCAGCTGCTTTACCCAAATTATGCAGTTTTAACTCCATTTTATGCCTTTCTAAATCAAAGTGTAGGCTTCTGAAACAAGGACTGCCTCCAGCATGTTTGCTCTGCTATAATCAGTTGGCAGTCTAGTTACATTCAGAAAAACTCACTACACGAAGTAAATATCTAGTAAGTTTAGTAACAAGGCTTCAACGAATTGCGGTCAACTTGTAAGCTCTTGCAATGCATATATTCGCTTTGCGTGATGTGTGACGAATTGGATCTTTGTATGTAATATTTTCAGGGTCCGACTAATGTAGACAATAAAGAAAATTTTTTGGGGGTCCTCTACAGTCAAACCTTTTAAACAAAAGCATTAATAAAGAATCAGGGGTGGTAGTTTCTGGGGTGTTCAGGTGTTAAATCACTTATTCAAAGCAACCCACACTTGTACACATGAAAAACTAGATAAATTCAGGAGAGTACCTTAATTTTCTTACATAGAAACTGCAGCAATTTTAGTATTTTTGGGGCTCTTAAAAATTGGGGACCCATGGCCAACAGCCTAATTGGTCTGGTTGGTAATTGAGCTCTGATTCTTTTGTATAATACACTTTGAATAAAAATTCCATTATTTGTTTTTCATTTGATCTATGGATGTAACTTAAACCCATGTCACAAATATTTCAATGTTATGTTTTAGAAATTTGAGCTCCTGCGCAAAAATTGATGCCCCGTAAGAAATGCTTTGGTGAAACGGATGCAACGTGAAAATGCAACTTCAGACCGTTTAGTTACATTCATTCCAATAAAAGATTAAACAAAAAATAAAATGTGTTAGCATCTCACCCCTTCCCCCCCCCCCCCCGCACACACAACCGTACTCCGATTTCCCTGCTTTCCTTAACAAGGAGGAACAAGCGAAGTCTTAATTACATCGTATGCAATACTTCACACTTCACTGTGGCATTTTACGTAGAGGTCAAGTCCACCGAGAAGTTAATCGGGTCAACGAGAGAACATGAACCAACGGGACCCCACCTTACCCTAGCCTTGTCAAATAGAAACGCAGCTAAAAGGGAGCTAAGAAAATACGAACCTGTACAGCGAAATAAATGCGGTGTGCTGATCTTCTGACAACAAGCTTTAGCTATAAACTATCTGAATTCTATTTAACGTGTAAAAAAATCACCTAATAAAATAAGTACAGATTTTAGCTTCTGAGAATTCCTATGCAAACTAAGCTCTGACACGGGACATCTTGTGGCTGCATAAAGTTTAAAAATTTCATACGACTTATTCATACAAATGTATCGAAATTTATTTTGGATTTAAAAAAAAAATGTTGAAAACTCTCATAACTGTCTCTCTAGTGAATTGAATCATATTGAAACTGCCAATAATGAGAAAATGACATTGAATTGGTGTAAAAGAAAGTCATGTGATTCACACATCAGCACGTTTTTTCTTTATTATTGTGCTTATTACTTTAAAATGGCTGGTATTCGTAAAAAATCACAAACACCATTCGAAATGTGTCTCTAAATTAGTTAATTTATTCCATTCTACAGTCAAGTGCTTGATAAGATGCTTTAAAGAAAAGAATCTGACCGAAAAGAAGGCAAGAAAAAGTCAAAGTTGACAAAGCATGATCCGAGATCTACAGTTAAAAAATTTATGAAAAATACACATTTGAATGCTGTAACACTTTCTGCAGAATTTTATGAAAAAAAACTTACATTTAATTTTCACCTAAAATTGTTCGCCAAGTTCTCTGATTACCTGGATTAAGTGGGAACTCTTCCCGCAGAAATTTCTTGTTTGTGCGAACATCGGAAAGCTTGCGCTTTTTGTCGCAAAATAAATGAAAAATAATCTCCAAAGCGTTTTTGAAATAACGTCTTACAGATGAAATCAAATTCAACATTTTTGGTTAAACTTGATCTTCAAATTAGTTGGATCAGTTTAGCAGGACGGTGAAGGGGTTCTTGTGTGAGAGTGTATATCAGCATCAGGACTTGGTAGTTTGGAATTTTTTGATGAAATAATAAATAATACAGTTCATTTAAATATTTTAAAAACCAATTTTAAACTCTTAGACAAAAATTTGGTTATCGGAAACAACTTTGTTTTTTATCAAGAAAACGATTAAGAAGCACGCGGCTTTAAACGTTTGCGTCTAGCGTGCCTCAAAAATTGCCCTAAAGTTTAGAAAATACCCCTTCAATCTCCAGATTTGAACTTAATGTAACATATTTAGACATATCTGGAGGGTAGATTACAAAATTACGGCTTTGAAAGGAAAATAGAGCTAGAAACAGTGAGACTTAAAGTGTGGTTCAACACTTACTCAGAAATTACGCAAAAAAAAAAAAAAAAAAGAGAGAAAAGAATGAAATCTATTCCCAGACGTTTAAAAGGTGTTGTTAATACTGCATGATATTCTACTAAATAATTACTTAATAACAAGAAGTTCCGTCTAAAACTAAAAAACTCTAAAACTTCTCAAAAATAGCTATTATCGCAAATTGTTTCAAACATATTTTTTAAATATTTTAAGCTATTTCTAGGAATAAAATATTTTTTACTCATCTAAAAAAAATAAAAAATAAAAAATAAATAAAAAATAAAAAATAAATAAAAAATAAAATAGCAGCACCTTTTAAACAAAGCTGCTAATACACTTTTTTCAATTAAAACAAAATCTTTAACAGTTTTCAAAACGAAAAAAAATAATTGAAATTAATAAGATCATTAAAATAAATACATCATATCAAAAAAAAAAAAAAAAAAATCGTTTCTTTTCCCCCTGTTGCCAAAAATAATTTTTTGAATGAATTAATGCACTTACCAAAATAAATAAAAACACTAAAATGTCAACTTAAAGAAATAACTTTCATTGTCAAAAAAAAAAAAAAAAAATCGTCTGCGCATATCTTTATGTAGAAACATAAATGACTTCGAGTTCATTCGCCGAAAACTGAATACCTAAAATCCAACTTTACCGTGAAAATAAAAAAAAGTCATATCAACAATAATTATTTCACAGTTAAAACCATAGCTGCGGAATCGGAGTCGGAGTCAATCTCATTTTGGGATAAAGTAGTCGGAGTCAAATATCCAATGATCGGAGTCAGTCATTTGTCCTCCGTGTAAAAATTTTTGCCAAAGCTACGAAGTCAGAGTCGAAGTCGTTGAGTCGGATTCCGATTAATTGTCGGGCACAGGAGTAGGAGTCGGAGTCATGTACCCCTAAATTCTCGGAGTCGGAGTCTGGAGTTTGGCGTCAAGAGCTATTTCCAACAAAATTTGTTTAAAGTAAATCCACCTAACAAGTACGGAATCTACATTGACTTTCAGTTTCCCCAAAGGCGCTAATGTTAAGGAATTTGCACTGTTCAAAATTGAACGGAAAATTGTTCAAATCAAAAAGATATTTTATATACAAGTTTTCCATCAAAAGCTTTTCCCTACGAAGTTTGAAGCTAATTCGCCTCACATTTCGGAATTTCCTTGAATTTCCCCGTAGGCGCTGTTAAATTTTTTTTGAATTCTTCAAAATTGAACAAAAAATAGTTCAAATCGAAAAGTGAAATATGGGAATGAGGTGTCCTTGCCGAGATCTTTCGAACAAAAAAAAAGTTTGTTCGAATCGAACTATTCATTCAAAAGTTATTAGGGGGAGGGGGGACAGACCGATAGACATTTTCCCCATCTCAATACCCTACTTTCCAATTTTTAATTTTTCGATGTTTATTTAATTATTTTATTTATTTTTTACTTTTTTTTTGTTTTTCGGGATATTTTTAAGTTGCATTAAGCCTTCTTTCGTCTTTTTCTGATTTTTACCGGGGAAGCAGGCTGAAACGTTAGATTATTCAATAATATATAGATATTTTTTAAAGTGTACGAAGACTTTTGTCAGATAAAATTTCCGGCACTTTTTGGTTTTTGATTTTTAAAAATTAAGTTTAAATAATTAAAAAAAAAATTTCATGTAGTTTTGTTGAAAATTGATCATAGATCTTATAATTAAATGCCTATTCCGAAATATTAATTCTAACCAGTGGATAGGGTCATATTTCATTGAAAGTCGTAGGTGTACGAACACTTTTGGGAGCCACTGTAATTATGCATCTCAGAATACCATAGATTGCAATGTTCTGTGTCAGAGCTGCTTGTTCTGCGATCTTACTAGTTAGTCGGCTCATTCTGACCTGTAGCTCATTCTGCTATTTAACCCAATGCAATGTTTTAAAATGAAATCTTTATTAGGAAATACTGTAGCAATGCGTATTTTCACAAATTATGACGTTTCTTTTTCATTAAATTCCGCATACATAGTAAAAAAGCTTTGACCAAGCTTCCAAGCAGCAACGCTTTAACTTAAGAATTATTCCACGTAAACATTATCAGCCGGTTCGATGGATGTCAACAGCTATGAAACGATTGTTAAAAACGTATTTTCATTACGTTAAAAATATATTCACTTTTATTAGATTTTGTTGAATTTGTCAAAGTGAAGTTTCAGTACGAGTTCTCTCGAGTACATTTCGGGACGAAAATAGTTTTAAACATGAGTTTTTAATTGTTTCCATCCAGGTATAACTATTTTGAATAGTTTCGTACGGCGAAATGGATCAAGCTTATTCTCTTCCTACTTAATCATGGAAAATTATCGAACTTTATCGAATATCGGAGCAACTTGCACGCTTAATAAGGGGACCCACTAATGATTTTTGGAAAACTGCTGAATGATCCTAGTCGTTGTTACTTTTTAGGAAACTCTGTAAAGATACATTTACCGGGCTTTCCCCCTTCCCCATCTCTCTTATTAGTTCTGTCTTCTCTTCCTTTCCTCCGAAAACACCAATCACTACCCATCACCCCCAGAGGCACGGAAGAAAAAGCTATGTCCGTAAGGTTAGTTCCCCCTCCCCCCACCCCGGAGATCATCAGTGAAATTGTTAATGAGGTCTAAGGATATCAATGGTGCAATACTGTACTGCCGTGTGCAGGGGAAAAGCAGTAACTGCAAATTTTTCATTTTTGATTTTTTTGCATTTTTGTCATCTATTGTGCGTTATCTTTACTGTACAAGCTCGCTTATTTGGTTTCCACTGAAAATAACGCGCGAAAAAGACGTCTTATTCCAACACTTTCCTATTGTTAGCATTAAATCCAAAACGCGTTTCTTCAAATATCTTGAAAAATCATTTCTGCAGTTACTGCTGTTTACCTGCACAGGGCAGTATGATAAGGTTTAAGGCGAGCTGAACGATGGTTTTTCTTGATCGTAGGAGGTCTGTGATGAATTTCCCTACTGAATGGAAAACTGGTAGTCGGCCCCGCTTAAACGAATACCGTGAGTTCCAAGAAATATTATTCGAATCAGCGGGGAAATTTTATTTATTTTTCCTGATTGACAACGTTTGTCTTAAAACGTTATAATAAATCAATATCTAAGTAATAGAAGAAACATGTTTTTTATTAAAAAGCGTTTTAAATAAGCTAAGTAAATAAAAGTACATATGAAAATTATATGTCACTTACAACTATGGGTAGTGAATCTTTGTTCCGACACCTTTTTTCAGTTAATATTTTTTGGAGACAGTCCATAATAGTGAATTCCTTGCTCAAGGTATTTTGGGAGCACCTTTCAAACTTCAATTACCGTGTTTTACGCAATTAATATCTATCAATTTCTTATCTTCTGCAATGTTTATATTTCGTTGTGTTTTTTAATTTAATTATCAACTGTCAGTTGGTAATGGCAACGATAAAAGAAAATAAATAGAATAGTGGATATGCTTTGATGGATTATGAATGTTTTTTCCCCCGCCGGTTGTTTGCCGAAAAATACAATTTTTAATTTTTGCTTCAGTAATTGCTCTTAATTAATTTTTTATGTATTCAAAAATTTTCTCAGCTAAAACATATGCGAAAGCTGATCACTATTATTCGATTAACCGGGGAAATTGTTCGATTAAGCGGGATCCCTAACATTGCGAAATGTCTAACATTGGGAAATATTCGGTTCCTGGAGATTTTATTCGTATAAGCGGGGTTTTCGTTTATCCGTTACGAGATAAGGCGGGGCTGACAACATTGTGTTTCCATTACGATCCAAGTGCGCAGAACAAAAATTGACTTATTTTGTAAACAAACAAATAACAGAATTTTTTAAAAAATACCAAGAACTTTTCATAATGAACTCAAAAAGTACAAAATAATTTTTCTGGGTCACAAAGGACAATTTAAGAATTCCTGTAGTTTTTGAAAATGACACCACAAACGAAGAAAAGTGCGGCTCATGTCATGAAGAGGATTTATTATTATCTAGCTTTCAATCATAACTTTGAGTGTTGAAACATGCATATTTTTGTTATTGGGAAAGTTTGGTTTGAAATGACTAGAACCGCACTTTTCTTCATTTGTGGTGTCATTTTCGTAGAATTTTCGAAAAATACAAGAATTCTGATCTAGAAAAGCTATTTTGTCCTTTTGAGTGCATTATGAAAAGTGCTTGGTATTTTTAAAAACATTCTGTTCTTTTATTCTTTTTAGTGTAAATGTATTTCAGAAATAGAATAATTTTACCCTCACGTTTTTAATATAAATGCTCCCCACTAAAAGGGAGAAAACCTATGTACGTGTCTAAAACTTTAAGCAGTAGGCACTAAAATTTAATCCTTGTTCCTCTGTAGGATTTATGTTTGCTAATTTCATGATTGCTTCAGAGGAGCCTTGATTCAAAATTTTCATTATGATTGCTTTTAACATTAGTGTTGAAAGGCAACAAAATTTGTAACAATGGGTTTTATATTTAAACATTTAATGAGGAAATTACATGAAACTTGCGGTTTTCCATCTTAACTTAAATAATTATTTTATTTTAGAATTTTATTTTTTCAGCGCTAAGTTGTACCTTAAGATTAAGCAAATCATTTAGTGAAATCCCGAAGTCTCTAAGTAGTCTAATAGCAGAGATATAAGAGAAACCAGGCCTCAGATTTCTCCGAGACAATCAGGCCAAGTATAATAAAAGTGCTTAAATAACAGAATTAAAAAAAAAAAAAAATACTAAGCACTTTTCATAACGCACTCAAAAGGACAAAATAATCTTCCTGGGTCAGAAAGGACAATTTAAGTATTCCTGTAGTTTTCGAAAATTCCAAGAAAATGACACCACAAACGAAGAAAAGTGCGGCTCAAATCATGAAGAGAATTTCTTATCATTATATAGCTTTCAATCATAGCTTTGAGTGCTCAAACATGCATATTTTTCTTATTGGGGAAACGCTTTTTGTGTTCTCAAGGAGCATTATGATATTGAATGCAAAATAAACCTAATATTTACTCTTTGTTAAGCTTTAGTAGTTCAAAAAAAAAAAAAAAAAAAAAAAAAAAACTCTTAAAAGTGTTACATGACGTTGTGTATTTATCTCTGTACTTTTTTGAAAAACCTTCTTCATATAAAAACGCTGTCCGAAAAGGTGATTTTCAGGAAAAAGTTATAAAGGTCACTATATATGTGTCGTGGAAAAGGTGGTCTGCGGACTGATTTCTAGTTGATAAGGATACAATGCGAACATTTATCGCTTGAAATCTGAAGACTTTTATTGTCTTAAAGTTAAAATTGCGGAATAAAACGCAAATGCGTATATTCACAAGGAACGATAAAATTAAAAATTTTAAAAACCTCCGATTGAGTCGCAACTGCAGAATCAAGAGGGAAAATTGAAAATCCTTTTAAAAGTCTTATATTATTTAAAATCAAAGTCAAGTATTTTTTTTTTTTTGCTATTAAATTGAAACTGGCAACAGATAAAAACTTTAAATCACTGCTTTTAATTCCCTTGTTGGTCAACAATGAATGGGGTCGTTTCCAAAATTTTAAAAGTATTTTTTTCTGAAAGAGCATGCTTAAAAACACAGGATCTGACAATTTTTTAAATAATTTGTTTAAGTTTAATATTAAAAAAAATGCTAAAATCTGCGCTCTTTCATTGTTTACATTTCTTGTCTATGACATCACAAATGATGAAATGCCATTCTGTGTTGCCATTCACAGAGCAAAATATTTAATTCGCATCTTTACTCACGTGTATTGGCTACGATATGGTTAATAGCAAGCGTAGAGCTCAATTTTAATTGGCTTCTTGATTATCATAACGTGGAAACGCGGTACAAAGATGCGTCAAAGAGCATCATTTATGACGTCACCAAGACCACGCTTTGTTTGAAAAATCGGACATATTAAAAAATTAATTAAAAAATAACTGTTGGAAAAATGAAAGAATTTTTTGGGTTATGTCATTTATTTATTTATTTATTTATTTTTGCTTATTCAATCAATTTTAGTGACTAAAAGTATTACTTTTGACTGAAGGAAACAACCCCATTCGGTTTTCAATCGCGTGAATAAATGCTTAGCGGTTATTAAAATCTGCATTAAAAAACGTCATAATTCGAATTTTATGAAAGATAGAAGCTCCAAACACATTTTATCAGAAGGCGGAAAAAATTTCTCTTTATTTTGGTATTAAATTTTAAAATTTTTAACTATGTTCTCACTGCAAAAATCGCGAAAAACATTTCAGAGGTTTTTAACTAATATCTTCGTTAATTAATGTCATCCAAAAACACAACCTAGCTAAAAACACTCCCGATCAACTCCCCTTTCGATTTTTTTTAAAATTTTTTTTAAAAATAAAGCTGTCCGTCCATTTTGGCGCTAGAGTGCGACAGACAGATACACACACATAACGGGAGCTCAGATTTTAAGAAAATGCATATATCTTGAATAATTGCAAATTGCTTATCTCTACTATATCAGTGATATAATTGATTCACGTGCTTTAAGAAGTACTGCGGAACTTAGAATTGGATATGGAGAATGTCCATCCGTCTCAATTTTTCAGGCTGGCCAAATTGATTGAGAAGGTAATTCAATAAATGATGAATTACTTTTTTTTCGAAGATCTTCTAACAATTGTTTTACAACAACATGAGGGGTATTTAGCACGTTTGGGAACAAAAAACAGACGTGTTTAGCGTTTATCAAAAGTCTAGAACATTTTGACTGCAAAAATCCACAGTGAAAAGCACACGAACACAATGAAAAAGTATGTTTTGGTTTTTCCAGTAACTGAAATAAAATATTTAGATTTCGGATGTTTAGTTCTGATGTAAATTAGTATGCTAATTAATTAATATGTTGAAGTTTGCTGATCGTTTATTTAGTACTTTTGATATAAAGTTATCTTACCAACCCACTAGTACTCTCATTTTAGAATTAAGAGAGGGGGGGGGGGGATATGTAAGAGGTAAAAATGTCGCGTAAAAATGAATAAGTGAATGGGAGGGGGGGGGGGGGGTTCACAAGCGGTTTCTTTATAATATCTGATACCAGGGTCCACCGACTGATGACAGGCCCTGGTGTTAAGGGAGAGTTTTCTAGTTTCATTTGCCAACTTTCAAATGTAGATGGCGCAGAATTTCACTCGGTTTTAAAGGGGGGGAGGGGAATAAAGGTCCCTCTCTAAACAGCTTCACACAGAGGGAAGTAATTAGGCGTTAATGGCTGTCACGGGAACCGAACCCCTCTCCCTTCAGGCAAATGCAAAGACGAAGACGGGTTTGCTCTTTCAACATTTCTCTAGAGGAGCAAATGGTCAAATTTTAGCTTCGGAACGATTTTTGTGATGCAGTTATAGGAATTAGTTTTTCTGAAAGGTATTGACACCAGGGCCCAATTTCCCAATAGGCAGAGTAGGCAGCTGCCTAGGGCGGCAATTTTTTCAGGGGCGGCAAATTTTGCTTTAACCACACATTTTTTTAAATTCTTTTTTTGGTCCTAAAAGTAAAATATTAGTGTTTTTTCATTTTTCGAAGGTATTGTAACGGATTCGGTGCGACTTCCACTTTCTTGAAATGAAGACACAGTTCTTGATAAAAGCACAGGAAATTTATTTACACTATGTACAGGAAAGATCGTCAACAACTGCTAAATTATTCATCAGCAATTAAGCAATTGTCACACAACACCGTAAACTCAACGTTTACACACGTATTTACTTCCAAATACGAAAACAACACAGCGAAATGCCTCGCTATAAACAGAGCTAATACACACTCTCAGTTCGAAATCTGAATCGAAACTCCACTGTTTATCCATCGCTAACGGCTTATATAGACACCGAAAAGAAATTTCTCAAATATTCCACACGCTTCTGTAAAGTAGTAGACCGTTATCAAATTTTACCAATGAACAAAAAGGAAATAGGGGTAGTATACTTTAGCCATATGAAAAGGGGTTGTATATTCATTACGGGAAACTATTTACAGGTTACGTTCCTACAATAATTACTATTTACAGGATTTGCAACATTGCCCCCTTCCCAAGAACTGCACGTCCCGGGCAGTACAATCCCCAGAAAGGGTGCCAAACTTCTATCACAAGTTTACAAATATACACATTAATTAATTACTAACAGATACAGAAAACACAATAATAACAAGAAATATTACTAAACATTAAAAGCAAAAATTATCTACAACTTTTATGTTATCAACCATGGTTGTTTACGTAATACTCATGAACTATGGCCATAGTATGGGGCTAACCGATCATAATGTACAACCCTAGGTTTTGCATTAGTGATTTTTGGATCCTCATAATGTAAACAAGTAGGGGAATAGTTGCTCTGCGCAAAAGTACTCATTCTTTCCTAGTTTATAGCTTTGCTTTTTTTTTTTTTGATGTTCTTGTTGAGAGTAGTTGAATATATTTATCTGATTAATACATGAGGAGGGAGGGTAAAATATTTCTGATTGCGTTTTCCAGAGGATTGGGATTCCCGGCGCATGATTATTTTTTGTCTTTCTTGATCCGCTCTTTTTTATTTTTCTTTTTCATTCGTCGACTTTAACCCCTTGAGGACCAGCGCACAGAAAACGAAGCGAAGCTACGGGACCGAACGTTTCGAAATGGACCGCCGCCATCGGCCTGAGCATTTACAGCAGTTAAGCCTAACTGAACAAAAATATTCATATAAAATCAGCATCTCAAAATAATGACTTGAAATTTTAAATTTGCTTAAACAATGTACTACTGATTACTAATTATTAATATAAAGACGATTACATTATTAGAAGGAAGTGAAATAAGTAGAATACTAAAACTTTAACTATGTGCACAAAGTTAAATGATATGTGCATAAAAACAAAGTTAGAGTTAGACGTCGTGAGTGTGCAATGAAAGAAAAAGAAATGTAGCAAAAAATATGTTCCTTATGTAATTTTAATTAAAACAACTTAGGTCAACGAATTTAAACTAGTTAAATTCCCACGCGACAAGTCTCAAAACTGCTTCATAATTCACTCGAAAACACTCCCTTTCACTCACTTCGCTAACCATTTTTATTGCAGTTTTCCAATCTCCAAATGAAAAAGAATAATAGAAAGGATTTAAAAATAATCATAAACTTCAGTGCCACTTGAAATCATTCCTGTAGTCTCATTGAATGGGGAATCTCAAAAGTCTGGAACACATATGCAAAAATATTTTAACCTTCCTCCCTCCCCCATTATTTATTCAGCTAGCTGTATATCTCTTTCAACTACTCGTAACAAAAAAAGAGAAGCAAAGATATAAACAAGAGCAATTGAGACCTCATAAATCATATGCGCAGAGCAATGATTCACTGTTGTTTACTTAAAAAAAATCTATCCCATTGAGAGGTCCAAATAAGAAATTAAAGCCTGTACATGAAGGTCAAATACCATGTGACTCGAATATGATCAAAGTTATAGCCATTTAGCGCCATCTATTATCGTTTAAATATTCAATTCAATCGTTCCGTTTTGAGAAAGCATATATGTGACGCTGGGACGTCAGCGTCGATCAGAGTTTGTAGCAGGGAAGTGACGCTGGGCTGATAAGAGAGGAATTGTTGCGTAGCGTCCGCATGACGCTGGGTGCGAATGGGTTAAGAATATGCAATAACAGTAAAAGTGTTGGGAGTGAAGTTGAAATGTTTTTGAGTGCATTAAAAAGAAATATTGAAGTTTGTCGTGTGGGATTAATTTTAGCTTCCACTCTTCGGCCCAATTTTTAAATAAAAATTACATTTTATACATATTGTTTTTTTTTTTTTTGAAATTCCTACGCAAGATATTTGTGACTTCTTGTGTGCGTAGCATTTATTTTCGCGTGGGTAGTTAAATTTAAGTATTTTGCTTGTTTTACTCGCTTCTGTTTATGTCATATTCCTTATAGTTTCGTAAATGTTGATTAGTATATTATTTACTCAACTTAAAAATTTTCAGTCAATTAATGTGCTAATTTTATGTTTTTTTTTTTTTTTTTTTTTTGTAAAGTTGAGGCAAAACTGCTGAAAATGCTTAGGCTCGCAACGGTCCATTTCGGAACTTAAGGTTCCGTAGCTACGTTTCATTTTCCGTGCGCTGGTCCTTAAATAGGTTAAAATTGATTGTCAAGTTTCTCTAAAAAGCAAATTACGTATTCGGTTTTCAAATCATCCGAGATGCTCGATAACCGAGCATTCCACAACAAACAATATATGATACAAGAGAGAGCGCGGGGGAGGGGGGTAAATGGCGCAGACCGCGCCATTGAAGTTTTGAAGAGGAGAGGGTAACTTAAGCGGGCTTTAATTCATTTTAGGGGGTTCAACGTCGCATTTGAGGGATGAGTGTCATCGTCATGGGGGGGAGGGCACCACTGAATTATAAACACCTTGCGTTTAAACATTTCATAAACGTTTTAACATGGCTGTCACAGCGTTAACAATCGCTTTAAAACGTTTACTCAACGAAGTGTGCTCTCTGAGTAACCCCATTAGAAAAAAAGCAGAAGCAAATATTTGATTCAATAACTTTATAGAATGACTGGGGTGACACATTTGAGAAGCAATTATTTGATTCTAAAACCTTATAGAATGACAGGGGTGTCCGTCCGTCCCCTGTGCGAGCTTTTTATGACAATCCCCTTTCCCCCAAGAAACGATAATCCGAAAAAGGGCTAAGACTACATTAAATTTTCAATTACACGGTTTGTACCATACCGGTCAAGGGCGCCCATATGCAAAATTTTAAGGGGGGGGGGAACTCAGATATTCTCCCCATGGTTTAATAGGATATTTTGCCCATAGAAACTGATTTCAGTACAGATTAGAGTTATTAAAATTTGGTATTTTTAATAACTTATTGATTAATTGCTGGAGAAGAAATGATTTTACATTTTTGCAAAAAAAAAAAAAAAAAAGTACTAAAAGCAAGGATGTCCTAATTTCAAAGAATGGAGAGGGGGCTTGAGCCCCCACTTGCCCCCCCCCTATATGGAAGCCCTTGATACCGGTTTAATATATTTTTAAGTTTAACAACTCTCAAGTTTAAACCTGCTAGTGTCACCCAACGACTTGCCCATATTATCATTATCCCTCACTTTTTAATAAAAATTGTACATACGTACGTATTTGATCTTAATAACTGTCAAGTTCAAAACAGTATGGAAAGTGTTTCTCTATCCTTTGCTTCAAGATTTCACCACCGGATCACACCAGGGGTGGATACAGAAAACCATTTGAAGGGGGGGGGGGTCATGCTGAAGAAAGCCCTCCCCCATGAACGAAATTCCCGTTTTAAGTACGAAAAAAATTATGAAATACATTACATAATTAAATCTTCGTAAAACAAATAAAAAAGTCATCCTAATACATTTTATTTTCCAGACGCAAATGAAACATCGGCTTGGAAAATACTGCTTAAGAATGCGTTTGAACCCCTCTCCCCCCCAAGATATGCAGACATTTTTCCACCCCCACCCCCACGGGACCCTTACGTAATTAATGAAAGATCCGTAAAGACATCCAGTAATGTCCTTACATCCACAATCTCACTATTTTGCGTTGAAAAAAGGGTTCCTTGAAACCCCGAAACACGTGTCTGCAGTGATCTACTGCAGTTATTTAGGCTCTAAAACGTTTGTTATTGCCTATTACACTTGTATCATTACCCAATCGTATAGTCGAAGGTGAACGTAAGGGGGAAGACGTCCCCTCAGGTTTTCAACTTAAGTATTCCCCCTTTTTACCTGAACTATAATTTTAATGCCTCTCAAGTTAGAACCTTATATAAGCGCCTCCAACCTTTACTTCCACCACCGGGAGACACAACACATGTCTCCCACAGACCCGTCCATGTGTTTATTCATTAACACCTTTCGCTCAAAACATCATTAGACTATCAAGCATCCCCAAAGAATCATTTGATAATCAAGCATTCAACAGTATACATTCGATTATAACACTATTCGAATGAAACATTCGAAAGGCAATTATTTGATTGTAATACCATTTAGATCGCAAGGGGATCTATTCCTCAAGTGTGCTGGCACACTTTTTAAAATTAGGGATCCTCTCTCCCCCTCAAGAAGGACACTCCCTAAAAAAGTCGAACGTCCATTAGGAATTTCAATGGCTCAGTCTGCGCAATGACCCACCTCCCCTGTGGGTTCCTCAGCGCAGCCCGTCTTTTCCCCGGGAAGGGGTAAAAGGTTTCAATGCAAATTTTTGCGGAAGACAGAAAAAAACCATGCTCATTCATAAGTAAAATCATTAACTTTTCAAAGCCAGCCCTTTGACCGCCTAAATGACGGATCCGCCCCTGCAACTAAAACACTTCAGAAGCAAGGGTGCTCACCCGCCCTGAGGTCAAGCCCCCCCCCCTCACCCTCAATATCGCAGAGACCTCCCCCTAACAAATGAGAAAAATACCCCTTAAAACACCCCCCCCTAAAAATGTCAAAAGCACAGTCTGCACCATGACCCCCCCCCCTCCATAGGTGGTCACCCTTGTCAGAAGTCAACTATATTGAGAGGTTCATTCGATTATCAAATCGATCGAAGAATAACACTGCTCGAGTGATTGACATCTCGAGAACTCAAGATCTCGAGAACTCAATATCTCGAGAACTCAATATCTCGAGAACTCAATATCTCGAGAACTCAACATCTCGAGAACTCAACATCTCGAGAACTCATCATCTCGAGAAGTTCAAAGCGAGAACTCGAGCAGTTGATCGCTCGAGAACTCGGAAAGTGACAATCGAGAACTCGAGCAGTTGATCGCTCGAGTTCTCAGAAAGTGATAATCGAGAACTCGAGAAGTTCATCGCTCGAGAACTCGAAAAGTGATAATCGAGTACTCGAGAAGTTCATCACTCGAGAACTCGAGAAGTGATAATCGAGAACTCGTGGTAATCGAGTTCTCGAATGATCTTGAATAATCGAGTGATTCGATTATGAGAACTCGATTATGCCCATCACTAGTCTAGGGGTTACACCCTGGAAAGTTTTCTGAATAGTAGCTCTGAAAACGCTATTTTAGACAATCTTTGATGATTTGATGATGGAAGAGAAGGAATGTTAAGGGGACCTTAGTTTGGAATTTTTCGAACTCTAGACTCAAAACAAAATTTTAAACGATTCAAAATTTTAATTCTGTACACAAAATTTGAAAAAGAGAAGGGAAGAAGAGGTTGTCAAAGCGTCTAGAGAGGAAAATTTTCCAAAAAAAAAAAAAAAAATGCAGTTGTTAGCAATCTTTGTCTTTTTTTATTTATTTCTAATGGGACTGTGTTAGAGGCTTTGACTTTTGTAGACTTAGTGCGATCTCCCGATGTAGCATCCGTATCAGATGGAGGTACCTGGGCTCTTACAATGCGAAACTGAGCTGGGAATTTAATTTTCCCGAGAGTACTTCAAGCCAAACGAATAATCGAAGGATCTTTCACATGCCGCAAAATCATACGACCCGGGCGCTGTCTATTTTATTCATCATGAAAATCCATCGATTAAAGCAAGGTTTGAACCTTTGTCTTCAGGCGTAAGATGCCAACGCCTAACCATTACACCACTCGGTTGGCAGGCAACATTTGTTAAAGTAAGGGAACGGAATGGGATCTGGGATCATCCCCCATACATTTTTCATCCAAAATACGTAATTGTAAGTAATTGTAAGAGAAGGAATTGGATTGGAGAAATCTTCATTAGTAAATTGTCAGAAGTTTTAATTTCCAAAATCGCAGTTTTAGACGATCTTCGGGATGTTAGGATGAGGAGAATTTAGTGCCTTTCCCCTCGGAATTTTTCGAAATTGAAATCGTTTAAACAAAAGTCGACCTTTAAAGGTGGAAAGGGAAGGTTGTAAAAACTTCCGCGAAAACTTTTCAAAATTGAAATTATAATTACGCAAATTGTAAGCAATCTTTGATGAAGTTAGGGTAAGAGGTAAGATTTGCGGAGACTTCCTCGGAAATTTTTCAAAATTAAAGTTTCGAAAACAACTTTAGACAATCTTTGATGATGTTATAGGGATCAGGTTTTAGGGTTCTAGGGTTTCACCTAACCCTGGGAACTCTTTCAGAATACAGTCCTAAAACCGGAAATATTAAAACTTTTAATTTTCACCCTTACCTTACATTTTAACATGTTTGAATTCAAATGCTTACAGCCCCAGAAGTATATTTTATTGATTTGGACGGAGGTGTTTTTATTTATTTATTATTTTATTTTATTTTTGACTTTTGTGTGATAACTATGGTCATTTTTCTACTATGTTTCATTTTAAATATCGTGTCTCAATAATCTCCTGCAGAGTTCTTGTTTTAACCTTCGTTTTTTCCCTTCAACCATTTAACAACTTCTAGTGCGACTTTTCATATCAATCGTTTAAATCTCACTTCTCTCTATCTCTCTCTACTTTGATTTATCTGTTTGAACCATATTTTAACGGCATATACATTTTTCAGCATTCAGCTTTGAGATTTTCATGGTAAGAAACAAATGAAAGAAAGAAAAACAGAAACAGAAAAACATCAGCACCCCAGACGCTATCTTGTTTATTTATAAATTTATACATTTTTTAGTCTAAAGCGTGCCATGAGTTTCCAAATTGCACTGAATACTGTAAGAGCATTTTTTTCGCGAGGCTTTAATTTTCGCAACCCCGTCATAATAAAATTTTTAAACCTTGTAAAAAATCTTTTTACGTCGGATTTTTCAATTTTCGCTTCTGTTTGCAAAAAAAAAAACCCGCGAAATTTTGTTTTCCGATGGGAAATCACTGTAATCTTCCAAAAATTTCATAATTCGGGACATTTTGCCTGATGATTCTGAAAATTTGGAGACATAATCTTTACTAATAATAAAGCTGAAAGTCTCTCTGTCTGGATATTCGGAGGATGTCTGGATGTCTGGATCTCTGTGACGCGCAAAGCGCCTACACCATTCGGCCGATTTTCATGAAATTTGGCACAAAGTTAGTTTGTAGCATGGAGGTGTGCACCTCAAAGCGATTTTTCGAAAATTCGATGTGGTCTTTTTCTATTCCAATTTTACGAACAAAAATATCATAAGATAGACGAGTAAATTTCGAAATTATCATAACGTGGAACCGTAACATGGACACAAGCCAATTGGCGAGATACTAAATTATAACGTGGAACCGTAACATGGGTGCAAGCCAAGTGGCGAGAAAATTCACCATACATTATTTGTAAATATACAGGCGAACCAAAAGATCTTTTAATTTTTCTATTACAGGCAAAGTCGTGCGGGTACCACTAGTTGAAATAATAAAATGCCTAAATGTAATTATTTACTAAAGATGTAAGCCAAAGAAACCATAAAACTATGTTTCTAGATCTTTAAATTAGGAAAATTTCCTGCGCAGAGCGCCGACCTCTAAGCTCCTGCCTGGTGTCACCAAAGTTTAAAATGCATTTTTAGGACTAATTTTGGATTTTTTTCTGGACAGAGCATATTCTTTACTTTTCTTCGTAATTAAATTCTTATTTTTCCTTTAAATACTTTTGACTGTTTCTCAACCAAAGGTTGACAAATTGAGGAATCGCCCCGGGCGGCAGAAAGTGTAGCTACGCCACTGATCACCATAGAATACACTATGATTTTTCATTTATCTCATTATAATTAAAAAAATAACATATATAAATGTTTTCGTTTCAAAATAGCCAAAAAATCACTTTTATTTATTTATTTATTTATTTTTCATTTTATTAAAGAATGGCATTCATAACAACAAAATACAGACCGACAAAATTAAAAAAAATGCCTCAGTGAAAAGCTGAAATTAGCTAAGGAATGCATTCAACCACTTTTCGATGGGGAGTCGATTCCCTGGGCCCCCGGGAAACATCGTTATCAGACTTTGAAGAAAGGAGCCAGGGTCTTTCCTGGAAAGGAGCTCGCAAGTGAGTCCTGAGGCAAGTGGCTCGCGTTGGGAAAAAGGGGAGAAAGCTTAAGTGATTTATGGTAGAGTTAATTAGGAAAAATGGGAGAGACTGGTATTTTTCAGATTTCTTACATTAGCGACACCTGCATGAGAAGATTGGAACTAAATGCCCGAAAATTAGACAAGTTTCTAAAACATCCACACTTTAAAATATAAATATTGATGAAAATGAAATTTAAAAATAATCATTAAGACCCTCAAAGTCTTATGAACCATCGATAACTGCTTTTTTTCTAATATAATTACAGGATTTGTAGTAGGACGCAAAGTTGTTCAGTATTTAGTGCGTGTATGGTTACTATTCTAAAACCGTCGCCAAGCGAGATTTTCATTTAAACTTAATTTAAATTGAAAAAACGCAAAATTTTTCCACTATATTATCTCAATCCATTCTGGACTGAAAATCACGTCGTATGCAACAAAGATCGGGAGGCTATTTGCTGTTAATTTTGATTACGGGAGTATATTGATTTTCCCTTGGCGCCAATCTCTTGGGACAACAGCCTTAAGCAAATTGTGATTTAAAAAAAGGACAAAAAGAAAAAAAAAATTTGAAGTGAAAAACAACGCATGTTTTTTTTTTCCGGCAAAATTAATTTATTTTAAGGATTCAAAATTTTTACTCGTTTCATACTTTTGCGCCATTCTAATTTCGCCCCAATTCTTTTAAATCACGTATCGCTAACGTAATAACTTACGCTTGACGATTCTACAATGACTTTTTTACTACCCTTTAGCAATGAACCATCGTACAAATGTGGCTTAATTACCTCCCTTTCAGCGCTTCCGCAGAGGGGAGAGAAGAGAGAAAACATCTTCACCTCCGGATTCGCATTGCAAATGCAGCGACATCAGCATTGGCGATTTAGTGCCTTTTCGATCATTCAAGCACGCTTTTTCCCAAACTTGTCTCGCCAACCTGTTCCTTAATGTCGGCGTCTTGGTCGAACCACTTTTTCGTCAGGGGTCGAAAGGAAGGTTACATACGTTTCTTCCGGAGTGGAACATCTTTGCGTGTGAACTATCTTTGAGTTCTCGTTATCCCTTCGCGAGTTCTCGAGCGATGACTGCTCGAGTGCTCGATTATCACTTTCCGAGATCTCGAGCGATGGACTGCTCGAGTGCTCGATTATCACTTTCCGAGTTCTCGAGTGATAGACTGCTCGAGTTCTCGCTTTGTGAACTTCTCGAGATGTTGATTTCTCGAGTTCTCGAGAAGTCAATCACTCAAGCAGTGTACTTCTCAATCGATTTGATAATCTGAACTTTGACTTCTGAAAGGATTCAGTTACCTGGACAGATCTGTCATTTAGTGGGTCAGAGGCAGGGGTGCCCACAGGTGGGGGAAGGGGGTCATGGCGCAGACTACGCCATTGAAATTTTTAGGTGCGTTGTTTTGAGGGGTATTTCTTACTTTTTTTGGAGAGCTCTTGTTTTTTTTTTTTTTTTTTTTTTTTTTTTGCGAGGGGGGGGGGGATCTTTGCAAAATTTAGGAGAGGGGTGCGCCCTTGCTCTTAGGGGGGTGGGCACCCCTGTCAGAGGGCTGGCTTTGAAAAATTAATGTTTTGACATATAAATGTGCGTGTTTTTTTTTTTTTTTGTTTTCCGAAAAAAAAAAAAAATGCACAGGAAAAGGGGATCATGCCGCTCTTAAGGAGGGGGGGGGAGGTTCGTTTTTAAGAGTGCGCCAGCACACTTGAGGAATAGATACTCCTGCGATCTAAATGATTTTATAATCAAAGATTTGCCTCTCGAATATTTGTTGTAGAAGTTTGTGTGTTGTGCTTGCATTCGAATAGTGTTGTAATTAGTTCCATGTATGCTGCCGAATGCCTGATTATCAAATGATTCTTTGGGATGATTTGGTAGCCCAATGATATATTTTTGGGAGAAATATGTTAGCGAATCAACACATGGACGGGTCTATGGGTGACATGGGTGGTGTGTCCCGGTAGTGGAAGTAAAGGGTGGGGAGCGCTAAAAAGGTTCTAACTTGAGGGGCATTAAAACTAAAATTATATATCATGTCAAAAGGGGGATACTTTAGTTAATACCTGAGGGAACCTCTCCCCCCTTACGTCCACCTTCGACTAAACCATTGGGTAATCAAACCCGAGACACGTGTCTGCAGTAATCTATATATTTGTGCAACAAAAGTTAGTTATAGTGGCACAAAGGTATTTATTTATTTCTTAATGAAGCAAGTAGCCTAGTTCTCGTGTAATTCATTCGCAGGGGGTGACAACCAGGAGAAGGGGACGGGAGTTAAGACGCAAACTGCGGGATTGTAATTTTCAGGAGATTTTCTCTTTTCGGGATAGCGCTCTTGGGGGAGAACTCCATTCGTGCCGGTGCGTGCACAGGGGGGAGAAAAGGGACACCTGTTGGCCCGGGCCCGAGATTTTTAAAATGAGAGGTGAAATGTATTAGGGACGTAGGGGTAAACAATATAGAGGGGCCCGTCAAAGTCATTTGTGACGAGCCCCGAAATTTCTGTGCACGCTCCTGCATATGTAGTGCGTCATCGCTCTTGGAATTGATGGATTTGGAATGGTTTTAAAATCGAATGATTGCTTCTTGCGTGCTTTATTTCTAATGGGGTTATATTTGAATGTTTGGTGTCAAATTTTCGATTATCGAGAGATCTCTTTATAATCGAACGATATATTTTCGAAAGAAAATAATTAAGGAATTATAACATATGAGCGCGTTAAGGGGGGGGGGGAGCACGGCTTGTGTATTCTGTTGATGAAATCTTGAAATAACAGGTAGAGAAATGCTTTCCATATTGCTTTGCACTTGACAGTTACAATTTAGATCAAAAAAATTGGGGGATAATGATAATATGGACATGTGATTGGGCAACACAAACAGGTTTGAACTTGAGAGTTGTTTACATTAATAATATATTGAAACTAAAAAGTGGGAACAGTTTAGCTAAAAATCGAGGGGGGGGGCACACCTTCCTCCTACTTCCCCAACCCCTCAAATGTGACCCTGAGAAATTGAACAAACCTTTTGAGTGGTTAACTTTTCTAGTGATTCATTCGCAGAGGTTATCGCGAGGAGGGAGACGTTATGGCTCAAACCGGGTAAAATCAAATTTTTGAAGGGTTTTTGCTCTTTTTGGGACTATCGTACTTGGAGGGGGAAGGTGATTGTCACGAGGGGTTCCGTTGCTCACAAGAACGAACGGACATCCTAATTTAGTTTCGAATAAGAGCTTCTCGGGTGCTTTTTTCGAATGGGGTTGTTAACCATATAGTACATTTCGTTGAGTAAACGTTTTAAAACGGTTGTTACGCTGTAACAACCATTTTAAAACGTGTATGAAACATTTAAACGATGTGTGTTTATAATACAAGGCTGCCTATCTTCCTAAGGGTGAGGAAACATACTCCTCAAATGCGACGGAGAACCCCCAGAACAAGAGCCTCCTAAAGTAAGACCAAAAGCCTTCTGGAGTTACACCCTCCTCATTTAAACTGCATTTTGGCGCGGTCTGCACCATGGACCTCCCCCTACCCTCTCGTGGGCACCTCTAGATAATTGCTTGTTGTTGAATGTTCGTTATCGAGCGACGCTTTTGAATGATTGGAAAATCGAATAATCTGAATTTTTAGAGAAACTTGGTAATCAGTAAACCCTTTTTGAGGACCAACGCAAGGAAAATGAAACGGAGCCACGGGACCCAAAGTTTCGAAATGGACCGCTGCCAGCCCATACAGTTTCAGCAGTTTAAAAAAAATCATAAAATAAGCATCTCAATATAATGACTCCAAATTTTTAAGTTGGGTAAATAATGTACTACTATCAACATTTTAACAGTATAATGAATATAACACTATTAGAGTATGCACACGCGAAAATAAATGATACGCAAACAAGAATAGTTAAAAATATCATACGTATGGAATGAAAAAAAAAAAAAAAAACGAGCTGATGTGTGAATCACATGACTTCCTTTTACTCCAATTTAATGTCATTTCCCCATTATTCGCTATTTTAATGTGATTCAATATTTATTCTCTAAATATCACCAACAATGGCCAAATTGAAACCAAAAAAAAAAAAAAAAAAAAAAACTCCGCCAAATTTGTCGCCAAGTTGGCGACAAAACTTGGCGACCAAAAGACTGGCGATATATCGCCAAGTGTCCGACAAATTATAACGCCACTTGAGTTTACATCGAAATTAACAATGATTTCCCCCCAAAAAGGTGCAAAAGACCCCCTTAGGAACATCCGAAAGCAACCAAAAGGGGAGGTGCACAACTAGACCCCACTACGAGTCTATGTACCAAATTTCAACTTTCTAGGACATACCATTTTTGAGTTATGCGAGATACATACGCACATACGCACATACGCACATACGCACATACACACATACGCACATACATACAGACGTCACGAGAAAAGTCGTTGTAATTACCTCGGTGATGGTCAAAATAGATATTTCGCGTGTCTATACATTCTTAGGCACTTTTCCGCATGTGGTCGAATCGAAAAAAAAACTCAACATTCATTTGGGGGTGACCAAAATGGAAATTAAGGGCGATTTTTGAGTGAAAATTTTTTCGCGAATACAATACTTCCTTTTTTGTAAAAGGAAGTAAAAAGACAATAATGACCTACATATAATGTAATTTCATATAAAAAATTGGACCAAAGAATGTGAACTAAAATTAATTCCACACGACAAGCATCAAAACTTCTTTATGTACTCAGAAACATCTCAAATTCACTCCCTGAACCCATTGTTTTTAGATTTTCCCCCTAATCAATAAAAGTGAAAAATAAAAATAAAAAAGAGCGAATCATGAAAGAAGCAAAAGAATGGATTCCACTTAAAGTTGCACTATTATTTAATGCGCCGGGAATCCTAATGCCCTGCAAAACATAGCGAGAAATATTTTACCCTTCATCCCTTCTCTTATATAAGTCAGATACTAACTCTACCACCAACAGCAGCAGCAAAAAAAAAAAAAAAAAAGCAAAGCTATAAACAAGAACAAATGAGCCCTTTTGTGCAGAGCTGCGATTCCTCGACTTGTTTACATTATTAACTTCTTGCTTACTAAGCGTCCGAAATCTTTCAAAATAATCACGTGGTAGAAGAGAATCAAACATCCCCTGATGGCCTCCGAAATCAAGCTCTCGTTGAATCTGCATTCCCCAAGAATGAGACCCACAATGAAGACTATTAAATGTATCCCCCAAAACAGACTCAATTAATTACTATGCAACTTTTATCGGAAAACAACGAAAACTAGTTCCACTTGAATGTAAAATGAAAAATTTTTCAAGGAGGGGCCGAGGGCAATTGAACTCCTTAAACTGAAGTTTCAGTGGCTATGTATGCATCATAACTCTCAGGCCCATATTTCAAATTTTACACTTTAGGGGGGGAAGGGGTTAAAGGGCATATAATCAATGCATAGTATTCCTACTAACAGCAAAAACTTCATTTAAATGTAAATAATAATTTCTAAAAGCCAGGATGGGTCGCCCCTTCTAGATGATACCCCGGTAAAAAAACTCGATGTTTTAAAAGTCGAGGGTGTGCCCTCGACTTTTAAAACATCGAGTTTTTACCCCCCCCCCCCGAAAATTGAGATAAAGGAAGTCTCAAAAATGACCCCTAAAAATTTCAATGGCGCAGATTACGCTAAAGTACAGCCCTACATCCCTCCCCTCTAAGGTGTGAAACCCTTCTCCTTAAAAAGAGACTAAAACCTAACAAATTGACCCCCATAAACTGGTCCATCCAGGGTGAAGCTTGAGGGGAGGGGAGCAAAGGGTATGTACCCAGTGCAAAATTAAACGAAAAACTACAAAAAGCACGTTCCCGTACATTAAGAAGCATTAATTTTCAAAGCCGGGGAGGCGATTGACCCCTCTGGTCCAGAGGGGTCAACTGTCTCCTCATCGGGCCTACCCTCAAAGTTGCAGTGACAGAAGTACGCGTCATGACACTCAGGTCCTTTATTTCAAATTTTCCAGGACAGGGGCGAGGGGGGGGGATAAAAGAATATATGTACTCAGTGTATATTGTACAAATTAATAACAAAACCTACGCCCACATATATGTCAGTACCATTATTTCGAAAACCCGGGGGGAATTGCCCCTTCCTGACCCCCTAGCTTGATGGTACACCTTCCCCTCGTGCGCAACCCTACAGAAACAATTCGTGATGTCGACTGTTCTAGAAGTCAGAAATGCCCACTCCCACGACCCCTCAAGAGCGATGGCGCACCCTCTCAAATATTACGGAGCAACTCCTAGGACAAGAGCCCCCTACCCCCCAATGCAATTTAAAAGACATTCTCAGCCACCCTCTCCTCTTAAAATTTTTTGGCGTTGTGTGCGCCATGGACACCCTTAGCGGGCACCCCTGTAAAAGTAAACTTGATTCTGGAACTCAGGAAGTCTAGATACTGGTCGAGAACTCGATTCAAACATCTCGAGATCTTGATTTAAAACATCTCGAGATCTCGATTCAAAAGATCTCGAGAAGTAAATTGCTCGTGTACTCGATTCAAAAGATCTCGAGAAGTAAATTGCTCGAGTACTCGATTCGGAAGATCTCGAGAAGTCAATCGCTCGAGTGCTCGATTCGGAAGATCTCGAGAAGTCAATCGCTCGAGTACTCGATTCGGAAGATCTCGAGAAGTCAATCGCTCGAGTACTCGATTCGGAAGATCTCGAGAAGTCAATAGTTCGAGTACTCGATTCGGAAGATCTCGAGAAGTCAATCGCTCGAGTTCTCGAATTAAAAAGATCTCGATTATCAGAAGTACTCGATTCCCGATATCTCGATTATCAAAAGATCTCGATTATGCCCATCACTAGTTGCTTACTGGATCCAGTTTTGCCTTGTTGAAACAATCACCTTTTTGCTTCTCAAACACTGTCAAAAAATATTATATAACTATAAAAAAAATTATTGAATTTTAAGTGATGCAATAATGAAACAATGCCGTCTCGTACGCTATCGCGCGCGTCACTCGATCATTCGCCTATATATATATATATATATATATATATATATATATATATATATATATATATATATATATATATATATATATATATATATATATATATATATATATATATATATGTATATATATATATATATATATATATATATATTAGGGTGGTCCTTATTTTTGAAGTTGCAGATATTTTACGCGACGCCCCCTCAATTTGTTCCATTATACAAATAAATAATCCTTGCAAAATTTTAAGTCAATCCATGAATATTAACACGTGCCCCTAGGGCCACCTTTTTTTGAGTTTCGGAGAAAAAATTGAGGATTTTCTCATTTTTATGTAAAAATGTTCTTACCTTTCATATTTACAGTAATTATGAATTTCAATAGATGTTGCTACTTCAAGATCAACCATTCTCTCACTTTCATTCTGTAAAATTTTACATGTTGCAGAGGGTACATGTACACCATTGGCCTTGTGTCAGACGCTATTCTACGCTCGTCTCAAACCAAGCGGCAGGGGAACATTTCTTTACACCAAGACGGACACAAGGGATTCTAAAGGCCATTAATGAATGGTAATTTAATAGATGTGGCAAATAGAGTCGCAAGGTTTCAATGCTATAAATATAAGTAATTGCAATTATATTTTAATTCGCTGTTCTTTAGTTATCAACATACCTTATGCTTATGCAATTTTCAATTTTTAAAATATAAATTTCGAAAAATCCTCGATTACTCCTAACATAAAAATATACTGTATTTTCCATAGCTAAAATATAAATTTTAAAAAAATATCCAGATCGGAACAATGTAGAAATCTATACTTTAAATTAATTTTCAGTTCTTTATTATCCTCAAATTCTTGCGATTCACAAGATTTAGAAATTGAAGAAACCGAAATAGGTATCTATCCTAACCTGTTGATCTTTTGTTTTCTACAGCTGGTTTACCACAATGCAAAAAAGCTTGTCAACTATTGATATCTGCTCGCCTTTCATCACTGTTATACAATGCCATATTAGGGATAAAGATAATGTTCTATTATTTACAGCCTATGTAGATGCAGTAAATTTAAATCAAAATGACCTCGTGATCAATCGTACATTCCTTAAGAGAGCAAGAGAAGATCTTCGAGGGGTAAAATTAAATTTCATGAATTTAAATTTAGATTTTGTACTTATTCACTGGGATACAAAGCTACATCCAGATGTAACTGAAAAAAGAACGCCGACAGGATTACCGTGATAGCTTCAGGTCCTAATATTGAACAGTTAATCGGAATTCCTTAGATATTTCTTCAGTTGTATATGATATCTTAGATGATAGCTGTTTATTCCTAACTGTTCTAGCTATAGTGTTTGATACAATGACTTGCAATACCAACCGTATAAATTGTGCATGCAATTTTTTAGAGCAAAAACTGAACAGTGATACATTACATTTGGATTGCCATCATCATGCACTTGAAATCGTACTGCAGAGTGTGTCCTCAAAGAAGTTCTTGCCTTTCTTAGTTCTAGATCAGATATTCAATTATTTAAGCGCTTCAAAATTTTGTGGAAAGATCTCCATCATTCAGAATTTATAACATTTCAATCAAGTACACATACCACTTAAATTTTAAAAGACGAAGTTGATGACATATTGTTGTTCGTAAAAAGCGGAATTGAGAAAGATTACAGAGATTTCTCATAACTTGTAATAATATTTCCTGGTGAATTTCCTCCTACAGGGATAAGTTTTCGGCAAACTGGAGCTTATCCCTGAGCCACATGGGTTTCAAAAAGGAATTTTTGTTTGAAAATTTTTATATTTAGGAAACAATTTAAATTGACCTTACATGAAAAGAAAGATCTTCAATGCTGTTTTACAAAGCTGTTTTATAATTAAAGGCTGTATGAAGATATGGTTTTTCGCAGCAACTCAATCGAGGCTACTTTGAACAATATAATATGTCTGAAAAACTAGCCAGCGTACAAAATGACGACAAACATGCAGCAGAAGCAGTGATTGGAAAATTCATAAATCACTTATGGTATTTAGGGGATAAACTAGTAGCTTTGTCCGTATTGGATGAAGGAACTAACTTTGAAGATAGGAAAAGACTAGGTCAAAAAATGCTTTTGATAAGGAAGACGTGTCTGATGACTTTAACAAATTTCAGATAACAGTAGATGATTTGGAATACTTTCTTAGTAAAGATCTTCCTCTTTATAGAATCAACTACGAGTCAATAAAACTGTTTGATAAGTTAAATACTAAAAGATGTTTTCCTATTTGATCCTGATTCACGGCAAAATGAAGGAAGCTATTTATAGGATAGAGAGATTGTTAAAATACTGAAAATTGTGAATGATACAACTGAAAGAGGAGCACAATTAATCGAAGAATTTCACAAACAATTTACCAAATATGAGTTACAAAAGCAATTTAGTATTTTACAGACAGTTCAAGACAATCGGGAAAAAAATGCACACGATTGAGATACATTGAGAAAAGCGTACGATTGAGGTAAAGTTTTAAGGTAAGTGTTAAAGTTCAACGGCCTAGGGGCACGTGTTATTATTGATCGATCGAGTTCAAATTTTGCACAGATTCTTTTTTATTATAGTGTCATAAAACTAGGGGGCGTCATTTGTTGAATTCCAAAAAATATTTTTCCCATATAAATAAGGACCACACTAATATATATATATATATATATATATATATATATATATATATATATATATATATATATATATATATATATATATATATATATATATATATATATATATATGAGGGTGAGTGGGACTGAGATGTTTGGGATCAAAGTTAGTACACTGGATGACTGGTCCCGAACGTGCAACTTTTCCAAGAGAGGAAAGAATAGCGAGGTAAAGGGATTTTCCTGGATTGACACTGCAGTGGAAAAGAAACAACATTTACAGAGTACATTTATTTTTCTGAAAATCGACACACGAGAGGGCTTGGTGATAAAAATCGTTGACGTCAGGGTGACAAAATCTCAATAGAACTTTTCAAAGGAAAAAGTCTAAAATGTTTGGGGATAAAGTTATTTAATAAAGGTACCCAATTTTTTCGGAATATTCTAATGCACTTAACGAATAAAGATATGCGTAAATTCGTGGTGCTAGAGATACGTACGTAAGATCTCATCGAGATGCAGTTCGTTTTGCGTTTTAATGTTTTAATGTACTACAATATTGTCTGTGAATTTTTCCTCTGATTTTATACGTAAAATATTATAGTTCATCGGTTCCCAGCCGGTGATTCGCGAACCCCTGATGGTTCGCGAGAAGTACGAAGGGGGTTCTCGAAAATAATATTGTAATGACAGAATTTTAACATGTTTGTTTCAGATGAAGTCTCAAGTTCAAGCGTTTCGTGCTCACCATTTATTCATTGGACTCGTGCACATTCGATATTCTTTCGATACAATCACTTGCTGACACTCTATTTTATAAATTTAAATATTTAAGTTTGTCATTGCAAGGCACGAGTTTTTACCGTTTTTTTTTTTTTTTTTTTTTTGAGTGAGATAGATTTGTATCTATGCCGGGAAAGTTAAACTTCTGAACGCATTTGAAAAGATGAAAGCATATGAATGCTTCAGCTTTCGTAGTTTGGTCGGAAAATTCGATTGAACTTGGTGGAAACATTGCATGAATCATAGGAGAACGCCTGAAACATCTTTAGTCAGTTTTCGAGGTTTAGTTTCTTTACCATTTGAGTGCGACGAAGAGCTGTCGCGCTTCTCTTGCGCTTGGCTAGAAATGCGAGTTACGCAATAAGTGCAATGGTGCCGCTGTTTGTTGCTGTAAATTTCATACTACCTATGACTAAATATACTTTGAGCTTTTTGATGAATTAGAGATGGAATGTTTTGCAACCCAAAAGAGTTCCATAGGATGTGTGAAATAGAAAAAAAAATTCGTTAGGTCGTTAGGAAAAGTCCCTAGATGAAGCTTGCGAGTATGAGGTACGCCGTCATGTCCCCAACCGGGGAACTTTCAACATACCACACCAGAGGATAAGGGGCAGGGCCCCAGGTGCCTCAAGCAACGAACTTATATTTCTGTGGCATTTCCATACAATTAAAATCACGAGAAATACTCAGACGACAATCTATTACGATTTATCTTTCTTATTGTTGCATTAATAAATCTATTTTTGTTCGCAAAAAAGAAAAAAAAAATTAATTTGAATTTTGACATCTTGAATTCAAATATGTTTTTCGCAATCACGAGTGTGTTTATGTAGGCGTGTGTGCTTGTGTGTGGGGGGTATGTGTATGTGTGTGTAGGCATGTGTGTTTGTGTCTGTGTGCTGACTTAAGTGCGTGGATAGTTGTGTGTATGAGTGTTTGTATGTGTGGAGGCAGGGTATGTGTATGTGTGTAGGCATATGTGTTTGTGTCTGTGTGCAGGTATGAATGTGTGGGTAGTTGTGTGTATGTGTTTGTGCATGTGTGTAGGTGTATGTGTGTGTTTGTGTGTGTGTAGTTGTGTATGTATGCGCGTGTGTGTAGGACATGGATGCAACCTGGAGACCACTTTCGCTATAGGACATCGTGAGGACCCGGTCGACGGTGACGGTGTGGCGTGTGGCGGTGGGAAAGTAATAGTACAGTAAAATTAGGCCAAAAAATGCCCAAACCCAAACATCCAAAAAAAAAAAAAAAAAAGGTGAAACCTGTTGCAAATTACTTCTTACCCTTCCAGCAAGAAGGGGTAAAAAGTCCCAGCACTTTGCGCGTCGGGTTTTGGGGGGAAGGGGGGGGGGACGAAATAATCCTCTATTTAAATAAAAATAATTTCTATTCCTTAAAAAAAATTCTCAAACCTCGCAGAAACCACTCTATAATAGTAAAATAATAAACTCTCGCAGAATAAAATTCTAATTAACAGGGGTGCACAGGTGGGGGGAATGGGGGGAGGAGTTCATGAAGCAGCTTTGCGTCAAAGAAATTTTTAAGGAAATTTTTTTCAAGGGACATTTTTTTTTCTTCTTTGAAGGCTTTTATTTAAGATGGATACTCCGTCACACTTAAGGGGTGCGCCATCGCTTTGGGGGGGGGGAGGACCCTGAATTTACATTCTAAAATCAACTATTGCAGTGAAGTTCACGAAAAATTTTTCCTGATTTAAATTTTTCCGAAGTACAAAATGCCACACAATGATATGGTAATGTCAGAATAATAATTCTAAAAGATCTAAGCGAGCTCAGTAACCAAATTATTTGCGATTAGAGTTATTAAACTGTTTAAAGCGCTGGAAAACAAAATTCCTGTGCAGCATAAAAAAAGTCCAAATTGACCAAAGTTTCCCTACTTCTTCTGGATTAACTTACTTCAACTTTTCTACAATCTTTTGCCATCACCGTAAGAGGGGACAAACCGAAATTGCCAATTGTGAGACGGGCAATGCTGCAATTCTGCACCCTCCAAGTCGGTGGGGTTCTCATTGGCAAACACCAAGCTCTTTTACGCAGCTGGTTATGTAAATTATGCTAAATATGCAGACATATACTTGCAACACTCTCTCAGACTTTTGAGAACATTATGCGATAAAAAAAAAATTTGATCACATCAAACATCAGCTAAAACATCAGCTGTCCAACGTACTAACACAGTGACAAATTCAGGTAATCTAGAACCTGTAGTGATTCAACGATAGAACAAGTCTTGATGAGAGCAATGAGCAATACAACAATAGAATGCTAAATATTTACATGCGCTGATCCTCCATCAGTATTCGATTAATCTGGTTTCAGAAGGAAAGAAATCTTGTATCGTTAAAGTGCTATTATTTGAAGCAAAAGGTTCATCCACCATCACAAAACGAACAGCTGGTGTCATATATGAGGCAGTGAGAAGCAAAGGGATGTAAGTGGACATTTTAAAATTTTGAATAAAACGCGTTTGAAGATAAGTTCCTAGCTAGGCTTTCACTGATTTTCTTTTCTAAATCATGCTGTATAGAAGCAACTACCAGGTCTACTAGTACCATCTCTTGGCTCAAGATAGAGGAGAGGTTCACCAACCATTTGTACTGGTTATCTCCAAATTTTTAATTTTGCCACTTACATCCCTTTGCTTCTCACTGCCTCATATGTAATAGATGGAAGATACCTGCTTGATCATACTTTTGGTAAATGATCTGTAAGCTTCATGGAAATATGCCAGCAATGCAGTGTATAATTAACTTGTAAGCATGGGAAAGCTAGTGTCATTTTGATGGGTGCAAAGAAAGCACTACAAAAATATAATCTACGTCCTATTACAACAGCCAGTGGCGCACACAAGGGAGGAGTCCAAGGGGTCCGGACCCCTCCCATAGGTCTTGCTTTTCCCCCCATGAATACGATTCTATGAATTTTGTACGTGGATTAATTTCAAACAAAAGTAACAAAACTTAAGATCTAATAAGAGAAAAAATAAAATCATCATGCTAAAAGATTTCTAAAAATATTTCGCACTTTTCCTATAATGAATTGCCTATAAGAAGTATGATGGTGATTATAAATGAATACACTGTAATAACTATGTTTTTAGTTCTGTAATTACTGATTTAAATGAGATTCTATGATTTTGAATTCATTTTTTAATTAAGAGAAAAGAAAAAGAGTAAATTATTTTGCTTTCTGTTTATTTATTTAAGTAAATTTCAATAAATAATGCAAATTATTTATTCAATAGTTTATTTTTTTTTACAGCTTTTCGTTCTCGGGAATCGATAAAATCAAGTCAATATGTTTGATGGCGTATTGGATTATGATATCGGAATAAGGCTTTCGATCTGGACCCTTCTCTTGCAAAATTCCTGTGTGCGCCACTGACAACAGCCAAACCTTCTGCTCTAGAAGACTTTCTGCGTCTCAAATCTTGTGCTTTCTCTGAGGGGATATATTTTAGTACATTGGATATAGTGAATGTTTGAAAAGTCTGAAAATGGACTGAAGTGCTCAATTATATGCTCAAACTGTGTTAGACATAGCTGCAACAATAACGATTTTGCTGAGGATCTAGATTCCAAAAAACATCTTGATAACGAAGACTTTTTGTTACAAGCTTAGGAGAAATCATTTGAAAGCAAAAAACAGTTCAGCGTAATTTTTCTGGCCATTTAATCAAATGTGCACCATCAGAGGGGGTGGGGGGAAGGATAATATTTTAGTACATAATTTCGTTTTGGGAGGTGAGCTACTGTTCTTATCGGGTGGACAGTCCTGATTTAATGCATTTTAGATTTGCATGAAATGATACTTCTACTTGAAATAAAGGGGGGGGGGGGGTGAGAATTTATTTTATTTGGCGGTTGGGGGGGGGCTGTAGCTTTGAGAGGAGGTGCACCATCGATCTTGGAAAATGGACACACTCGATTTCTAACTTTAACTTAGCATAAAATAATGTTTCCATATGAAATGTATGGAGGGTGTTCGGGGGTACTGCTTCGTTTTACGGCTCTGTCCATTTGGTGGGTTATGTCATCCCTCTTGGGGTTCAAACACCTTTAATTTCATGCTTTTAAATTTAGTATAACATAATATTCTCAGTTTAAATTTACTCTAAAAATTCTGGAAAAATACCCAAAACAACAATTTGTAGATGCCCCCCATTCCAAAACCCGACTCACGATGGGGTGGGACTTTTTAGCTGTTCTTATTGGGAGGGTAATAAACAATTTGCACCAGGTTTAGCTTTTTTTTTTGGATGTTTGGGTCCGACCCCTATTTTTACTGTACTATAAAATGATAGGACGCCAAAAACAGTCAAATAAAAGCAATAAGCAATCGTGATTGCTCAAAAAAAAAAAAAAAAAAAAAAAAAAAAAAAAAAAAAAAAAAAAAAAAAAAAAAAATCAACACCTCTTAGAAAGATTGGCGTCAAAATTGAACCAAAGCTTGTTTACATATGGATTCACATATATTCCAAATTTCAACCAGAACGTACCATTACTTCTTGAGATAGGGCACTCACAATGGAAAAAAAGAACGGGCGATTGCGCTACCCCCTTTTTAGCTGTTGACACCAAAATAAAATCAGCTGTTATACCCACTAAGGGGTACTTGACGATAAATTTTTCTTTCATTCCGTTCATTATTTCTTGAGATACAGCAGTCACAATTGACGACAAAAAACGTTCTATAGCTCAACCACCGTTTGAGTTATTGACACCAAAATTGAATCAGCACCTGCTCCTGTTAATGGCAACATATGGACCAAATTTTGTTTGATTCCGCCAGTTACTTCCTGAGGAATAGCAAGCACGCGTAACTCAAAAAACGTCCCATTGCTCCATCCCCCTTGGAGGAATTCGCGCCAAAAACCAATGGGCACAAGTTCCAACGCAATAGGTTAAATAGCAATAGGTTATTAAATATCAAATCATGACGTCATGTTACGATGCCAATTCGTGTTATATGATGCAAGAACCGTTAAATATTTCATGATCTCTACATAGTATACTAGTATGTTGTGGCCATTACGAAACTTTCTTCTATATTTTTCTTTTTTTTTTCTGATCCCTCCCCATGCTTGATGAGGAAGCAATATTCCCAACAAAAACAAAATTACACATGCAAAAACTTGACGACCATCCCAATGTCTGAATTATTGCAAAAGCAAAGCAAAGAGCGAAAATTGAAAGTTATTTTAAAAGCCTTGCTTGAATTAATTACAAATATTTTATTTGTTAACAAACATAAGATGGCAACAGTTAAAAATTTTAAATCATTGAGATAATATTTCAGATCATTTCCATACAATTAAAATCACGAGAAATACGCAGACGACAATCTGTTACGATTTATCTTTCTTATTGTTGCATTAATAAAGCTATTTTTATTCAAAAAAAAAAAAAAAAAAAAAATCCACACCTCTTGGAGCGATTGGCGTCAAAATTGAACCAAAGCCTGTTTACATATGTATTCACATATATCCCAAATTTCAACCAGAACGTTGCATTACTTCTTGAGATAGGGCACTCACAATGGAAAAAAAGAACGGGCGATTGCGCTACCCCCTTTTTAGCTGTTGACACCAAAATAAAATCAGCTCTTATACCCACTAAGGGCTACTTGCCGATAAATTTTTCTTTCATTCTGTTCATTATTTCTTGAGATACAGCAGCCACAATTGACGACAAAAAACGTTCTATAGCTCAACCCCCGTTTGAGTTATTGACACCAAAATTGAATCAGCACCTGTTCCTGTTAATGGCAACATATGGACCAAATTTTGTTTGATTCCGCCAGTTACTTCCTGAGGAGTAGCAAGCACGCGTAACTCAAAAAACGTCCCATTGCTCCACCCCCCTTGGAGGAATTCGCGCCAAAAACCAATGGGCACAAGTTCACATAGGGCCACATATGTGTACCAAATTTCGTTCGATTTCATGCGGCAGTTTTTGCTGTAGAGCGGCCACAAAAAACTGGTCACACACAGACGTGACACACACACACACACACACACACACACACACACACACACACACACACACACACACACACACACACACACACACACACACACACACACACACAGACAGACATTTTCCAAAAATAGTCGAAATGGACTCAGCACACCTCAAAACGTTCGAATCCGTCAAAATTCGAAATTCGAAAATTTGCACGAATCCAATACTTTCTTCTTATATATTAGATATAGAAGAAAGTAAAAATGAAGTGTCCAAAAAGCGTCTGTTTGTTTGAACTCGCAAAACTCGAGAACTACCCGGCCGATTTCGCTGAAATTTTCACAATTTGTTCCTTTAAGTCCTGAGAAGGTTTGCAGACCAGTTCGAAAACAATTCGATGAATAGTTCTTTTTAACCGACTTCAAAAAGGAGGCGGTTATCAGTTCATACCGTATGTATGTTTTTTTTTTGTTTGTCCACTCATAGCGTCTCACCTAGTGAACCGATTTTGATGTTTCTTTTTTTAATGGATAGAGGATGGCTCAACTTAGGTCCCATTACTTTGTTTGACCATATTTGTTCTTTAGATAAAAAGTTATGGGCAAAAAACAGTAAATTTCCCTATTAAATGATTAAAATCATATTGTAACGAAGTTCGCTCTTTTCATCCGTGGATAACGGTGGCTCACAGTGGTAGAATTCTCGTCTCCCACACGAGCAACCCGGGTTCAAATCCAGAGTAGGACAAAGTGAATTTTACTAAAATTTCGTTTCTACTGTTTCCCGTATTTTCTCGAATGTTCTATTAATTTCTGTATATTTTCAAGTCTAGAAAGTTCCAGCACTTTTTCAAGTTGTATATAAGGAGATGTAACGTTCATTCGTGGTTCTGAATAAAGATCTCGAGTTGAGACTAACGAGTATTCGCTTCATTTGGCTTTCACATTGTCTTCGCTATCTTCATGTACGCGACAATATGAAACTCATTGTTATAAAAGTTTGGTGCCATATAACTGTAACATTAATAGTAATTGTAATGATAATTTTGAATAAAGGCTTTTCTAAAGCAATACAGTGATATAGAGCCGCACTTCTTACTAGGTAACTTCTTACTTTTACTGAAATATCTACATTTACACTAAAAAGAATGAAATAAAAAAATTTTTGAAAAAAAATAGAACCGACTTCAAAATTGCTCTAAAAAGTGAAAAATAATGTTATTCTTTAAACACCATCGATAATACTTTTAAACATAATTTTTGAAGTTGGCGCAAAAACAAAAAGTAAAATCCATTGCAACCATGCTTCGTTCATATTTTTATCAAAAAATCATCCAAACTTAGGAACGAAAAATTTATATCGTTATTCAAATATGCTGTCATCAATGCGTAATGCATGTGGTAATGAAGAAACTGGACGTGGTTAAATTTATACTTGTAGTTGAGTTATGGCTGTGAATGATTTTATCGATCGTTTTTGCGCCAACTTCAAAAATTATGTTTAAAAGTATTATCGATGGTGTTTAAAGAATAACACTATTTTTCACTTTTTAGAGCAATTTTGAAGTCGGTTCTATTTTTTTTTCAAAATTTTTTTTATTTTATTCCAATTTAGGCCCAATTTTCACATAAATTTCCGAATATGGGGGTGAAAAATTACTCGCAATTAGTAATATTATATATCGTTGGAAAGGGAAGGATTTTCCGCGTTCTACGCAATTTGTTCCAACGCTCTAACTGAATTGCGGCGGGAGTTATTTACGTTTTTAGCTCGAATTTGTTTAGGCTTAGCTGAAATTTAGGCACTACTTTCTTCATTAAATTTATCAATAAAAAGTGAAGAATTGTCCTACAGTTTTCTTTTTGACACCATTGAAAAGATCTACCTTTTTTACTCCAGATCTAACTCGACTTATGGTCGGAAGTTTAACCCTCTATCTCCATTACAAAAAAAGTTACAAGCGAATTAAATGAAGTTCAAAAACCTGTTCTCTATTCAGGTTTTCAACAATTTTATTTTGCGTTTCCACGGTAACGCTTTTTGAATCCATTATTTCCATCTTTCTCATTTTCAATTCTGAAACTTATTTAATTTTGTGTTTCCACGGTTACGCTTTTTAAATTTATCTTTCTCATTTTATTTTAATTTATTAAAAGTATTTTAATATCTGTTGTCATTGCTTGGAGGGGAAATTTTGCATGATGATTTTTTTTTCTTTTATTTATGCCTGATTGTTGAATATACGTCACTTGACACAATTTTTGTTTTCAAAATAGACCGTGCAAAGCCGGGCAACGCAGCTAGTTACTTATAAATGCTAAAAATATTTGGATTTCGCGGGTGATGCAATTTTTTTTACCACCACTGTACATAATAAGTTTTCACATCTGCCAAAAATATGAAGAGATCTTGAAAACAAAATTCTTAAAGCATAGTAGACGTTAACTGTAAGTATACAGGCGACTCAAATGACATTTTAATATTCTACTGCTGGCAAAGCCGTGCGGGTACCGCTTGTATAGTATGAAACCTAATGAAGAAAATAAAGATGAAGTAAGTGATTAAAAGTTATTAGGACAATCTGATTCTTATAACACATAAAAGTTGTGAATTAAAGAGGCCCGAATCTATAGATTTTGGGCCCCCATGCAACAAAATCTGTATGGCCCCTCCACAGAGGCCAGCAGTGTATATTTGCCAACGTTATAAGTTTTAGTGCTAGTATTTTCAATTAACTTTGCTGCCTGGAACACCAGGCCTCACAGGTCTGGAATGAACTCACAGGGTGGCGATGGCGTAAGGGTCAAGCGCTGGTCGCTTGCGTCCCAATTTCGATGGTTCAAAAGTAGCATGGGGGAATGGGGTATTCTCTCTATGCTGGAGGACTGAGCGCGAGTCGGCCCGGGGTGAAAGTCGGTGGTTTTAGTCATTTGATGAGCTCTTGGAACTATTTACAAATTCTAAAGTGGAAAATTCTGATAATTCAGGGGTACTCAACCGGGGTGGGAGGTGCCATAGTGCAGACGCCACCATGGAAATTTTTAAGGGAGGGGGTGCGTTAGGGGTATATCTTTTCGGGGGGGGGGGAGGGAATCACTCTTGGGAGTCTTTGTGGTATTTCGGAGGCGTTATTTGCTCTTGTGGATGAGCAAGGGCACTTCTGAATAATTTTATAAAAAGTTCTTCTGATGGGGGGAGGTGGGACCTAATAGGTTAGGAAAAATCCCTAGTACTGAGAAGAAACTCTGATCTGAAATAAAGCATCTAATAATTACTGAAACAAGTTTTAAAAGTAAGAAAGAATTTCAAGGCAACGAAACGGGGAGAGAATGGGTGCATTTCTGTTGCAATGGGGTCGTTTCCAAAATTTTAAAAGTATTTTTTCTGAAAAAAATGCTTAAAAACATAAGATCTGACCATTTTTTAAATAATTTGTTTAAGTTTAATATTAAAAAAAAAAAAAAACTTAAATCGGCGCTCTTTCAATTTTTATGCTTCTGCCCGATGACATCACAAATGATGAAATACCATTCTGTGTTGCCAATCACAAAGCAAAATATTTAATTCGCATCTTTACTCACGTGTATTGGCAACGATATGGTTGATAGCAAGCATAGAGCGCAATTTTAATTCGCTTCTTGATTATCATAACGTGAAATCGAGGTAGAAAGATGCGGTAAAGTGCATCATTTGTGACGTCATCAAGACCACGCCTTGTTTCAAAAATCGGAAATTTGAAAAAATTAATTAAAAAATAATTGTTGGGAAAATGAAAATATTTTTTGGGTCCATGTTATTTTTTTGCTTATTCTATCAATTTCAGTGACAAAAAGTACCACTTTTGACTGAAGGAAACAACCCCATTGTTGTAAAATGCAGGGTCTGTTCAAATAAAACATTATCGAAGAACTTTCATAATAAAAAATGTAC
This sequence comes from Uloborus diversus, assembly GCF_026930045.1. Taxonomy (NCBI): domain Eukaryota; kingdom Metazoa; phylum Arthropoda; class Arachnida; order Araneae; family Uloboridae; genus Uloborus; species Uloborus diversus. Next base: position 32,319,600 of record NC_072731.1, on the reverse strand, counting down.
ATGTTCAACGACTCCCTTGAGCCCTAACATTACTTTTTATTAAAAAGCAATTTGAACTCGATCGGCAGTGAGGAATGGTGATGAGTAGTGTTAAATGCCGTGGTTTTAGGTTTACGAATTCAACAGTCTCTGGTAAATAGTGCATGTCTCGGGCTGGAATAAAAGATTTCCTCCTCGGATTGAATCAAGCGTGAAAATTGTTAGCAGAGTTGAAAAAGTGATGTTAACCTCTGAAGCAATGAGACAAAGCCTCTTCACGCCTCCGGCTGCCTGATGATGATGATGATGAATGAAAGCTTCCACGATACAGATGAGATGTTACAAACACATTTATCTTCGTTCATTCGTTGTTTAACATGAAAAGTTGATTGTAATCTTATGCAACAAGTTCCTTTTTATTTCTGAATTTTCAAATGTTGCTTCATTTGTATTTTAAGACGGTTAAGAGGAGTTGCTTTATGAATCTCTGTTTTCTTAGAATTCAATCAGACGTGTTCAATAAGACTGCAACGGAGTGCATATATATATTCTTTCGGTTCAACCCCCCCCCCCCACCGACCTGTAATTTCTCAAAATTATACCGACCATTCTTTTTATTATGCTTTTCTTCTGAAAAAAAATTACTACATTTTATTTTTTAAGCATTTATTTATTTCTCCTTTATGAAGTTTACTTGCAAATTTCATAAATCAGCCAAAGAACATATTTGATCTTCAACATGGTTTTAAAATATGTATAAGTAAAATATTGAATGGTATGGAATATGGATTCCTTGTAAAATAATGAAAGACGAAAAAAAAGAAAAAGAGAAAGGATTTATGAAAACGGTAAAACAATACATTACATGTAAAGATAAACATTGAAAAATAAAAGCAAGATAAATGAATAAAAAAAAGGCTCACGAATTTTTTTGTTTACCCTCTTCCCTACAGAAATAGTGGATTGCAATCACATCCTGGCTGGCGAATTATACAAAAATGACCGGTTACTTAAATTAAGTTTTAAATTAGGTTTTTAGTCTGACCACCGATTAAATGGAAAGGCAAATATCCGGTTTACAGGCGGAAAAGGACGCATCTATTAGATGTCAGAGATGGCAGCTTTTACAGATAGATGTTAGCCTCTGAATCAGGGCTCTACAACCTACGGCCCGCGCAGTGGCTGATCCACAGGGGGGGGGGGGCGATCACTCCTCGAAAGGGTTTGGAAATTCAAAAAAATTCCAGGAAAAGGTCACCGAACATCATAAAAAATCGCCTACAACTGTATTTTTACGACTTTTTTTCCAAAACTTTTTCAGCGGAGAGTCCCTCAACAATCTCCAATGTCATCGTCTCTCCAATGACATCGAAGATCGCCAAAACTTCTGAATTTTTGGAGCTTCAGTTTCGAAAAAATCGCCGGGATCGAAAACTTTGTTGAAAGTGTCATTAATGATTGCCTCAGTGGAGTATATATGTTTTTATTTTGGAGGGGGCCCAAAACCAAGATCAGTTCCCCTCTCCCCCCCTTTTTTCCATTTCCATTTTTCTTGGGGGGGATGGGAGCGACAGTGCCTTAATCTTCTCATTTTTTTCGAGGTGGGGCCAAGGACTTCATACTGTCACACTGTCACAAAGTGTCACAGCCAAAAAAAAAAAAAGGAGGGCACTCTTAAATTCTAGCTTCTAACGAGGGAGAAAAGGGGGTTCCGGGGTTTTTCCCTGGAAATGTTTTGAAATTGTAGTCCTAGGAACACAATTTTAGATGGTCTCTGGTGATGCTACGAGGAGGAAAAATTCGGGAGGCTTTTTGAAAAAATGTTTAGAATTTGAAATCTTAAAAACGCCATTATAGGCTATTTGTTGACGTTAGGGTAATGAAAGGAACGGGACTTCTTTAAATTGCCCGCCCGATTGATTTCAAAAAATAAAAGAGCGAAATTCATCACTTCTCTGCTCAATTTTTTCGAAATAGAAGTTCTATAAACGCAGTTTCAGACTAACTTCGATAATGTTATGGGCAGAGCGGTTCTGGGGTTCTCCACAAAAACTAGTTTGAAATTGAAATCCTAAAAAAACGAAATTTTAAAGAGATATTCAGTGATACTAGGGTAGGGATTTAAATACACTCCACTTTTCGAAACTGTAGGTTTTTCATTTTCAGATTCCATACGGGAGCAGTCGGAGCCTCGTCCGAAATTTTTTCGTAATTGAAATCATTTCCCCCCAAACATTAGGCAAATTTTGGAAAGGGAGAGAGAATCCTCCCCTGAAAGGTAAAACTCAATTTCAGGTTATCTTTGGAGACATTTAGAAGTTAGGAGCGGTTAGAGATCTTCCTCCGAAATTTTTCAAAATTAAAATCCTCTAAACTACTACCTACAGGTATTGTAACTGACTAGGTTTGGTTTTAAAGATTAATTTCGTGCTAGTTAAATGGTTGTTTAGCTCAGGATTCGGTGGGTTTTCAGTAGGTTAGGTACTAGTTTATAGGAGTCACGGACTTCAAAAGGCGATAAAAAATTAGGACATCGTATATAGTTAGTTAGGTATTAAAACCATTTGTGGTATAGTATTTAAAACCCATGTTTATTTCATAATTTGGTGTTCAGTTGATTTTTGTACTGAAATTGTAAAATAAATTTGATTTATAGGTTTGGATAGGAAATCTTATGTAAATGTGACCAATTATTTTTATTTCCTTTTACAAAAAAAAAAAAAAAGGAAGGATTGTATTCGCGAAAAAAATTTCTCCCAAAAATCGGTCTTATTTTCCGTTTTGCTCACCCCCAAATGAATGTTGAGTTTTTTTTTCAACCCGACCACACTTGGATAAGTGCCTAGGAACGTACAGACACCCGAAATATCCATTTTGACGATCCCCGAGTTAATTACTACGAGTTTTCTCGTGATGTCTGTATGTACCTATGTATGTGCGTATGTGTGTATGTCGTATAACTCAAGAAAGGAATGTCCTAGAAAGGTGAAATTTGGTACGTAGACTCCTAGTGGGGTCTAGTTGTGCACCTCTCCTTTTGGTTGCATTCAGTTGTTTCTAAAGGGGTCTTTTGACCCTTTGTGGGGGAAATCATTGCTAATTTCGATGTAAACTCAAGTGGTGTTATAATTTGGGGACACTTGGCGATATATCGCCAGTCTTTTAGTCGCCAACTTGGCGATGTTTTTTTTATTTTATTTTTTAAATCTGGTTTCAATTTGACCACTGTTGGTGATATTTAGAAAGTAAACAATTGAATCACATTAAATCTGCCAATAATGAGAAAATGACATTAAATTGGAGTAAAAGGAAGTCATGTGATGCAGCTCGTTTTTTTTAAGGCGGTTATTTTTTTTAATTAAAGAATAATTGGTCGTTACATTGGTAAAAGGATACTGGTTCGGGGACCTTCCTCCAGAAATGTTTTGAAATTGATGGTAGAAAAGTGCTTAAACAAATGCGTTTTTAGAAGACCAATTTCCATTATTACTCCAATCGAACAACTAAAACTTATTTTAAATTTCTTGCAGGGGATGAGAGTTAAGGAGAGAAACATTTGAAAACCCTTCTTTTCAGATTGACTAGGGGGAAAAAAGGGGGGGGGGGTGAAAGAAAGAGACGGGAACTTAATTTGCTAAGCAACAACCTGCATCTGTTAAATATTTTTAATTTAAAGATTTCTTTTTGAAAGAGAATCAAGTTTTTCTCCCCAACATTATTTGCTTTTATTTTTGTTAAAATACTTTCGCTTTTCCAAGATGCGTTCTTTTCTTGAATAAGGGGTACGGAATCCCTGACCCCTTCTGAACTCCACACCATTGTCTAGTGCCTTCTAACGTAGGATTCCCAAACTTTATCACTGCACCTTTTGAAAAATTAGAATTTTCTTACGGCATCTAGTCTAGTTTTACGTACATATTATTACCATGGGCACTTCACGGCACCCCTTACCTCTTCCTGCGGCACCCAGTTTGGAAATCCCTAATATAACGTATTATAAGTATTATTAGCACTATCATTATTTTTTTCATTTATTTATTTATTCATTTATTATTATTATTATTTGTAGCCTAAAGTTTGCAAAATATCAGTGAGCAAATTGAAACCAAATAATAACTACCTTTAATTAATTTTTTTCCCCAGATTTTGGAGGGGGCCCGGGCCCCCTCAGCCCCTCCCTTATATACGCCCTTGTATGGTAATGATTTTTTGTATACATATTCTTGGGGGCCCATTGAGGACATAAACAAAAATTCAAATCCCAGGGACATCATGGGCCGGAGTAATTAAAGTTTGAAAATCACTAATTTTCCCTAAATTCAGGTGAACTTACTCTCAACTTATAGGGTTTGTTAATCTCTGACTGCAATTGCAAGGCTAGAACAGATCTAAGATCTAACAATTATTCAAAAGTTGTCTTTGGAAATGAAATTCGATCAAGACTAATAAAACAGATCCAACAGTTGCAACTTGACGTTAAATAGCGGATATCACATTTTGCACAGCGACTGCGCATGCGCGCGGACTTAGCTCATTGGGCTTTCTGTTTTAAGATTCTAGGTTGTTTCTTTATATTTAAGCAGAGAAACATTAATGAATGAGATTAGAATACAGTCCCCCCCCCCATTTTCACCAATACGAATTTTCTTTCCTTCCTGTTTTTTAGTTTTGATATATTTAAGGGGGAAGAAATTTTAAATGTCGGCGAAACTATATGTAACTGTACGCATATGAATATGATACCTATAACTTTATAATTGAAAGCGAAAAATAGCACTCATTTATTGGTTTGCTTATTTTCTAAATCAATGTCTTTTTCACAAACATAACACATTATGAATTGAAATATATGAAATATGTATGTGGACATCCGTGTTTTGCAGTAATTTGTTAACAGACAAAATTTTTGCAGTTTATTTAAGCGAGACTTCTGAAATGAGCTAAGTCCACGCTCATACGCAGTAGCTGTGGCAAATTTGTGATATCCGCGATTTGTTTGTAGAATACAGTTGCATATATCTTCTGACATATTCAAATTTAAAATATTTAAAGACTTGGTTTTTTTTTTTTTTTGCTTGGTCATAACATACGTTAGTTTGTCTTTTTAGTGAACTTTTAAACAAAACTAGGTATTAAACAAGACAAAGAGTTCCATCAAAAGAAAGGTAAATCACCCAACAATTAAAATTATCCCGTAAAACGTAAAATAATCCACGATTTAGGAAAATAAGTCATTAAATAAAAACTCAAAAGCTAGATTAATATAGCCCGCAAGGGGCCATTCATTAATTACTTAAGGATGGTTTTGGCAATTTTTGACCGCCCTCCCCCCATGTAAGGGTACGTAAGATTTTTCAATCTCCCCCCCCCATTCTTACGTAAGATTCCATTTCGTTTTTCAAAATAATAAAATAACTGGAATCGTTATTAAATTCACTATTTTTAAATTAAACCTTTCCGTGTAAAGAAATATTTACTAAGACGTTGGAATCTAGACTGAATGTTTTTTCGACATTTTTTGTTTATGGTGCAATACTAATTAAGAAAAAAAAAGTGTCAGCGCGATTCTTTTATTATATTTTACACTAATCATTCTTTGTAAAACAAAGAAAAATCAGCTTATCTTAATACGTTTTTTACCTTTCAGACGCAAATGAAATGTGGTCCCTGCGAAACCACTAAATCGCACGATTTCTAATATAAAATATCAACTTGGAAAATATTACGTAAGAATATGGTTGACCTCCCGCCCAAAGTAAGGGTAAGTAGAGATTTTTCCAATCCCCCTCCCCCTCGGCACCCTTACGTAATTAATGAATGGCCCCCAAGTTGTAAAACATTAAAAAAATAACTGCATGAAAATGTTGAATAATCCGTCAAATAAAGAAGCTGTAATAGACTTTATTGCGAAGTTGTAAAACACTTGAAAACAATATGATTTAAAATATTGTATTTTATAATCCAAGCAGTTTTTTTGCAACAGAGAGGCTACAAGGATTGCAATAAAATTTAAACGGCCTAATTCTCACCAAACGAACAAAGAATCTTACTAGTCAGAAAATAACATGACGTAAAATTAAGCTTGCCATCATTGTTCCTTAAAAACACAAAACAGCGTTGTTTCAATTGAATATTTATGACTTGAAATTCTCAATTCTAAAAATGCAGACAAAGTAATAATATCAATGCAAAAAGATGTGATATCTCAGCAAAAACAACCCTGTTGTAAAAATTTCCCTGCCAAGAAAACCTTTTCTAATTGAGGTGGTTGCTTGGTGAGCAAAAAGCTTCTCGCCAAACCAGATAAACAATTTAAAGGATCTATCCATATTTCTGAGGAGTTGAAGGTGGGAAGAGGTTCTAACGGAAGTAGGTGTGATGAAAGAGGAGAACATTGAGGATGATAGTTCGGCAGATACTTGGCGGGCAAACGAGATATCATGACTTTTTAAAACTGAGGTTTTGTTTGGTTTAGGATGAAGACTTTCTTTTATGTGGGGAGGAGTTAAAGGTTTCCATGGTGGGGAAATTTTTACAACAGGGTTGATTTTGCTGAGATAACTTTTATGCGTTTTGTTTCTATACAATCACTTATTTATTTCCAGATAAAGCACCACAATACTCGGACATGATACAATTTGCCTGGTACAAGTCTGGGTTATTACAAATTCGTCAACCTCCATTTGAAACACCTTTGCAATTTTGCTTTTGATTATAAGTTTGACCGCTGCAATATCTGTACCAGACTTAAATTGATGAATTGTTCCTGGTGCCGCAATTTTCTATATTTTAATCATTATTTTGTTCAGAATTATATTTGTCAGAGTCAGTAGAACATTTTTTTTTCTTTCGACAGGCTTCTTTTATTTTTATTTTGCTATATACCTTATTTGTAATTACCATCAATCTACTAATTAAAATTTCTCAATTAGAAGTTTTATTAAATTTATATTGCTTTAAGTATACAAATTAACTTTTCACAGAAATAAAAAGAAATACTCATAGTTGATACTTATAAGAACAATAAAAATAAATACTTATAATATAGTACATCAGTAACATTGTAATTAACACTTTAAGTACTAAAGAAAAATCTACTTAAAATTCACTGAAATGCAAAAATATACTTTTATCTGGCTCTTCTCTTCAACATTTTACTATGGAAAAGGTCAAGTCTGTCGTGGGAAGCTTAAGCGGAGTATATGCAGAAATGAATTTTTGAGATATTTGAAGAAACGCTTTTCGGATTCCATGAAGAAAAACGTTAGAATATAACGTTCTTTTCGTGCTTAACTTTCAGCGGAAACCAAATAAGCAAGCTTGTACACTAAAGCTGATGAACAGAAGCTGACAAAAATGCAAAGAAAGGAAAAATGGAAAATTTGCAGACACTACACTTTACCTTCTCACAGTAAATGCTTGTTATACCGAAAAGAAACAAAAACCACACTTACATACACATTGCTATAGTTTGAAAAAATGTTTGGTGGAACTCACCTTAGGGTTTAGGGGACTCGCCAAGAGAGAGAGACAAAAAAAAAAAAAAAAAGTGATTTAAAATCATTTTACATTGTGTTTTAATTGTTTTTACAATAAAAAACCCAAATATTTCGGGTGACGGCGTTCCCCCGCTTCCTCCTCCCCAACCATACTACACTTTTTTAAGTACATGTAAATACTTTTTCTTTGACTATCAGGAGGGTCAAAGGCCACCTCCTAACCCCTTAAGTTGTGGGACTGCTTTCATTACCAATAATAATAGTAGGGGAGATAGCGACCGAAATTTTACGACAATATATATAAGGCCAGAATTGTTTTAAATATTAGATTAGTTTACTTAAAAGAAGAAAACGCGAGTCTACCAAAAAGTTATCGTTGCAATAATTAATAAAAAATTTTGCAATATGTTGCAAAAACTTGTGAAATTGTCTTATATATATAAGGCTGAAACTCGGTAATATTATTGATTACGTATAAACATAACGAAAAATATATGTCTACCGCGTCCGAAGCGTTGCCGTGCCGTGTCTACCACCCACGCAAGGTGCGAAAAAATCAGTCAATTTTGACTTAAATATATAAGCCTAATTTTTTTTTAAATAAATGTTTATAATGTATAAAATATAAAAACAAAAGTCTACCAGTTGTGTTATGTTGCAAAGGCATGATAGACGCCGCGGAATGTCGACTTCGTACCTCTATATACCGTTTATCGGGCCGCTAGCGCTCGCTCGAAAAAGTTTGCTTATCGTCGAGAAATTTCAATAAATAAAACCGACTTATTTTTTAATAAATAGTTTACATCCTGTTTTTATTAAAATGTTTAGTCTACCGTGACTAAGAGGTTGCTTAGTCTTTGGTAGACGTTGCTTAAATTATAAAGTAGTTGGAAAAGTATGAATGATTTAAGCATATTAAAAAAATAATTTTAACATTGAAACGAAATTGAAAACTATTTTATTAAAATTAAAATTATGTACAAAATTATAGTGAAGTTTATTTTTCATTAATAGTGTCTTGACCTTTTAAATTATGCCTATTTTATTTATTTATTTTTTATGATCAAGTACTTATGAAATAAAATTTTTTTGCATCGATCTTACATAACAATAAATAATTAAAAATAATCAAATAAACAGTTCTTTACATATTAATTAATCTTTACTAATAATAAAGCTGAAAGTCTCTCTGTCTGGATGTCCGGAGAATGTCTGTAGGATGTCTGGATCTCTGTGGCGCGCATAGTGCCTAGACCGTTCGGCCGATTTTGATGAAATTTGGCACAAAGTCAGTTTGTAGCATGGGAATGTGCATCTCGAAGCGATTTTTCGAAAATTAGATGTGATTCTTTTTCTATTCCAATCTTAAGAACAAAATTATCATAAGATGGTCGAGTAAATTACGAAATTATCATAACGTGGAACCGTAACATGGGCACAAGCCAATTGGCGAGAAAATTCACCATACATTCTTTGTAAATATACAGGCGAACCAAAAGACCTTTTAATTTTTCAATTACGGGCAAAGCCGTGCGGTTACCACTTGTTACCTATAAAACTGTAGCAAGGAACATAATTTTATTCAAATGAACTATTCATCAGGTGCATCGCCGCTCACGTCTGACTCGCCCAAATAATTTTCGTTTTCGCTTTCGTTGCTGAATTTATATTCAAAATGTCTTACGTTCAATTTAGCATCATTGTCAGTTCAATAATCATCATCACTGTGAATGTCGGTACTATTATTAGCTGTCTCGGTAAAATCATCAGTTATCAATATCTGTAATAGAAAACAATTGATAAAAAAAAGAAAGAATTTTATTAAAAGCCAAGTCTGGTTGAAAAAAAAAATGATTACCTGAGGCAGAAGGCTAAGCTTCGAATGTAACATCTTTTATTGCTTGCGGTAATTGTTTTCAGTAAACCATTCAAAAACTTTTCATCTATCCTCAATTTTCCACCCACAATCAAGAGGTGATAAGCTTGTCAGATTTTTTAAATGAAAATTTGTCCAAATTTGCGAAATGCAAGCTGTTCTGAGGAAATGTTCACGAAGTTCAGACTAACATAGGATTAAGGATGACGGATCAAAACTCTTCACGTTTTCGAGAATTACTTTATCTTTTTTCAAAAAATTTATAAACTTTTAAAAACGTAATGGTTCTTGCATCATTAATTGTTTCCATTTTTTTTTGTCTGTACATTCGGCGCACAACTCTTCCGAAATTTCGAGTTGTATTCCAATCTGTGACATGCATTTTACATTGTGCGATGGCTGATATTTACTCAAATTTGCTAATGCTCCTGCGTATTCTTTCAACTTTGTAAATAGAACTTAAGGCCGAACCTTTCCTTTTCGGAAAAAAGTCGGATTTTGATCGCAACCAGTCATTGCGTGTAAAGCAACCAAGGCGGAACAAACGGTTTCTCCTAAATTCTTGTAAAGTTCAGAGACATTGATACATCTTAATGATTTTCCAACGCCAACTTCCATCCAGACCTTTATTTAAGAATTCAAAAACTTCATGTTAGCCAATAGTATAACTAATACATCAGTATTTGAACATCGGACGTCATATGGAGGCTGCAGCTCTTCAAAAATTACAAAGATGGTAAATCATTTTTGTGTCGGTTTCTTCGCGGTCTGGGGCACGATTGAGTATGATCTACTATTTTTACAACTTTTCTGTTGATGGTTTAAAATCTCTAACACTGTTTGTAGTTAATATACACAAATTTATCTTCAAAATAAATCGCTTTGTTATCTCGTTCCCAGTTTTTTAATAAATATTCTTGCAAATCCTCTTTAAAAGTAATATTTTTTAATTGATTCAAAAAGTCAGAGGGACGTGTTGCAGAGTCTCCTATCGGAATGTTTTGACTTCTGTGAGTTCCGCTTAATATATCGTCGCCTCAGAACAACAGTAAGATATCTTAGTGTTATTTCTGGGATTAGATATCTTACTGTTGCTCTGAGGCGACGATATGTTCGTTATCTTTTATGGAAGGAAACGGGGTACGTGTCAAAAACAATTACTACGAATACTGCTGAACATACTTAATAATTTTCTCAATATCATAGCATAAGATGATGGAATTTCTATCATTAGATATAATAAAAAGAATACATCATAGATGAGAAATTTTGGTTGTTCAGAATTGATGTTTTTTAAGCACTTTTATTATACTTGGCCTGATTGTCATGGAGTAATCTGAGGCGTGCTTTTGCTTATATTTCAGCTACTAGATTACTAAGAGACTTCTGGATTTTACTAAATTATTTGCTTAATCTTAAGGTACAACTTAAGGCTGAAAATTTAAAATTCTGAAGTAACATCATTATTTCGGTTAGGATGGAAAATAGCAAATTTGATGTAATTTCCCCATTAAATGTTTAAATATAAAATCCATTGTTACAAATTTTGTTGCCTTGCAAATGTAATGTTAATAGTAATCATAATGAAAATTTTGAATCAAGTCCTCTCTGGAGCAAGAATGAAATTTATTCACAGTCGTTGCTTTCTTAGGGTTTTTATCCTCATCTATGCATCTATGCCAATAATCGATAACAGCACTAAGTAAAAAGACGTATTAGGATCTTTATCCCAAGTTACTTATATGTTGTGAACCATTCTTTTGCGTATACTCAGCAACTAGACTACTTACAGACTACAGAATTTTATTAAATGATTTGTTTAACCTTAAGGTACAACTTAACGCTAAAAAATCAAATTCTAAAGTAAAATTTTGTTTCGATCCTCGCTGGTCGAAGACCCACCGTCGTCATTAAAGGGGACTGGGCGACGTTAAATATGCTCGTGGTCTCAATGTCCTCCAAGTGAAACGATACCTCTGGGGGTGCTAGCACCAGGTAGCTATTAGCTCCTGGACTAGTTCTAAATTCTCAATAACTGTTCGATCCGGTGATGGTGCTGCCATCTATCGGTATATAAAATAATGGAGGAAAGGCACTTAGTATGCAGTCCTCGACATAAATACAGTTGTAGTCAGTTGTGACTCTGAATAGGAATAGGAATAGGAAAATTTTGTTTGAAAACGAAAAACTTGAAAATAACAGATTAAAAAAAAAAAAAAAAATAACAAGCACTTTTCATAATGCACTCAAAAGGACAAAAAAATTGTCCTTTCTGACCCAGAAAAGTTAAAGTGTTCCTGTAGTTTTTAATTCTTTTAAGAAAAATATTTCACAAACGAAGAAAAGTGCGCTCAAATCATTTTAAACCAAACTTTCCCATTAAGAAAAAAAAAAAAAAAATGCGTGTTTCAACACTCAAATTTATGATTGAAAGCTAGATAATTTTAAAACATTCTCTACATGACTAAAACCGCACTTTTCTTCGTTTTTGGGGTCATTTTCTTGGAAATTTTTGAAAACTACAGGAATTCTTAAATTGTCCTTTCTGACCCAGAAAAGTTATTTTGTCCTTTTGAGTTGCATTATGAAAAGTGCTTATTACTTTTAAAAAAAATCTGTTATTTTCCAGTAAATGCAGTAAGGCAGATTTTCAGTTCTGCAGATGGCTATTATCTGTTGATCCAATTTAACATATGCTAAAGAAATATAAACATCAGCAGCAATGCTATCGCCGCGAAGCACTGGATCAAGTTTGCTCCAAAATGGCGGATGCGTCGGCTCCTTCACTATAGGGGCCTTACTCAGGCCCAGGCCCCAGACCCAAGGTTATTAAAAGCGTGTCCTTCCCCTCTCCTTTCTTCGCAGTATATGAATAAACAGCTTTACTTCCCCATTTACGAAATGTATTTGAAAAGGTGGTGATTCAACATATTTTTGAAGAAGTTATATATATATATATATATATATATTAAGTATGAATATCAATTTAAATATGACAGAAAATTGTAATCATAAGAAAATAATAATTGAGAAATTTCCATTTATAAAGAATGAAAAGATAAAATAATCATACTTTTCCAACTACTTTATAATTTAAGCAACGTCTACCCAAGACTAAGCAACCTCTTAGTCACGGTAGACTAAAAATTTTAATAAAAACAGGATGTAAACTATTTATTAAACGAGCTGATGTGTGCATCACATGACTTCCTTATACTCCAATTTAATGTCATTTCCCCATTATTCGCTATTTTAATGTGATTCAATATTTATTCTCTAAATATCACCAACAATGGCCAAATTGAAACCAAAAAAAAAAAAAAAAAAAAACTCCGCCAAATTTGTCGCCAAGTTGGCGACAAAACTTGGCGACCAAAAGACTGGCGATATATCGCCAAGTGTCCGACAAATTATAACGCCACTTGAGTTTACATCGAAATTAACAATGATTTCCCCCCAAAAAGGTGCAAAAGACCCCCTTAGGAACATCCGAAAGCAACCAAAAGGGGAGGTGCACAACTAGACCCCACTACGAGTCTATGTACCAAATTTCAACTTTCTAGGACATACCATTTTTGAGTTATGCGAGATACATACGCACATACGCACATACGCACATACACACATACGCACATACATACAGACGTCACGAGAAAAGTCGTTGTAATTACCTCGGTGATGGTCAAAATGGATATTTCGCGTGTCTATACATTCTTAGGCACTTTTCCGCATGTGGTCGAATCGAAAAAAAAACTCAACATTCATTTGGGGGTGAGCAAAATGGAAATTAAGGGCGATTTTTGAGTGAAAATTTTTTCGCGAATACAATACTTCCTTTTTTGTAAAAGGAAGTAAAAATAAATCAGCTTTATTTATTGAAATTTCGCGACGACAAGCAAACTTTTTCGAGCGAGCGCTAGCGGCCTGATAAACGGTACATAGAGATACGAGGTCAACATTCCGTGGCATCTATCATGCCTTTGCAACATAATACAACTGGTAGACTTTTGTTTTTATATTTTATACATTATAAACAGTTATTTAAAAAAAATTTAGGCTTATATATTTAAGTCAAAATTGACTGTTTTTTTCGCACCTTGCGTGGGTGGTAGACACGGCACGGCAACGCTTCGGACGCGGTAGACATATATTTTTCGTTATGTTTATACGTAATCAATAATATTACCGAGTTTCAGCCTTATATATATAAGACAATTTCACAAGTTTTTGCAACATATTGCAAATTTTTTTTATTAATTATTGCAACGATAACTTTTTGGTAGACTCGCGTTTTCTTCTTTTAAGTAAACTAATCTAATATTTAAAAAAATTCTGGCCTTATATAAATAATGTATTAAAAACTGTCGCTATCTCCCCTACTATAAGATATTAAATTTAATCTTGTTTTAAAGCTGTCATTTCTCTGGGAAAACTTTCCACATGATGAGCTTGATAGTGGTTCTTAGCTTTGACACCCACAAGTAAAGCAGGGGTGCCTATTTCCTCCTACAGCTATTATACCCCCCCTCAATAACTGAAGGCCCAACAAAAAAACCACCCCTAGACGAGATAAAAATATCCCGAAAATCAATCCCCTAAAATTTTTAATGGAGCAGTCTGTGCCACTACTCCCCCCTCCCCCGGTGGTAACCCCCGAGTAAAGTATTTACTTAAAATATCTTTCACGCACTTTGGTAAGACAGAAATTGGCAATGAGCTGTCATGTCAGATACAGATATTGAATTCTTGTCGTACATTCCATTTTTGAACGGTACTCGCGAAATTTGGTGACTTGACTTAAAATTTCGGCAGACTTTACGACCTCATATTTCGATAACGGGCCCACGAGGGCAAATAATTTTTGTTCCAAAACCATATTTCACGATGCTTTTAAAAATTGCTACCAATTTTGATTTTTTTCGATTTTCCTTGATCGTGCGGTTTCCTGATAAGATGCATCAAATCACAAATATTGTCATTTATTTTTAAGTCAGAAAAACAAGCAAGAAAGTAATAAATTTTAAAAATGAGTCCTATTGATTGGTGCTGTTGTCTTGCGCCAATTGCTGGCAATTTGTGGCTGGCAATTGTTGCTGGCAATTTGTGGTGCGCTGCTTCACTTTTCCAATTGTACCGTAATTTGGCGTCCGACTTTTACAGTACACACATGCCATAAGGACCCGTTGAAAGGGTAGGCAATCATTCACAGCACGGCAACACATTCATACAAAAAAAAAAAAAAAAAAAAAAAAGGAAACTTGTAGGAGAGAGAAAATACTTCCATGCCCGAGCCGGTAATCGAATCCAGAACTTCTCCATCCACAGTCACTCTTCTCTAACCACTAGTCAAGGCGGTCGACACGGTCCTATTTATTGCATTCACCAAGTGCAAAAAAAAAAAAAAAAAAAAAAACAGAAACCACTAAATGTTTTGAACAGAATTTATTGTCGGTCGAACTGATAAATCGAAAGGTTGTTTTTTTTTAACAAGATTTGTTGCAAAAATTATATGCAAGAATTTTTTTGTGGTATAAAACGGTTGAGTACTGCTGTAGTGCACTGAAAGTGTTTGGAGTTAGGTCATCTTCACATAAAGCTCACAGTCTATGATGAACTTGAAGCGGAAGCACCACTAGTATTTGACTTTCCACCTCCACTTGAGCCGGAAGCAGAACTTGCACTCGATGCACCACCTTTACCTTTCCCTTTACCTGAGGGCTTACTGGTAGGTTTACTTTTACCACCTCCATCTGCACCTCCATCTGCACCTCCGGCCCCACCTCCAAGTGCCTTGAAAAAGTCGGCCGAACCTAGATCTCCCAAGTCAAGCTTTGACAATACCTAAAAAGAGAATGTTTGGAAACAAATTCATTGTATGCAACCAAAGTGTAATCATTGTCGTGGATGTGATTTATGTACATGAACATCTACATCCGAGAGACAAAACGAACATTTATTACTATTCTCACTAAAAACCCTTATTTTGCTTTTATTGAACAATCAAGATTATTTTACTGATCTCACTTCGTTCAAAGTCTGACGCTGATTTAAAAAATCTATTGAGTTTGCGACTAAATAGATCCCGACCTCGTGGCCAATGAAATTTAGTCTCTGTAAAATTATTGTCTGCTTCGTTCCGCATGTATAAATAGCGTTTATTTTATTGATTTTTTTTCGTGTTATTTATTTTCTTATTTTTATTTTATTTATTTGCTTATTTTATTGACAATAATAAATCTCATGTGATTGATTTTTTCTTTATTCACTGCAGTTTTTTTGGCAATTTCTTTCCAAATTGAACTTTTGCACTTTATTTTATTACTAAGCTTTGAACTTTTAGATTTATATTGGTTATAATCAGGGCTGCTCACCTAGGGGGGTGGGGGGTCATGGCGCAGTCTGTGCCATTAAAACTTTTTAGAGGGGGGATGTTTTGAGTGGAATTTTTCACTTTTGGTGGGGGGCATCGCGATATGTAGGGGTTTGCACCCTTGCTCTTAGGTGGGGGGGGGACACCCCTGGTTATAATAAGGGTGAAGAAAGTTCTTCTCACTTGGAGGGTAAAGCTCTAGACTAGGAATTCTAAATAGTAGCCACTTGCAACCTACATGTAAGTTACAAAAAATGGTAGTAGCTTAGGCATTTTAACAGCCATTTCTCAAAAACAGTAAGCACGCAGCGTAAAAAGCAAATAAGCTATTCGCTGTTAGTAATACCAACAACAAATTAAAATATTATTACACTCCACAAAAAACGAAAACAAAATTTCACTGGATACTCTTTTCAACATAAAGATGTAAGCATAAACAAAAAAGGAACATTTTACAAATTTTTAAATAAAGGGAATCCTTTACCAAAGAAAAAAAAAAAAAAAAATCAAGGTCGTAAAAGCGGACCATTTTTTTTAAAACAGGGTGTCCAGTAATTTACGCGTTGGAAAGAAATGTCAATTTCTCGAAAACTGTTTGGCGTATCAAGTCCAAACTTTGCGGTTAGATTCAGTGCGATGGCGAATTTTTTTGTGTAGTCTCATTAAGTTGGCTTTGGTTGTTTATTTTTCAGCGAAAATATCAAAATATAGCGTTTCTGAGCACATTGTTCGAACGTACCATTCAAACAACAACAGCCCAATTGTGACTCAAAGAAAGTTTGCGACTGCTTTTAAGCTCAAGACAACGAGCCGACTCACTTCTAAAGGATACGTTGAAAAATGGAAAAATTAGTTCATTCTAGCGATTCAAAAAGAGCAGGATTTCAAAAGCATGTGGTTCATGCAAGACGGGGCACCACCCCATCGTACCAATGAAGCGTTTTATTTGCTTGACGAGCATTTTAATGAACGGATTTTGACTTTTGGGTACTCAAAATTGAAAAATATGGGAATTGATGGGGCACTCTGTTCTCCTGATCTGAACCCCTGCGATTCACTTTTGTGGGGTTATGTCAACGACAAAGTTTACGATAGAAACCCCAAGAGCATCGAAGACCTGAACACTGCAACTCGGACAGTTAGTGAATGCATTGAAATTTCTACTCTTCTGAGAGTGATGCGGAATTTCGCTAATCGTTAGCGTCATATTATAGCTAAAAATGGTAGACACATCGAACATGTATTAAACTAATTCCCAAGTTTTGTGCTTTGTTTTAGAATTTAAATAGAGTTTTTTGATCAGTAGTTTTCGAGAAATTAACTTTTAACATCAACGCGTTAATTACTGATCACCCTGTACAAGTAGCAGAAGTAAAAACGTCAGGAATCATTGATTTTGTTACTTTAAGTGAAAATATCAAGTCTGAAATAAACAACGCAAAAAATTGTACAAGATAAAGATAACGCTTACTAGAGATTTAAGAGAGGGCTTAAATAGGATGGGAAGCTTGTTGTCGTAGCACGATATTATTTTTAACAAAAAAGACACACATGATCGCCACTTTTGGCACTTGGGACTTGATACTTTGATTACTTTTATTTTTTTTTTCAATGAAATGTTTGCCAATTGGCGACTGGCGACCGCTAATCTAGAGCTTTATTAAAGGGTGAAAAAGGAGTAGAAAGCTCTGTCTATGGAATCTTTTGACTCGTATTCGTCATGTCAGATATATTCAGTAAGTTACGCCCTATAGCCAGGGTTAAGGAAGAAATACACCGCCAGCTCAGTCAATTCCAGCCGAGGACTGCAGTTTCGTGCTTATTAGCACTCTTCAGCCCGGCATAGGACTAACTGAGCTGGAGGTGGAAAACCTCTTAAGGAAGCCAAGAGAGCCAAACTGGTAGCTAACATAGAATCAGCACTGACCAGACGAGTGACCGAAACAATGGTTCGGTTCAACTCGAATATTGCAGGCAAGGCAGGTATATTCAGTAAGTTACGCCCTATAGCCAGGGTTAAGGCAGAAATACATCGCCAGTTCAGTCAATTCCAGCCGAGGACTGCAGTTTCGTGCTTATTAGCACTCTTCAGCCCGGCATAGGACTAACTGAGCTGGAGGTGGAAAACCTCTTAAGGAAGCCAAGAGAGCCAGACAAACTGGTAGCTAACATAGAGTCAGCACTGACCAGACGAGTGACCGAAACAATGGTTCGGTTCAACTCGAATATTGCAGGCAAGGCAGGTATATTCAGTAAGTTACGCCCTATAGCCAGGGTTAAGGCAGAAATACATGAAATACACCGCCAGCTCAGTCAATTCCAGCCGAGGACTGCAGTTTCGTGCTTATTAGCACTCTTCAGCCTGGCATAGGACTAACTGAGCTGGAGGTGGAAAACCTCTTACGGAAGCCAAGAGAGCCAGACAAACTGGTAGCTAACATAGAGTCAGCACTGACCAGACTATAGGGCGTAACTTACTGAATATACCTGCCTTGCCTGCAATATTCGAGTTGAACCGAACCATTGTTTCGGTCACTCGTCTGGTCAGTGCTGACTCTATGTTAGCTACCAGTTTGTCTGGCTCTCTTGGCTTCCTTAAGAGGTTTTCCACCTCCAGCTCAGTTAGTCCTATGCCGGGCTGAAGAGTGCTAATAAGCACGAAACTGCAGTCCTCGGCTGGAATTGACTGAGCTGGCGGTGTATTTCATGTATTTCTGCCTTAACCCTGGCTATAGGGCGTAACTTACTGAATATACCTGCCTTGCCTGCAATATTCGAGTTGAACCGAACCATTGTTTCGGTCACTCGTCTGGTCAGTGCTGACTCTATGTTAGCTACCAGTTTGTCTGGCTCTCTTGGCTTCCTTAAGAGGTTTTCCACCTCCAGCTCAGTTAGTCCTATGCCGGGCTGAAGAGTGCTAATAAGCACGAAACTGCAGTCCTTGGCTGGAATTGACTGAGCTGGCGGTGTATTTCATGTATGTCAGATATAGTTCCTGATTGTCTTTAGCTTTTGTAGTAAATCTCACATAATTTTATCTATGTTATCTCAAATGAACATTTGATGCCAACTGACTATTTTTACTGACTTGATTACTTGATAAAAATTAATCTTTTGCTTTTGTCAATGGCATGAAAAGTTAGGATAGAAATATTTTCACTATCTGTACACTCAAATGTCATACTCCGATCGGGCAACATCAGGGAGCAGCTCAACTGCTCGGAAACACTAATGACCTGATTTGCCAGATAATTCAATTCTCGGTGTGACCCCTCGATTGAAGCCTTGTCATTGGTTGAAAAAAAGATTCGACCGGCACTTTGACCGTACGGTGTGGAGTGAGGTTCGATGGGGAACTAGACAGTAAAATTTAGAATATAGCTCACCAGGGAACCATACGTTGTTGTAATACTGAACGTTTTTAATAATTAACAATCAAATGAGCATAGTGAAACGTGTCTTAAAGGGGAAAACCAGTTTAAGAGGCCGAATTTTAGTGTTTTTCGTAATTTTTTTTTTACAGGAGAGAAATAATCAGAATTTCTTTAAACTTGGAGGATATTTTGTTTTTCTTTTAAAGTAGGGAATAGTGTTTAACCTTGGGACCACCGTTGGGTTAACTTTGGGACACTGTTAATTTCTAAGAATCTATTTTTACCATGTTTTTGTAATCTCTAATAGTAACCTTCACCGCTAAATGGTGGCATAGTAAAAATCAGCATCAAATGAGCAAAATTGACGATTTTGTGAGAGTTAGAAACTTTTATGACTCGAAAGTAAATATTTTCTTCATTTTTAATTCATTTTCTGTCTTTGTATTTGTTAATTTTATCAACTGAATTTTATTTTATTATAAAAGAGTAGTACTTTAAATATTTTGCTTACAAGAAAATAATGATAGTACATCCTGTTTGACTACCTTTTGGCTTCTCTTAAACAACGTGGTGATTGTGCCTTGGGACAGCCAAACATTTTGTACCTCAGGACACGTTCCAATGTACAACATACGCATAGTTCTTTATAATTAAGATATGTTTAGGAACAAGGAACAATGTTCTAATCTTATGTAGTCTTTTAAACACATTTAATGTTAGATAATAATTCATTATTCATAATTCATGATTTAATTCACTACCATGATTTTTTTTTTTTTTTTTGTTTTCTGGTGCAAAATTGGTTCAAGCATATGGTTGTTTCCTGAATCATGAAGACTTTCCCATAGTACAACAGGATGTGCCCAAGGTACAATAGGATGTTGTACCTTGGGACAGCTTGGAACTTTTACTTTAAATGGGTGACAATGTTTTATTTTCAAACTGTCTGAATTTTAAAAAATATATTGCATAGAAGTATGTTGAGACATTTTAATGTGACATTTAGATTTTAAATTTGATTCAAATAATTGACATTAAAAATTAAAATATTAAAAGTGTCCTAAGGTACAACACTCTCCCCTATACCTTGTAATTTCTGAAGTCTTTTCCACCAGAATTAGTGGAGTTAGAAGCTGCTGTCCATGGGCGGTCGCCATCAGAGCTTGTTGCTGATGTGCATTACCGAAGCCACAATTTTAGCCTGTAATCATTACAATTTTTCTTTCTCGTAAACAACATATTTCCCTAGAATATGAACCTGTGATCAAAAAAGTTGAAAATTGTACGTTCTTGAGATGTTTAATTACAATGTTTTGTTTTGCCCCATTTTTTTTCAAACTTCTTGCCCTTTCCCCCATTAAAAAAATATTTATTATTTTAATAATATCCTCAAAGAGTTACACTGGTGTGTAAAAATTAAGGACGAAGTCGAAAAATTAGCATATCAGCTGAACGAAGAGGCAGAGCGGACAGAAAGACCAATCAGGAGATTAAGTAAGGTGATCTACGGTAGCACATGCGCAGATATGCAGGCAGACGTAATGGGGGAGTGTCTGAGTAGTATAAAGCATGTTGTCGGTGTAAGATCAGTATTTCTGGCAAAGAGATTGCACGCCGTATAGCAGTTAAATCACACCAAGTTGCTGCCTCAGCGAGAAATGGCGAATAATCAATCTGTTAGACGACATCTGGATGCTTTTACCCGAGGTTGAATCATTGGGAAGTTGGAGGAAGGCCGCAGTGTGACAAGTGTGGCTGCAGAGTTCGGAATTGCTCACAGCATCGTTTCACGACTTTGGAGACAATTTAAAACTACAGGAACAGCTATCCGGGGGTTTAGTAGTGGTTGTCCACGAGGAACCACACTCGCAGATGACCGGTATATTGTCTTACAGGCCAGAAGAAACAGGCGGCAGATAGCGGGAGAAATCGCTAGACACACGACACAGGCGACTGGACGACCGATATCGCGTTTTACCGTGGCCAGAAGACTGCACGGTGGTGGTCTGTTTGCACGACGCCCAATACGATGTGTGCCTCTAACGCCTGTCCATCGGAGAAGGCGTTCTTTGTGGTGCCGGGAACACCGGAATTGGAGAGACAATGAATGGGGACGAGTACTCTTTACAGATGAGAGCAGATTCAGTCTGAGTAGCGATTCTCATCGCATACTTATCTGGAGAGTACGGGGAAGCCGCAATCATCCCTCGAACATCATTGAAAGGGACAGGTATGGAGGTCGCGGTGATCTCGTTTGGGGAGGCATCATGCTTGGTAGTCGTACAGACCTTCACATCTTCGACGCAGGTTCAGTCAATGGGACCTGTTATTGTAACGAGATTCTTCTTCCATATGTGCGTCTTTTTAGAGGCGCTATGGGTCCGCAGTTCCTTTTCATGGACGACAACGCACCATGTCATCGCACAGTAGCTGCCGAACAGCTCTTAGAGAGTGAGGATATTGAACGTATGGATTGGCCGGCACGATCTCTGGATATCATTCCCATCGAGCATGTATGGGATTTTCTAGGCAGACGCTTGGCAGCTCGTACCTTACCACCAGTAACGATTCGGGAGCTTCGATTGGCGCTGCAAGACGAATGGATAGCAATGCCTCAACAACTCATTGACACATTCATTCTCAGCATGGGCAGACGTTGTGAAACCTGCCTAGCAGTCGGGGGAGATCATATCCCCTACTAAAGACCGAATGTTTCTTGCTGGACACCCATCACAGGGATGTTTCGGCCTTCAATCGCATTGCGCTCCATGCAATCTTTTTCAATAAAGCTTCTTTTTATCCCTCTGATTTCTCTTTTAGTAAGTGTTGCTTACATTACACATGTCCTTACGTATTGGGGATCTTACAGTATTAAATGTGTTGATTTGGAAAGCCTTTGTACAAAGTTATATTGAAAAAACCGTCTCCTCCTTAATTTTTGCACACCAGTGTAGGTTCATATAGAGTATAATTGAATAAAGAATATTCACACCAATTTTCAGAACGATTGGTCAAAAACTCTTTGAGCTAGAATGCACACCAGTTGAAAAAAAAAATGTTTCGAGAAAAATGCGTTTGAAAAAAAAAATACTGTGAACGTTTTCGAATCTCCACAAGTCACTTTAAATGCTCGTAGCCTCGGAACTAATCGGAATTTTTCATTCAAATTTTGGCAACATATTCTTGAGGAGATTTACTAACATTTTATGACTTAAAACAGTGTTTTTTTAAAAAAATAATTACTTTCTTTAAATTTACCGGTCTAAACTAGTTTCCCCCCTTAAGGCTTAAACCCTTTGCCCTTGTCTCCCTGTTATTGAGATAGAACATCTTAAAGTCATCTTCGTTACCCATTCAAAGATGTCAACAATCTGGTTGATCACTTTCTAGAAACTCTCATTTATCACTAAATATGGTGACTTTTCCACCTGGTTTAAAGACCTTACATTTCGATAACGAGGGGGACGAGGGCAAATGATTTATTTGTCAAAAAACATGATTCACTGAGCTCTTTTGATCTATACTTATTTTTATTTTGATTGATACACTGTTCCTGTGATTCTCTGGTCAGAATAGCGAAGATAGTTTTGGTTGGCATAATTTATCACAATTGGAGCAGGAGTTTTGTCAATGAAGTATATCATTGTAAGAAAATAAATAAAAATACGACAATGTAAATGAAATCAAATTCAATTATCTTATTTGTTGTACATATTAAAAACATACCTCAACAATGGTTTGGAAGTACGGCTCGAACTGAAAAATAAATGCATTCAATAAGTATAGGTTTTTAAATCAACACATGAATCTAAGATTGTTTTCGTTAACACTTTGCAACACGGCTTTTGTCTCTGGGGAACCAACAATGTTTTATATTTGATACTATCATAAAGTATGAAAAGGTATTTTTTTTTCCTGCTAAAACTTCGTGTTTGTGGTCAGGGCAACAAAATTTGATTGAAAGATACAAATTTTGGGGTTTTCTTTAGCTCAAGAAAAAAGACTTAATTGAAACAACATTCTGCAGCTTATTTTGAGGCAATTTGACTTGAATTCAAAATGACAGTGAAGGTAGGGAAAGACACATTTTTTTAAAAATCTTTGAGTCACTATATAGTGAGAACGTTGCAATTGGGGAAGACTTTATTTCATTTGTATGTAGGGACATATTATTACTACATCAAGAAGTGATAAACAATGGGGGCAGTGCATCTCTAAAAATATAAATACAGTAAAACCTGCCTACAACGATACTGTTGGGACCTAAAAAAGTATCATAATAGACAGGTTATCGTTATAGACAGTTTAATTATTCATGCTGACATTTTGCTGGGGCCAAAAAAAAAAATGTTAATTTGAATTTCTGGCATCGTGAAATCAAATTATGTTTTTCGCAATTACGAGCGTGTGTGTGTATGAATGCGCGTGTGTTTGTGTAAGCGCATGTATGTGGGTGCTTCTATATGTGTGTATGTATGCGTGTGTGAGCGTGTTGTGTATGCAGTGCTGTGTGTGTACGCGTGTGTGTGTGGGTACGCGTTCGTGTTTGTGTATGTAGGCATATGTGTTTGTGTCTGTGTGCAGGCATGAGTGTGTGTATGTGTATGTGTGTGTGTGTGTGTGTGTGTGTGTGTGTGTGTAGGAGTGTGTTTTTGTGTCTGTGCGCAGGCATGAGTGTGTAGGCGTGTGTGTGTGTAGGATATAGACGTAACCTGGAGACGGTTTTCGCAAGAGGAGCAGCATCGTGAGGCCGGTCGACGCGACGGTGGTGCTGGCAGAAGGTGCTGGTGGGAAAATAAAATGATAGTAATTCAAAACAGTCAAATGAGAACAATAAGCAATCGTGATTGCTCAAAAAATATTGTTATAGACAGGTTATCGTTATAGACAGTATCGTTATACACAGGTTTCACTGTATTTATTAATGTTGCATTACAAACATGCTTATTTTTACTTTTGATCTTAAATATACCTGTGAATGTAACTTGTGTAGTGTGAAAAGTATCTTTGCTGAAGATCTGCGGTGTGACTGGTATGCAACTTACGGTGCGTCCAAGATTTTTAAACTTTTTTTTACAGCGTAAAAATGGTTTTGAACATGGAGCTCATAGGAGGGCGTCCGATACTCTGATTTTACGTCGAAAAATAAGTGCAAAGCAAAAACACTAGGAAAAAAAAGGTTTTAATGTTTTTTTAATAATATCTCGAGGAAAATATCTCAAGGAGTCTTCTAACTTGCAACAAATGTTCATGTGTCGAGCGCTCGAGTTTTTAACTATGTTTGAATCTCTGAACATAAAACTGCTACATGCAATATACCAAACAGCCTGGTTATCACATCCTGAGACTGCAGTTTCGTTCTCATTAGAACTCCTCAGTAAGGAATAGTGAATAACCGAGTAGGAGGCAGATGTCATCTCATTGAAGTGGAGAGCGACAACAAACTGGTAGCTGAAACTATTTCAATAAGGTCAACATTCACACGCCAAAAAAAAAAAAAAAAAGCTTTGCCTTCAATTCACGAGTCGAACCGTACCATGCTGCGGACATTGCTAGCATGATAAACTCACTTTATCGACCAGTTTGTTGGCACTCTTACCTTCAATGAGATTATATCTGCCTCCAGCTCGGTTATTCACTATTCCTTAGTGAGGAGTTCTAATAAGAACGAAACTGCAGTCTCAGGATGTGATAACCAGGCTGTTTGGTATATTGCTTGTAGTTCTTTCAGCCTTAGCCCTAGATTAGGGGCGGTAACTTTCTGCTAAATGAAATTGCTGGTCCGTCTGCCTTATAGAAATTATGAAGTTTAAATTCGAATTCACAACCTTCACCGTCTTTGTTTGTTTCAGTGGTTTATTTATTTATTTATATATTTACTCCCTATTTCCAAAAGTTAAAAAAAAAAAAAAAAAAAGAGTACGATTCATGTCAAACCACATGGTTCTTTTCCAGTGCTTTGTTGTAGCTAATGTGTATTAAAGTAGTTTTATCAAAACTCTTAAAGCTATTTAAAATAACTTACCATATCCATGCTGGTCGAAAGAGAACCTATCGCCTAAAACGAAACAAATGTAGTCAGTTAAGCATTCCTTTTGAAAGATACTGGAAATACAAAATGCACTAAAATTTAGCATTCTGAATTTAATTCTGAAGTAACCTTTTGATGTACAGGGTTAACATAAAAGAATATCGCGGTTTTAAAAATTTATATTTCATAAACTATTACACTTACCATTATAAATGATACATAAAAACAAACATTAACTGTCCGAGTTTTTTAACGAGCGTAACTACTTAAACGTGCACGAATCGCACACTAGCCCAGCTAGAAATTCCTTTGGGAAGAGATTGTATGGTCACAACAGTCCTTGCACATGTATTAACTACTGCATTAGGATTGGCAACAATGTTAAAACCAAGACCTCTGGGGGGGGGGGGGGGTTACCCCCAAACACTTCGCACCGCTGGGTTGGCCGTGCAGATGCTGATGATTTACCCTTTATGAGCTGGCCAGCCAGTTCACCAAACCTCACCACATGTGATTTTTTTTATGCGGTTTCGTCAAGGACAGAGTTTAGGCACCACCATTGCCTACAACATTGCAAGAACTGAGAGATCGCACATTACGAAAGATTGACAGTGAAACTCTTAAAAATGTATGTTGTAGATGTGTGTAGCGTTACGAGAGGTGCACCATCGAATATTTGTGAGTGAAAAAAAAAACTTTAACAGTTTATCTTTATTTTCATGTATCATTTATAGTGCTAAGTGTTTACAAAAAAGCGTAAGTTTACGAAAAAAAGTTTTTAATACTGGGATGCTCTTTTATGCTAACCCCGTACATCCATTTTTTTTTTTTTTTGGAAATTCAGATTAGATATATCCATTAAACAAGGCAATTTTAAGAATAATAATTATATTACAGTACAAAAAACTACGTCAATAAATTGAATTAAGCAGTTCAGCTTTCATGCAAGTTAGATAACCTTCAGAATTTCATGCACGTTTTTAGTGTCTTTTTTTAATAAAATAACTTTCCTCATCCGTTCAAAACTTTATAGTTTTTTTAAAAAAAATCAACTGATGGGCACTTTCTGATACATATTCGTAGTTACAGGATTTTTTTTCTTAGTAATAGTCTCGCATATTCAGAAATTTTTCTATTTGATAATTTCCTCACATAGTGAGGAAAAAGTCACCAATCGGGAAAAAAAGACAATGTTTGTTATTATCAAAACAGAAAATCGCCCGTCAATGTTCGACGGGTGAAAATCGCTTCTACATTTGAACGAAGCAATTGCCTGTTTGGTGATATTTTGATAGTTCACATTAAAACCCTAACTCCAGTTGATTAACCCTAAACTCCAGTGGATAGAGTTAATTTTCAATCACTTTTTTGAATCTTCATTCCCCTAAAATGACTGTCTTACCAGTAAAACAGTTAAGTTACGGGTCGAGTTTCAGCCTTGTCACAACAGCCTTTTCCTGCATGTCCAACATTACCCACACAAATTATCATGCCGCAGCACGAGTTTCATTGTTGAAACACGCGGATAACTCGGTCATCAGCTATTATTTATCTGAGGATTGTTAAGAAAAAGTTTTCACTATTATAGGCAGGTCGTCGAGGAAGGCAAGGGAAGTAATAGTCCCCTCACTTCCAGAAGTAAATCACCTTGCCTCTCCACTTTTCAAAGTTCAAAACAAACAATAGATCAAAAAAATATTTTTTTATAGCGTGGATTAATTTATTTTACTATAATAAAAATTAAATTTTTGCTGCAATGCTGGATTGGCCGTGCTCTACTTATTTATTTATTTAATTTTTGCGTTACTACTGGGTCATTATTGTTTTCATTCAATCAAAAATGATGCTGAAATACAAATAGTATAACCTAATTTTACCAAAAATTAAAGCATCTTTAAGGGTGCCACCATCTATTCCCCCCCCCCCCCCACCACCAACATCACTTTTGCCCTTTTTTTTTGGTTCACCAGCAGTCTGTGTGAGCGGCGAAAGGGGGAGGGGGATAGATGGCACCCTTAAAGCCGCTTCAATTTTTGGTAAAATTGGGCTATACTATTTATATTACAGGGGGGGGGGGGTTTAATAAAGATTGAAATCGTTGGTTTGGATAGATAGGAATTAATTAGGCGTTGATTTTAATTGAATAAAGGAATAAAAACTATCATGTTTATAGTCGACTGGAAACATCTTTTTAAAAAATATTCCAAAAACAGTAACTCAAAGAAACGTTCAAAATTATAAATAACATTCTTAAATAATAATTAATATAGATAATATATTATATAAATAATAATAATAACTTAATAATAAAAATGACTTAATAGATAATAACTTAAATAAGAAATAATAAATTCGTAAATAAGTTCATTGTCAAAGTCCAACTTTTTTTTTCCAAAAATGCTGTTCCTAATTCATATTTTTTGAAAAACATTTTGTCAAACAGTCTATGTCTTAAATTTACTCCGACAATAAGTACCTGCTTATTTTTTTAATTTGAATTTATACTGAATATTTTTTTTTCTGTTGGAAAATATCCTTCAGTTACATCAATATCATCCTATTTCATAGAACTTTCGTCATGTAAAAAAGTATTGAATACCAAAATAGCTTCGTTTGATAATTGTGAACAGTACACAACTTATGTAAAGCTTTCCTAGCCCTTTAAAATTACTGTGCAAAAGAGAGAAAGAAATGAACTATTCATAGGGGGGGGGGGGTCTTAAAATATTATCTTTAACAGGGGTTCTCAAACTTTTTCGACTCACGGCACCTTTTGGCGAAATATAATTTTCTCGGGGCACCCTAGTCGATCTCTGTTGTATAAGGTAAATGCGATAAATAAGGCCATCCTTAAGTTCAAGACCAAATATCACATTCATTTATGACTGAATTGGTCATAAATGCACCAGCTTTTGCATACTCATCAGATGGCCTTATTAGGCTACAATTTGGGGGCACGGCAGTGCCCCCGCCAAGTCGAGCGCGAAGCAAACACTGCCGTACCATCTTTACTGGAACCATTTCGCCGCATTTTCGGGCCCCTATTTGAGAACCTTCTGGTGAGACTAGAACGCAGAAATTTTCGTCATCCAGTAAGCTATCATCACATATTTAAAATCCGAAATTTCAAGTCTGTAGGTCATTTAGTTCTGAAGTTAAGCGAAAGCAAAGTTTCGCATTTATGACACTCACTCACTCATGATCATCAAAATAGAACTAGTACTTCCCATGAACTCAGAGATGTGAAATTTGGTACAGAGTTAGGGTTTGATAGCCACATAAAGGGAAAACTATAAAAACTAAGCTAATTGAAGATCTGGAGTGACCCTGATTAGAAAACACAAGAGCCCAACCAAACTATTCGAGATCGACATAACGCCTTTATAAAAAATATTCAACTTGGCGGGCCGCTTTATTTGATGTCAAAAATCGAAAGCTGAAGTATCTAATGAAGAACCCTCAGGTGTATTAGAGATATGGTAATGCCCCCTTCTACTATTGGTACATAAAAAAATCGACTGTCATTGCTAAAGTCCAGCGTAGTGGGACACATCTTCTAATTTAATCTAGCCTAACTTTAGTCTACTCGAACATTGCACAAATTAAATGTTTCTACAAAAAGAAGTGAAATCCCACCAAAAACATTCTGTAAAAAACTAGCCAAGTCTCGATGGAGCTGCTTGTTTATCTCTAAAAAGTAGTGAAATCTAGACAAAGTCATGACAAGTCTAAGGTTCCTTACTGCGATTTCTTTATTATTATAGTTAATGTTGTGTGACTTGGCCGTTAAATGGTACACAAGAGTATAAAACCAGGTGCTCCATGACACCATTGCACCAATCTTTCGCCAGAACCGCTAACCATTGACGATGGAAAATTGCCACTTGGAAAACGTGTAAACAAAATTGACTTGTACCCACTGACGTATAAAGAATGTTTAACGGCCAAGTCACACAACATTAACTATAATAATAAAGAAATCGCAGTAAGGAACCTTAGACTTGTCATGACTTTGTCTAGATTTCACTACTTTTTAGAGATAAACAAGCAGCTCCATCGAGACTTGGCTAGTTTTTTACAGAATGTTTTTGGTGGGATCTACTTTTCCAGGATCTCAAATCACAGGCAAAAATGACGGTGCACAAAGATATTTTTCTCTTTTGGTAAGCCAACTACATAAATTAGGCTTCAAAAACATTAAATACCTTTTTTTTTCCCCCAGTAAACTACAGTTTACCATGTAGAAACAAAACCTGCCATAAAATAAGGTAAGATAGTTTTGAAATTTCTCTTCCGTAATAACTTTTGTTGCATTGTTGCATGGTAATCAAAAATTGCTTGTTGAAAAGGCTTAATCATCAGTAAGGCTTTATGATGACGATGAAGACACGACACAGTGAACTTTATTATACATGAAAAAATAGGAGGATGCCTTTATTGGACTACATGGCTTTATTTGACACACCCACCCAACATTTAGATGGATATCACGGACACTTCGCGGCATCCCTTGCCTCTTCCTACGGCACCCAGTTTGAGAACGCCTTATCTATAATACACGCAATCCAGCGTGAAGTTTTTTTTTCACGCTATCGTTAACATAATGCTACATCTCTTTAACACAGTCATTACAATAGGGAAAATAAACTGATGTTTTCTCTAAATCTAAATTTGCCACATTTCGATGTTTTTTCCAGGTCTCATAATTTAAATGTATAGAGGTAAACATTTAGATTTAAAGCTAAAGCTTGACCACGAAAAGAAAGCCAAAGACCTTGAAGCGAAACATTTGTATCATTTGTAATAGGTAGAATCTGCCAGAAAGCACAGAATAATAAGAGGCGTGGTCTCTCTAATCCTATTTATTCCAAATTAATAACAAAAAACCTATTACAAATGATGCAAATGATGTTTTTTGCTTCAAGGTCATCCGGCCTTCTTTTCGTGGTCAAGCTATAGTACTCTGTTAATACACTGATTAAAACGCATGAATAAGTTTATTGAAAATACAGTGGAATTTCGTCACAACGAATTTTAAGGGACCGCATACTTTGTTCGTTTTGGAATCAAAACAGTGTAGTGACAATGAAATCAAGACTGAATATTTATTTCTTTGAAACGAATATTTCGTTGTATTGGTATTCATTGTAACGAGATTTCTCTGCATTTGTATAAAGCTGTAATTACTTACATTAGAAAAAAATATGTCTCCGAACTCCTGTAGACCCTAATAAAGAAAAAAAACATAAAATTTTAAGAGCGTGATAAACCACAGAAAACTTAATGCTTGGAATCGTTTAAATAAGAGTGGTTTTTACCTTTTATTATTGCCAATTTAGAGTTTCTATGGGAAAAAAATGTTTTATGGTTGCTTAATAACTTCCAGTTATCACAGTGCAGACATGGACAGTCAGACAAGGACCACTAGTGGCGGATCCAGCCGATTGTTTTGGGAGCGGTCGTCCGAAATTTTTGAACAAACTCCCCGGGACCGAATTAAGCTCCATGCCATCCCTAGGCAAATTTGAAATCTGCCCCCCCCCCCTAAAAAAAAGCAAAATATCCTTGACTCTAAAAAACGCAAAAAAGTGTTCCCCAGATCAGTGGCGGATTGTTTGAAAAAAACGGCCTTGGCATTAGGAAGTGTAGCGGCCTCATAGCTCTTATAAATATTAAATTTTACCTAACGATTGGGATATCACTTAAATATAAGGAAATTATCCTTAACAACTAAATATGTTTTATTCAAACGAAGTTTCACAGATATGAACACTTCTGCGCTTTAATGGAGAACAAATGGATACTGTATTAGCTAAACCTTACTTTTGGGGGAAATTGTGATTGTAATTGTCCATTTAAGTATTTTTATAATGCCCGGAACTTGATTGAATATTTCCTTAATGATAAATAACCCTGCTTGGCTAGAATGTTCTTTTCTGCAGTCATAACAAGTAACTTAATTGCCCTGTTATATGAAACTGATCTAGCGATGTTCATGGGTGAAAAACTGGCCGTCTTAGAACGTGATGGGTCCCTGACACAAACATACATTACTGGGCCCTGTCATAAACATTCCTGTTTTTATACTTCCATATCCTGACGGCCCCCAGACTCGATGCGAGGTCAAAAACCTGGTGGGATGGGTCGGGTACGAGTTTGGCAGCCCCTAATATTTTTTATAACGCATGTATCAATGCAAAGAGAGAGAGAGAGAGAGAGAGAGAGAGAGAGAGGACTTAGCTGTCTGGCTTCTTGGGAGTCATTAAAGTATTAGCAATATAATCTTAACGAAAAGATTAACATTGAGTCTGAAATAGGCCTCTCTCCCGGAAAATTTTTGAAATTGAAGTCTTAAAAACTCAATTTTAGACAATATTTGGTGATGTTAGAGGAGCGTAGGTTCAGGGTTTCTCCTGCTGCAATTTTTCAGAAGTGGAAATCCAAAAACAGAATTTTAAATTATCTTCGAATATATAGTATGAAGAGCGGTTCCGGGGGCTCTCCTCTAAAATTTAAAAAAAAAAAAAAAAAATGCTCTGAAAACGCAGTTTTAGAAGATCTTTGGTGATTTTAAGTCGAGATAGGTTTTAAGGCCATCCACCAGAAAATTTTCAAATTGAAGTCTTAAAAGCCTTTTTTGGTAAAGACTAAGACACCAGCAGTTACTCGAAAATTAAGTACCAAAAACAAAATTTTTGCTGACCTTCAGCGATGTTAGGAAAAAGAGGCTTCATGAGGCTCACCCCGGAAAATTTTCTAAATTGAACACTAAAAACGAGATTTAAAACGTTCTTCATTGATGATGCCGAGAGAGAGGAGGGACACTTTCCCACAAAATTTTTGATACTTTTAATTTAAAAACACAGTTTTAGACCATCTTTGGAAATGTTAAAAAAATGGGAGAAGTTCGAGTACTTTCCTCCAGCAAATTTTCGAAATTCGATGCACCTCAATGGTATTTTAAGATTGCGTATTTTTAAATAATTTTACGTAAAACAATATTTTGTCTCTTTTATTCCAATTGTTATAAACAGTGTCGCCGAGAGCAAAAGCGGATCCGGGAAAAAATGACAAAGGTCTATTTTTTCATATGCCTCCTTCTACACCTTTCACCATTAGGATATTTTACCGTCTGCACTAGTTCATTATCGAGCCGAGCCCCTATTCTCCAACTAAGCTGACATGACCTCACGTCGGCCCTTGTTGTAAGTTGCATTTTATAGCAATTGTGAATTGTCATTTATAAATAAAAGCGTCAAAGAGTACAAAAGTATTTTAACTTTTTACGACAGCTAAAATTTCTCTGTTTTTTTTTTTTTTTAATTTATTCATTTATTTTTTATTATACCACTAAAAATATATTGGCAGCCCCAAAGCCCGACTAACTAAAAGTGAGGTCCTAGGCCCACATTAATTTGGAGGCCCCCAGAAGACTATACAGTGTTTGACTTACATTTTTAAAGCACGAATGCACTTTTGGATGCCTCTTTGTCTAATCACACAACTAAATATAAATCACTTATGTGCATTTATGAATCCCCTTTGGACCCCCTCATAATCGTGACCAAGTAAATTCGTTACTGGCAGAATGATTAAAAATTCCCCTTTAAAGAAGTTTTTTTGCAATTAATAAGTATTTTTTCATTTTTTTAAAATTACATGTAATTTTCATATCGTTGCAATGCTATGCATAATTCTTTAAAAAATGTGGGACCCCTTAAGAACATGGGGCTCCAGGCCTAGGCGGCCTGTGTGGTAATCAGGCACTGGGCAGCCCCAATTCAGAAATTCCCCCTCCCCCTTCTTGTGATGATGATGACGGTCCTATCTCCTTCCACCCGCAAGCTTTAGCCTATGCGTAAAGATATAGTAAAGAGGAGCTGAGGCTGTGTTTTGCGAATTTGCGTTATTCTAGACACATGCGCGCAAAATTTACATTTTGCTGTTAGTAGACAGGCCCGAAAGACTTTGTTGTTAGTTCATCGGCCCCAAGCATGACCGGTCCACCGGGCAAATGTCCGGTTGCCCGCCGGCTGTATCCGCCACTGCCCCAGATTCAAACTGTCAAACTTATGAAGAAATGATGGTGTTTCACATTCTGAGGCGCCCCGATGAAATGATCACAGTGATCTCTCAAAAAAATGTTTATTCGCAAATACCATAATTGAAAAACATTTGACTTTCATAAAATGTGTGAAAGTAATCATTATTAAATTACAAGAAAAAATTGTCTCTGTGGAAAGTGAAAGAATGTTAATATTTTACTTTCAGGAATAACAATTTAATTCAAAGATGTGTACTATAATAGCAAATTTGCCGCCCCTGAAAAGTTTGCCGCCCTAGCCAACTGCCTACTCTGCCTATTGGGAAACTGGGCCCTGATAACTCCCCAGAAATTTTATTAAAATGAAGTTTTAAAAACTCAATTTTCGGGGTATCGAGACATTAGGTGTGGGGGAGGATTTAGGAAACTCCCTCGAAAATGTTTCAAAATTTAAATTTCCGAGTAATTTTTGAAAATTAGGAAACAAAAAACGCATTTTGTCTATTTTTGATGATGTACGGAGAAAGGTCAGGTTTCGGACGCTGACCCCAAAGTACTTTTTGAAAATAAAGCTTAGAAACCAAAATATTCTGTTATTATACATTGAGAAGTTAGAAGAGGAAGGGTGCTCTTCTAGCTCTTTAGCTGTCCAGCCTAAAAATGCACCTTTAGAAAATGTTTGCTTACATTAAAGGAAGTGTGAAGGTGCTTAGAATCCTTCCTTCCTGGAAATATTTTGCCTTTGAGGCTCTAAAAATTCGATTTTTAACTATGGTTATACATATTTTAGAAAGGGATGGAAGATTCGTGAGCTCCTCCAAAACAACATCCTTTTAAAGCTATCATCACGATATAAACTAGGGAGGGAGGGGTGGAGGGGTCCTATCAAAACTCGTTTGTAATTGAAGTTTTGAAAAAATTCATTTAAGTTGCTTTTAAGCATGTTAAGTGATAAATACAAATACAAAAGTGACGACCAGCAACAGGCTCTGGGCCCAGCTAGACTGATCCTAGTCAATTTACAATCCCCAGTGAAGATCAATGACCCTCTTAAAACTATCTACTCCCTTGCTCATTACCACCTCTTTCGGCAAGCTGTTCCAAGGCTCCACTACCCTGCTAAAATAATAATTTTTCCTAATATCCATGTTAGCCTGAGATTTAAATAGCTTAAAACAATGATCCCTTGTCCTGTTTTCAGTGCTAAACTTCAGCCCCGTAACATCTTTCATTTTAAATACTGTTTAAGGCTTTCACGGCCGGCGTCGATGACCCCGTGACCCTTTCTCCACATCTGAAGTTTACAAAATTCCGTGCTCCTGTGGATCAGTTTATGTCGGAACTACGAAGCGCAGCATCAAGAGACGCCTTTCTGTGCATGTTCGTCATTGCCGTTTAGGAAACTATGATAAGTCAGCCGTAGCCGAACACAGCCAACAAGAAGGAGTCCACAACATCAAATTAAAAGACACAGAAATCTTGGCTACAACATCTCACTACTTTGCTCGTCTTCATTGCGAAGCTATAGAAATTTTCAAGCACCCCTTTAATTTCAACAGAAAAGAGGAGAATTTCAATTTACCAAAAACATGGCACCCTGCCCTTAGATCCGCTCGCCACAACAGTCAAAAACATACTGTGGTCCCATCCAATAAGAAACCGGTAGCCATCACGGCTTGTGAATCCCATCCAATCAGGTACCAGATCACCCAGCGGCTTGAATCTCATCCAATCAGGAACCTTATTCCACCAGCGGCTTGAGAACGCTTCCCAATCAGGACTAGCAGCCCAGCAGTAGTTTGCTTAAGAGTCATTTTTTTTAAAGCTGGACAAAGTGAATGGGAGCCTGATAGTTGACACCTTCGATTTTCCTGAAATTTTCAGAATATGTTGCTAGTATTGTGATAAGACAAAGTGTAGCTTCTTTCTTCTCAAATTTGACTTGTTGGCAATTCAGTGGAGGTCAAAGTTTAAGGACGTGAGAAAAAAGAGCTTAATATATGATTCCTTTGCTTCAAAACCAATGAGTGTACCAAGCCAATTTTTTTTTTGTGGATACTACTTGATACTAGGTACATGCCAGCCGAAATATTTTGGTCGCTCATTCATGGCTTTGAGGGCAAAGGTCAATTGAAAATGCTATTTTTTTTACTTTTTTTGCCTTGTTTGGGCCCGGATATCTGCTAAAGCCGTGAGTAACCCTCGGAAATAAGTATATACCTAACTACTCACCACAGTATAGTACTAAGAAAAACATGAAATATCATGGGTTACTCTTTGCTTTAGTAGTTAAACGGTCTCAAAGTCGATAATTTTTTAAAAATAGCCAAGTTTAGACGTCAATAACTCTGATCGCGACGCATCAACAACTTTGGGACACAGCTTTAGTTATAGTCCAAGTGGTCTATTTTAAGGTCCAGGTTAGAAACCCATGGCAATTAATAAACTTTTTTAGTTATACGGCCTCAAAGTTGAAAATTTGAGCTATAATTTCTTTTTTTTTTTTTCAATTACTCTATGATTGGTGAGTTAGTAACTTAGAAAAACATCTGTAATTACATTCAAAGTGATATAGTTTTAGACTCAGGCCAGAAAACTTTGGGATCTAATCATCTTGCTTAATTAAACGGTCTCACAAAAATGATAATTTCAACATTAAGTGTCAAGTTTCAACTAAGCTAATCCACGAAAACAAGACTTTCAGACACAGCTGTAATTGTGCTCCAAGTGATGTAGTTTTAGAATCTGCTTCATACCCATGACACTTTTAAAATTTCAAAAAAATATATTTTTAATTCGAACTTTTACTTGTTCAATATAGTTAATAGCACGTGTTGAGTTTTCTCCCTTTTCAAAATGTATTTCTGATTTTTTTTAAAAGTTTCGTACTTTATTTTATAGATGGCTTCATTAAATTATATGTAAAACCTATAAAACCGGATAGTAGTGGCTGATGTAGCCATTTTAAACAAACAACACTGAACCGAAGCTTTGAAAGGCGGAGCATTCAAAACAAAATCTATCAACAACCAGCTTTTTTTAAATTTTTAGCAGAGAGAATGTTGGCCAGATATTGTGTAAAGGTAAGGTACTGCTTTTTTTTAATGTTAAACAACTATTTTTTCATTTAAGTAGTTTACAAGTACTAGTGTTCAAATAGTTGTACTATTTTAATGAGACATAACACGTGGTTTAGTAACAAACTGTATATAGTTTAACAAAATTATGTTCAATTGAAAGTAAGGTAGACAAAAATTGATTCAAGTTTCAAAAAATAATCAATATAATTTTTTTCTCGTTAGTCAAATAAAATATTTTCTGAAAATTGTGGGCAAAGAATCAAGGTAGAAAATGTTTGAGACCTATTTTCGTGTTGATTTACTTTTTTTCTTTTTTAACAGAAAAAAAACCCACTGTATTAGTGGACCGCTATTGTTCAGGTGTGATATTTTACTTTACCCCTAAGTTGCATATGAGAAGTACAAAAAATATGCTTAGTGCACCAAACAAGGCCATCCTAAGTTCGTGACCTCATTTATGATTGACTACTCCAACTTTTGCACATTCATTAGATAACATATTTCCATGGAAAAAATATAATTTTCAATTATGTTTTCCTACACTGTTCTAAAAAAGAAAGGCAAATTGGCTAAACTAGGAACATTGGTCTCCAACTCTGAAAAAAAAAAAACCTCCGAAAAGAAACCATTCTCTGTTGCCAATAGGATAGCATATTAAAACACATTTGACACGTTCAATAAACTTGTAAAAAAAATCAAATTTCCTTCAGCGGAAAGGTGAAAGTACAATTGTCACATTTAAGACACTGATAAATTGGCATTTTATGATTTTTGGTCACTCAGCACAGTTCGTAGACATATGTTTAGCGTAGGCAAGACAGGATCATATCCTCCACCCCATCACCCGGTGTCCTAGTGAGGACACTGGGCTGATAAGGCTAACCATGACCTTAATGGGCAAAAATATGCTTTTCTAGGTTAAAAAATCAAAGGAAAAAGCAACGGTTCACAGCGGCATTTATGTTTTTTTAATTCTTCAACTACATAGATTGGGCTTCAAGAAAAATAAAGAACTATTTTTAAATACTTATAAACGACAGTTAACCATAACGAAACAAAATTTAAAATCACGCTGTCTTGACGTCATCTACATCAACTACATCACTTAGGGTATGATTACAACTGTTTCTCGAAGTTACTAACTCATCAGTCATAGAGTAATTGAAAAAAAAACTTGAAATTATAGATCAAATTTTCAACTTTGAGACCGTGTAACTAAAAAAGTTTATTAGTTGCCATGGGTTTCTAACCTGGACCTTAAAATAGACCACTTCGACTATAACTACAGCTGTGTCCCAAAGTTGTTGATGCGTCGCGATCAGAGTTATTGACGTCTAAACTTGGCTATTTTTAAAAAATCATCGACTTTGAGACCGTTTAACTGCTAAAGCAAAGAGTAACCCATGCTATTTCATGTTTTTCTTAGTACTATACTGTGGTGAGTAGTTAGGTATATACTTATTTTCGAGGGTTACTCACGGCTTTAGCAGATATCCGGGCCCAAACAGGGCAAAAAAAGTTTAAAAAATAGCATTTTCAATTGACCTTTGCCCTCAAAGCCATGAATGAGAGACCAAAATATTTCGGCTAGCATGTACCTAGTATCAAGTAGTATCCACATAAAAAAAATTGGCTTGCTACACCCATTGGTTTTGAAGCAAAGCAATCATATATTAAGCTCTTTTTTCTCACGTTCTTAAACTTTGACCTCTACTCAAGGGCAAACAAATCAGTTTTTTAAAAAAATAAACTTCACTTTTTCTTATCATAGTACCACTAACACATCCTGAAATTTTTACGAAAATCGAAGACATCAACTATCAAAAGTGTCCAAGCTTAAAAAAAATGACTCTTAAATACTGGAGCCACCGAACCCAGGAATCAGTCTCACCAAACTCAAACCACTGATGAGGGCTGCAGCAAAGCAAGCCGAAACGTCTGGAATTTCTACTCCAATTAGACCACGGCCAATAAGCCCGGAAATGTCATCTCCCCATATCTTTCATTTTAGTAAATTTAAACAACTGAATCATGTCCCCTCGGTCTCTTCTTTGCTCAAGACTGTACATTTTTAACCTTCTAAGCCTGGAATCATAATCAAAGTGGGAAAATCCATTTATTAGCCTTATAGCCCGCATTTGAACCCTTTCCAATACATTAATATCTTTCTTAAGATAAGGAGACCAAAACTGAACAGCATATTCCAAATGGGATCTTACCAAACTTCTATATAAGGGCAGAAGAACTTCTTTAGATTTGTTTGAAATAGATCTTATTGATAAACTCAAGCATCTTATTGGCTTTGTTACTAGCAATGCTGCACTGTTGGCTAAACTTTAAATGCTGACTTATTAAGACCCTCCAGATCAGTAACTTTGTCTGCCTGGCTAATGACTGAACCTTGCAAATAATAACTTTTACACTTATTTCCATGCCCTAAATGTAGCACTTGACGTTTCCCAACATTAGCAGCCATACCCCATTTATCAGCCCACTCTGAAATAAGATCTAGATCCTCTTGCAGCTGATTTGCTTGTTCTTCATTTTCTACAGTCCCCATAACTTTGGCATCATCAGCAAAGCAATTCATGTTCCCAGAAATATTTTTGTGAATATCGTTCATAAAGACAATGAACAAAACAGGCCCTTACACCGATCCATGAGGAACCCCGCTTAAGGCCTCACTCCAATTAGAATAATTTCCCCTTACAACTAGCCTTTGTTTCCTTCCGGTCAGCCTGCTTTTTACCCAAATGAAAGTTTTCCCTAAAAGCCTCAATGAAAGTTTCCCTAACAGCCTCCCCCAGCCCAAATAAGGGCTGGATACGCTAGTTTCAGTTGACATTTCATCCAAATAAAAGACTTAAAATGCAATTTTTTGCTACATATCAAGGCATTTGTGAAAGGGCATGGCAAAATGGGGTTCTCCTCCTAGTTACGAAATTAACGCCATAAAAACGAAAATTTAGGATCTCTTTAGTCTTGTGAACACTAGGTATACTCTGAGAACCCGCAGCATTTAGAGATCGTTCAAGTGTCTGTAGTTGGAATCAAGAAATGATGTAAAAGATGGAGAAAAATTTTGGAAGTAAAAGTTTTGTTTTGAGGATAGAGATATAATTTATCTCCCAATTAAGGCCTATACTTTTTTTTCAGTAAAATACATGTGTTAAATTTTAATATCTTCTCATAATATTTTTTTCTTTTTTTTCCCCTTAAAACAAGTCCTACAATCACAAGGCTTAGGGAGGGGCCATGGCCCCCTCTAGATCCGCCCCCACACAGTACTTCCTTGATGATCGATGTTTTTCAATAACTCAAAGGAATGTGTGCGTGTACACGAGTACACTGTACATGCGTTGGAAGCAAGATCCCTTTCACGCAGAAATGCTTTCCAAAAGGGTAATAAAATTTTTAATTTGTTCTTTTCAAACACAACAGCACATTTATTTTTAACACTAAGTCAGAAGTAAATTAAAGAATGCTCTTTAAAACTACTTTTTACTAAACTGTTTCAGGTTAACTAAATATTTTTTTCTGCCAGTAAAATTAGATCTATAAATTTATATCTTCTTCAAAAATACTGCGAATCTAGTTGCTTGTGCACATTAATCATTTGAGTGCTCAAGAATGTTCTTGTCCTTATACTAAAAGTACAAAACAAAATGCGTAGTCTTTTTTTTTTGTTTGTTTCATCCAATTCTATTTTGACAAACAATAAAACTCTACCTATTTTTAAATTAATTTTTTTTTTATTTTTACTTTTCCAAGAGAATTTTTCTGCAAAAATTTCATGAATTCCTTATTTACATGCAGCGCAAATTAAGTGCAAGTTCTAATTCCATTGATTTTTTTTTTTTTTTTGCAGTGTAACCTCAAATTCACAATTTTACCCCTGAATTTTTTTGTAAGTAAAAATTTTTTTTTCACACCTACTGAGGTATTTTTGGGTTGTTAAATATTTCTTCTTGAAAAATATAGCAACAAACAGCTCTTCGTCGCACTCAAACGGCAACAAAACTACACATCGAAAATTAACTATAAACATTTAAGTCCCTCGCTTATGCTCCATGAAATTTTCCCATCAAAATTAATCGCATTTTCCAGTTAAAAAGCTCCTGACAAAACCAAGGAATTCGTATGCTTTCATTGTATTTAAAAATTGAGCCTTTCCGGCACAGTGTAAACTCCGTAATCACAGACTAAATTCTTGAACTTTACAAAATATGTCAGCAAGTACGTTAACATTTGCATGTAAAAGGTATCGAATGCGCAAGAGAAACGCAGGCCAGAATCTATAAATTTTGAGCCCCCCACTGCAACAAAATCTGTTGGGCCCTTCTCCAGAGGCCAGCTGTGTCATTTGCAGCGTTAATAAGTCTTAGTGCTATTTTTTTTTTTTTTTTGAGCAATCACGATTGCTTATTGCTTTTGTTTGACTGTTTTTGGCGTGCTATCATTTTATTTCCCACCGGCGCCACCCTCTGCCAGCACCACTCGTCTGCCGGCCTCACGATGCTGCTCCTCTAACGAAAACCGTCTCCAGGTTGCGTCCATATCCTAAACACACACGCCTACATACACGCACCAACACACACGCACCAACACACACGCACACACAAACACATACACACAAACACATACACACACATACGCCTACACACATACACAAACACTTACACACACAAACACACACAACTACATACACATTCATGCCTGCACACAGATACAAACGCATATGCTTACATGCACATACCCTGCCCCCACGCACACAAACTCATACACACACATGCCTACACACATACATATACCCCCCCACACACAAACACACACGCCTACACACACACTCGTGATTGTGGAAAACATAATTTGAATTCAAGATGACAAAATTCAAATTTTTTTTTTTTGAGCAATCACGATTGTGAATTGTTTTTATTTGACTGTCCTTGGTGTTTAGTTCCTTTTTCAACCCCACCGTCCTCTGCAGGTGCGACTCCTCCCGGTAGTCGCTGCTCCTGGTCGGTGGCGTCCATGTCCTACACACACGCACGCTCATACGCACTCACACACATCCACACATGCACTTTACACACATACACAAACGCTAACGTGTATACACACAGGTCTACGCACACACGCAAGCCCTACACATACACAATTATGCACGCGTAACCGCCTAAGAGAAGGGATAGGAACCGTTTCTAGAAACAAGCGAGTGATTGCGAAAAACATAATTTGAATTCAAAATTTCAGAATTCAAATTAATTTTGAATTCCATTTTTTTTCGATTTTTTAGGCTGTTGGTCACACACACACACACTGCGGGGTCTGCAGATATGCAGATCTGGGCATGGCACAAACTAATCAATGATAAATAAAAAAAAAACAATTAAAAAAAAACTTGAACTTAAGGTTTTATATCTGCGAAGCATTTTGAAATTCCGCCATTGCAGTATTGCTCTCACGAACCCCCTTTGTTCCAATGAAGAGCCCCCAGGGGTACGTGAACCACCGGTTGGGAAACGATTATTGTACGGTATCAAAAATTAAGCGGATTTTTCAAACATGGAAATGGCTATTAACCATAACTCTATCCGAAAACATATTGAATGCCTTTTTTAAATGTTTGAAAAGAGTCTATATGATAAACGATAAATTTGTGACAACTAGTTGCCCCAAGGTCAATGAAGGTCACAAAAAAGTGGCAATGTTACCGTTTTTTGATGTTCAAAAACAGCTAGCACCTTTCAGTTGCTACGGCAAAAGTAATGTCGTTTGAAAGGCAAGTAAAAGCAATAAAAAAAAAATATATATATATATATAGAAATTTTTCAGGCAAGTTCAATGTGCTTTCAGTTACATTAGGCCGAAATATGGAAAATGTCATACTTTATCGATATATAAAACAGTCATAACTTTTTGTGCGAACAACATATTGAAATTTTTTTTTTTTTGACATCATTATACTTTATTATGTGTCTTACTATATCAGTAAAATCCAGTGATGCGAAATGCTTTAAATTTTTAAATCTTAATATATAAAAATCAATGTCCTGAGATAACATATATATATACATATATATATATATCAACGCACAGCCGAAACCGCTGAAGCTTCAGACTTGAAATTTGGCAGGCATGTCCGCATGATTACAAAAGTAACCACTAAGAAAGGATTTTTCAAAACCTCCATTAGTTCGGGAGAAATTAATTAAAACCACTTAATTTCTGCGAAATTAATAACCTGTCATTGAAATTCAAATTCCTTATTTTCGAAGGCTTTCCTCCATTCAAATCATTATTCAGTACTTCATCTCAACTTTTGGTCGATAGCGAACTAGAAATTTGATATTGTTTTTGTTTCTCACGTGATTCTTCGAGGCTTTTCTCAAGTCAAATCATAATGTTTCTGTCTTTTGCTTTTATTTTTTCAAAACTAGAAACAAAGTTTTTAAGAACATCATCACAGGCGGACTATCCTTTTGAATTTAGAACAGTGTAGTTTTCTGTTAAAGTTTGCTTTGCAATAACCATTAATAAGTCACAAGGACAGACATTAAAAGTAGCAGGGATCGATTTAAGAGAAGACTTTTTTTCACACGGCCAATGTTATGTAGCTTGCTCCAAAGTCAGTTCATCAAGCAGGTTAATAATTTTAGCACCAGAAAAAAAACTAAAAATGTTGTATACAAAGAAGTTCTAGCTTAAACATAGGTATAACAATAAAATGTGGATGACCTGTGTTTGCAAAGATAATCAATACTTTAAAAGGATCGTTAATAACAGTTAAAGATCGGTTAAGGACAAGGGCATATATATATATAAGGAGTCCAGGGTCCCCGGGATCCTCCCCAAATTAGAAAAAGTTATAGGTAATAAGTAATTATTATAGGGGATTTTCGAAACTAGGTGCACCAAGCACTGTTAACACCTGCTAATTCCATTACCCGAGCAATGCCGGGTACGGGAATGCTAGTATTTTATAAAGCTTCGCATATTCCTGTAGTCTGGTTTTTTTGCTTCTTGATACTACTTCCTCACTAACTGCTATTTTAATCACATAGTTTGCACTGTAAACAGATATTTTAATGTTCTGTTACTTTTTTTTTGTATTTATTTAGCTTTATGAATGACATTAATAATATTTAGCTGAGTCTGGGGACAGTTGATCCCGTTTTTTTGTTAGAGCTGACATTTTTTGTTGAATTCAATGGAACATCTAACGTTTCGTATTCTGAAGTCATTGCCTCGTCAAAATGCTGTGTCAGTTTTAAAATTTATGTAATGGAATAAAATACGTTAAAGAAAAACCAAAAGATATTAAAAGATTCAAGTCTTCTTTGTACAAGGGGACTTGATCCCAGTCTGGAAGAGACATGAT
This sequence comes from Uloborus diversus, assembly GCF_026930045.1. NCBI lineage: Eukaryota > Metazoa > Arthropoda > Arachnida > Araneae > Uloboridae > Uloborus > Uloborus diversus. The sequence continues at coordinate 32,275,966 of NC_072731.1, read as the reverse complement.
ACTGGGGAAAAAAGAATACATATAAGTGTTTTAAATGCAAGTCAAAGCCTTTATTACTGCAACATAATTATTGTTTATTGTTTACTCATTAAAAGAAAAAATGTTCATATCAAATAAAAAACTAAGACAAAACAAACTCAACAGTTAATAAAGCTGATGTTTAATAAACAAAACTCCGTACTAAGAAATAACTAGCATTGCTAAAGAAACTAATAGGTGATTTTCAAATGCATTGGCACATTAGGTTCGAGGCAATTTGAAAAGTTTTGTTGTAATAAACATTAAAACTTTCCTAGGTATAAATTACATACAATTTACAGCTTTCTAACCAGATGATTATTGAATACCATATCTTGAGAATTAGAGACTTTCTGAAACAATGCACACAAATTTCATTTTTTCAAACAATAGCTTCGTGTTAGTGCCCACTCTCTTAATTTTAATGAAAGTGAATTTATTATATATAACTTATTTTAGGTGTGAAAAATATATATTTTTGATAAAGGTATGGGTTAAAGGTAGTACAAATCTGGGTAAAGGTAGTACAATATCTATATATAACGATGGGTTTGCTCAGAATATGGGTGTCTTTTATCATGAGTTATGAGTCACTCCATTCTCATGAATGTTATCTGTTAAAATTAACACTCATGAGATTTAGAGAAGAATTCTTCGCTGGAATAAATTCTACCGGTGTTTTTGAAAATTTTACTTGGTCTATTGTTTACTTAACGCAAGATACATTACTGCCTATAGCATACTTTTGTACTTTAAAAAATATTACAAAATAAATGAGTAACTCTCATGAGAGATGATTAAAATACTCTTCACATTTGAACTGTACATTTCAATATGCAACATATAAGGGATAAATATACCTATTTTTAAACTTACACATTCTAAGAAGAAACAAATGTGGCTTCCCTAACACTGTTACTAACAACGATAAAGAAATATTTCGCACGTAAAACATCTTAAATTCCCTGGGGTAACACTCATAAGTTGCACATAAGGACACAAACTGCATTGAAATTTTAAATTGTCAGATGAGCAGTTCAGTAAAATCTATTTCAGCTATGTGTAACTAACACAAATATTACTTTCTTCTTCATTGCACAAAAAGTTAAAAAGCTGCTTGAAAACCGTACAAAAAATATTTAAGAAATGTGAATTCTCTAGTCAGGACAAGGAAATTTTAGTTACTATCTAACTAAAGTAATAGAAAAGCTGTATTAGTCTACGATCATGAAAAATGCACTGAATGCAATGAATTAAGTGTCAAGCAATGCCTTACCACATGCTTTTGCAATGCCAAAAGAATGATTTTATCTACATAAAAATGAACGGATAAAGTCAGGACTCCAAACTGTCAATCGTTTTGAAAATCACCCAAATACTTATTCATCCATCTTAATCAAGTATAAAGTGAAAATTAAAAAAAAAAAAAACAACTGGATTAAATCTACTACAAGCTTATCGGATGCTTCAATTTTCCACTGTAAAAAAAAAATTCCGAAACGTTACTATTTCGGTGTAACGTTTCGGGATTTCAATAGTTTTTATACACTTCCTGGAAAAATCAAGTATCATTGTCAAAAAGTTTCCTGAACTGTTGCAGACTTCTCACTGTTGTAAAAAATATTTTTAGCTCCCAGTTTTAATATTAACTGAGCGTATTCATAAAGTGTATGGGATTCAGTCCGTCCATGCTGATTAAGCTCCCAAACGGAGCGAAAAAGTTTGGACTAGGTTGCATTGCAAGAATTGCTGGCGAGTAAAATATCCCGATACTTGCTTGCAGTTTTGGCTTAGCTTGGGCCATGTTTGCAAAACTGCTTATGAACTTTCTTAATAAATCAAGAAGGTGCCAAGTTATTGTACTATACCTACCTACATTTACTCTAAAGTTACGGAAACACGACTGGCATAAAACGGGAAGATTTCTTAATTTTTCAGTATGCTTCCGGGATGGTTTCAGGAAGGTTACTGAATTTTAGAGGAAAACATTCCTGGTTTTTGTAAGGTATTTTACCGGCAGAAATTGGGCACATCAGCTGCCTATTATTTTCCAGGAACGTTTCTGAATCGTTTTTATAGTGTCCAAAATCATTCTTGAAATTAAAAAATTAATATATTTTTTTTCTATCTTCATTCAAACGACTTACTTCAGCAGATTGTTGGGGTTTATTTTAAATATTTTTATAGTATATGAAGTTAAAACACTAGTTTTGCTCGTCATTTATAAAATGTACAATAAAGTTTAAATGTATTTTTAATATTTATTTTTTAATTTACACTGTACTTGATCAAGTTTCATGAAAAAGTGTTAGTTTCTTTAGCAAATTATTTCCTATTACGGTGTAGATTTTGCTTGTTAAATATTATAATTTATTATCTGGAGTACACTCTCAATTATCCGCGGAATAGGGTGCCACGGTAACGGCGGATAATCCGAAAACAGGTAAAAACGATGCTATTGTATGCAAAAGCTTGAAAATATCAATAACACTGGCGTACACGGATTAACTGGAAACAAGAGGTTATAAAAAAAATGCATGTAAAAGCAAAAAAAAAAAAAAAAAAACGATTCATCATTATTGCAAACGGATATGCAAGCAAATAGTGCAACCAGATTTTCTGCAACAGCTCTATATATAGGTTATACAAAAACGCACAGGGGAGGAGAGGAGAAATTTTTCAAGCCTGGTTTAGACGCTTGTTAACGCTTGTAAGTAGGGTAGATCTAAATTTCAGTAAGTGGGGGAGATCTAAACATCAGTACGTGGTGTAGATCTCATTCAGTAAGTATAGTACACGTTGAAAAACCAGGTTTCAACTAGTCAGATTTCGTTGACCCAATAAGGCTCAATATCATTGGAAGGGAGAGCTAAAAAAACAATAGTACTGTCAAAAAAAGAAAAAGATTTTGCACTTGTAAAGTTAAAATGTATTCATTTATTTTAATTAATCGTTGCCGAAGAAGGAAAAAAAAAAAGGTCTGGAAATATATGAACGGTAGCGGAAAATCCGCCCCGCGGATAATCGAGAGTTTACTGTACTGTTTCGTTTTAGTTTTTTATTTGACAAGATGCATTTAATTTTTTTTCCAATGAGTGAGTAATAACCATGTCGCAACAATGTATTTTTGACTTCTATTAAAAAGAGTTATACTCTATGTCCCCCAGGATCATGTCTAATCCTGACTGGGATCAAGTCTTCTTTTAAATACAAAGAAGACTTTATTCTTTTTACAAACTTTTTTTTTTTTTTTTTCAAAATGTTTTATTTTAATATATAATCTTCAAAAATGACATTGCGTTTTGACGGGGAAAGGACTGTTCTAACCAACGTTAGATGTTCCATTGAATTCAACAAAAATTATTTGCCGTAACAAAAAAAGGGATCAACTGTCGCTAGACTCAGGTAAATGTTATTACAGTCAATTTATAAAAGTAAATAAATTTCAAAAACATCGTATAAGTGTCACAGAACATTAATATCAGCTTACATTGCAAACTATGAATAAAATAACAGTTAATGACGCAAGTAGTATCAAGAAGCAAAACACCCAGACTGTAGAATACGCTAAATTTAAAAAAAAAAATATATATATATATATATATAAATTTTTTAAGCATTTCGCATCAATGGATTTTACTGCTATAGTTGCTATAGTAAGACACATAATCAAGTATAATAACTGCAAAAAAAAAAAAAAAAAAATATTTCCATATGTTGTTCGCTCAAGAAGTTATGACTGTTTAAATATCGGTAAAATATAACGTTTTCCATAATTCGGCCTAATGTTGCTGAAAGCACATTGAACTTGCCTCAATTATTGATACATTTTTTTAAAGTGCTTTTAATTGCCTTTCAAACAACAGTACTTTTGCCGTGGCAACTGAAAGGTGCTAGCTGTTTTAGAACCTCAAAAATACTAAAAAAAGACAAAACCAGCACTTTATTGTGACCTTCATTGAGCTTGGGGCAACTAGTTGTCTCAAATTTATGGTTAACTATAAAAAGTTAGACCCTTCTATATTTAAAACATGAAAAAATTGGATTCAAACTGTTTTTGGAAAGAGTTGTGGCTCATAGCAATTTCCATGTCTAAAAACTCCGCTTAATTTTTGATACCGCTCATCAACCTTTAGGGTCCCGTAGAAACTGAAAAACTCAACTTCAAAATGAAAAATTCTGGATTTGCTCTTCTAATACGATCAGTAACAGTTGGTATTTTTTAGGACTCGAAAGTAAGTACAGCATAGGGCTCGAAATAGGGCAGTAACGGGACCAGTTTTGAACTTAGGAAGTATGCCGAGGTTCGGATCACTACTGAAATTTTGACCACATGGCTGACACTTATCAAACACCCACTTAAATAAAAGATTTAAGAATGTTATGCTTTTTGATTTAAATAATTACAGCATGTATTAGAGTGTTAGCGGAGAAGTTTAGTAGAAAAACGAGACTCAAACGGAATATCCGGGTTTATATGTAAAACCTGTTTTGCGGCTTTTTCGACTCGCACTTGGGGGATCATTTTAGTGTCGAAATAAAAATTAGCCAAATTTTCAGCTTGTTTTCTCAAACAAGCTTCGAGTTTTTCAAAAAATCCTGTTTTTTCGGTTTTAATTCGTTTTTTCACAGTAAAATTCTAAATTAATGATTGACAATGTTTTCCCTTATTCTTAGGAATAAAATACGTGAAAAATTATCATAGTCATAATTTTTAAACGAAAAAACCGTTTTTTGGCGACGGAAATAAAGTTCAAATTTTTTTTTTTAATGCGTTTCTGGAAAGTCACAAATTTTTGTCAAAAAATGTCTTTTATACTCTATATTCAGAATTGTTTTTGAAGTTTTTAAAGTGGCGGAAAATACGAAAAATATTAAAAAGATTTTTTTTCTCTCATAATTTTGCGTTTAAACAAATTTGAACCTTTTTCATTGCTTAAAATTTTATTAAAAAAAAAAAAAAAAAAATTGTCTTACCAGAGGCCATACTGAAAAGACCGTTTTAAGGAGATTCATATTCCAGATATCGGCAATTTCAACGTCGATTCTTCTGGAAAGTCGTTAAATTTTGCCAATACCTCAAACTGACCCTGGACTCGGCATTCCATTTTTGTTGCCACTTGACGCTACATTTCACTGTTGTCGACAAAAACCTGGCGAATTATTGCTAAGTTTATGCTACTTTAAGACATTACTGCAGTTTGCATTGAAACCTTCATTAATTTGCCCCCCCCCTCCCCAAATAAAACCCTATAACACATACCGTGTGGAGTATCTGATTGGATCAAAAAACGGAAGTGCATTACTAGACTCCACACAAACCCTACACAAGAAATTTTAATCTGTTAAAACATAAGTTTTTTTGACTTATGAAAAATATATACTACAGTCATGAAAAAAAAATTAAACACTCTTAATTATGCGGTCATTATACGTGCCAGGGAAGTAAGGACGGTGTCAGCCGACATGGATTAAAGATCTTTTTAAGACTGCCTAAATGAAATTTAGATAAGGGGTCACATAGAAAATAAAATGAACTCAAAAGTCTGAATTTTAGAATGGAAAACCTATTTTTTACTTTAATAGATGAGTTTTGATGGCTAAAGGCAGCTAGGGTACAAAATTTCATAGCAATCCGACCAGCAGAAAAAAAAAAAAAAAACACGAAAAGCGATTCAGGGACCGCCGCCGCATGTAAAATGCTTCTCTAAAATTTGAAATTTCCCAATCCACGCAAAAGGTTTAGCTAAATTTGAATTTATTTTTTCAAAGAAAATACCAGCTGAATTATTTGCTATTTTTTCAAAAAGTGGAATGTGATGGGGGGGGGGGGGAGTAGCTTAAAATATTGATGAAAATTAAATTATGCAATACACAAAAGTTTTAAAATGATCAAATCACTTCAAAGTCAGTTAATTTACAGAATAACCGTAGATAACTTTCTATAGTTGAGGCAAACCTAACCTGGCAGCGTTATATTGCTGTGATTAGGATCTACTTAGCCATCACAATTTCCACACGCAACTTCATGATGCAGATGTACGAAGTCCGTTTTGCGTACTATCTCAATCCCACAAATACGTTAAAGTTATAAAACCAGCATTTATCTGAATGACTGGAAATTAATAACAGATATTTTAACTTCAACGTATCAGATTTTAAAACGTAATTACGAAACTTACTGGTTTAATAAAATTGATCGAGGAATATACTTAATTAGACGTATAGTTCAATGAAAAGATCACAAGTCAAGGAAAAAAGAAATGACAAGAACAAAAACTTATTTTAATCGATTGTCAAAATGGCGTACTTACCAAGTCCGCGCACAGGGCTTTGCAACAATTTAAAAACTGGAAAACAGAAAAATTATGAAGTATCAGAAAATGTCAATTTACTTTTTACTACAACAAAATTTCATTTCAAATTAAAGGGAAAAAAAGAAGAATTATATTTCACTGTAAGTTTTATGGTTAGGCTTATGTAGTCATATATTTAATTAATTACTGTTTGTAAGGACTCAGATTGTCATTGGAGCATTTATCACAAGTTATAGTTTTCCGCTCATAGTTTCACTCAATCTCTTTTTAGGTGAAGGACTTCAATAATTACTAATTTATTCAGATCAAATACCACACCGGGAGATTTATTTTATACAACTTTTGCAGTACAACAAATACGCAGCAAATTTGGCGACGACGTTACTTATCTATTTTCGCTAAGGGAGAGAAAGTAAAATAGTCGTGATAGTCAGATAACGTTCCTGTAACGGAAATGTACCGAGAATTGTACGTTCAAAAGTAAGAAAATTTTTTTTTTCAACTTTTTATTAGCGTCTGTCAGTGTCGCTCGGTAAATTTTAACTGTAATACCGTAGGCACCACTTAATGTGATCCCGGTTAATGTTTTCATTCGCTGAATGTTATCAGAGCACGAAGACAGAGCAGAAACACTTGTATATTAACGTATGTTAAAAAAAGTCGGATATTATAATCAGTTTATACTTATCACTTTTTCATGAACTTTCAACTTTTCCCCCTTTTTTGTTCCTTAATCAACAGAAATACGAAGACAAAAACTAACAAGTAGGATAAATAAATACCTTTGTGCTGAACAATAAAGTAAGAAAAACAACGTTGAAAAAAGCACAAATTTGCCAATTACAGCAGACACGTGTTTCGGCGTTACAGGAACGCCTTTTTCAATGCAAAAAGTAATGAGCTTATGGATGAAAAGACATCCGACAAAAGCCAAGAGCAGATAAGCATGCAGCTTAAAAGATAAAAATAGCGGACTAGCCAAACACCAATGAGAAAATTATAAACCGATCAGGAACCAATAGGAATGCAAGCAAAGGCCAAGAGCTTTTTCTTAGGTACGGAACCCAGAAAGAAAGAATTCAATTGGACAAAGATTAAGCCGAAGCTTAAACAAAAAGAAAATATCGGTAACCGTGAACCGCAAGAAAGGAAAAGCAGAATGGAAGAAAAAAATACCACGAAATAAAATAAACAGAAACAAAAATATTCGAAAAAAGGAAAAAAAAAGACAAATAGAAGAAAATGGGGGGGGGGGGGATGTCAACAAGACAAAAAAGGTAAAAATAAACAAATGAAGATAGATAAAAATGAATGGGGAAAAAAAAGGGGCAGTATTAAAGATACGGGAGCCCCCATCCCAACAATGTTGAGCAATACTACTCTTTTAATTGTTGCTTTTTCACATAATTTTGATGCTCTTTCAAGCGAATTTTTAAAGCACGCCGAGTCTGTCCAATATAGACAAGTTAATTCTATAAATTCCACAACAATTAAGAGGGTAAATAGGATCTTTAAGAGAAGAGAATGAAAGTTTATTAATAGAAGAGAACACCACCTGGAATTGGAAACGTTTTAGAATTTTAGCAACCTGATAGTTTACAGATGGAAAGAATGGCAAAACAACCAAATTCTTTCTGATGAAGGCTCGGTTAAGAACATTAGTATGGGATTTATTTGAAAGTTTTTTATAAATGGAATCAATCAAACAATTAAAGTTGGCGGATAGTCTCTATTAATTGCCACAGCTTTAAGATAATTAAGTTCCACTTTAAGAAGTTCCGATGAAGAACAAATATTAATTTCGCGATAAGCAAAAGAATTGAAAGCAGAATATTTTTTAGGATTTAGAGGATGAGACGATAGTCTATGAGGAGGTAAAGAAACAGCAAAAGGTTTGCGATAAACAGTAGTTTCAAAACCAATTTCAGTACGAGAAACAAGTTCATCTAGAAATGAAATGCAATTATTCCGTTCTTTCTTATAAAAAAGCGGAATATGAGGATCAATGGAGTTTAAAATAGATAAAACCTCATCACTTTGAAAACAATGCTTCTTTTACTATGTAGAAGGAAGTAAAAATGTAAAATCACTCTGTTTGAGTCTTTTTTCTGCCAAGTTTAAAATTTTCAATCTATATGTTCTACAATCGGATATAAAAGATATTTCCTAGGAAATTAGTTCAGGATTTTTTGGGTTAAAAAGTGTTCAAACACCCATAAACATAACTTTTGTTCCAATTTATGTTATCGAAAACCAGATTTCAAGGTGTAATACGTCAGCAAAAACTACATCTGAACACTAAATTTTATGTTTTTAGGCCCAGCAGTTTTCCTAAGACGTACGATACTAACAAACTCCTTGTTTTATTATATGTGTACATGAATTCGTAACTTAATGAAATGCACTTACTGATACTACTGATGTCTTGATCTTACCTAAAAAATAACAAACAAAAGTATTGTTAAGAAAAACAGCACTTAGACTGAATTACTTTCAATAAAGAGTTCATAATGGTAAAATACGTAGGCTGTTTAATAAGTAATAAGACTAATTTTACTGCCGCGAAACCACTCATCGGAATGTTGATTTCTGTTGCATGAAAAATATCTGTTGTCTGTATTAACAAACGCCACCGATAGTTGGCACGTACCGATTCATGTTCCTGAGTATCACGTAATTGAATTAAAGCCTGTTGGCGGGCACCTACAAGAAATAAGACTTATTTTTACTGCCACGAAACCACTCATCGGTACGTTAATTTCTGTTGCAATGAAAGATGTCTGTTGTCTGCATTAACAAAAGCTACCAATAATTGGCGCGTACTGACTCATGTTCCAGAGTATCACGTGACTGAATTGAAGCCTGTTGTTGGGCGCCTACAAGACGCAGCCCATTGTCAAATTGGAAGTGTCTGTGGGACAAAGTTACGCGATTTAAGTTTGTTTTCGTTTGCAAAAATCAGCATCGGAGATCTTTGATATGATACGTGAAGTTTTCAACGATGAAGCAATGTTTAGAGTCAGTAATTTTTGTTGGCATAAAGCTTTTAAGGAAGGCACTCAAAATATGGAAAATATTGAACGTCAGAGACAACCTTCAATGTCCTTCACAGAAACAATGATTAACACTGCTGCTATTATCATCAAGGGGAATCACAGAGTTATTTTACATCAGTGATTTCTGGCTGTTTCCTTAACTTAAGGAACCATCACGAGGCAAACATTTTGAAAGCAACAAAGCATGTCTAAACACTGTGGAGGTGGTTTTGAATAAGCTCTCGCAAACTTAATGTTCTGAAGTTTTTAAGAAGTGGATAGAACGTTGGATCAAATGCATTTAGTCCCGCAGAAATAATTCTTAAAAAAATCATGTAAATTATAACGATCAAAGTTGTTCTGTATTTTTTATAAACTTAGTCTTATTACTTATTGAACAACCCTCGTATGTGTAAAAGTGAAAGATGATATTTTACAGATTTTAAACGAATAATAATAACTTATTGATGTTTTTCAAAATTATAAACCTTACGTAAATTATTCATATAAATGTATCAGAGCAAGATTACTTTTAAAATCTTTCAATTTAGTCTCAATCACGATAATTATTTATTTCAGCTCCCAATTATATTTATACTTGCGCTATGCAAAAGCTTGTGACCGTATTTGCTCTTCATGTGTGGCAAGAAGTTTTGGAAAGAACGTAATGAAAGAAAGGGAATTTGTATGAGCGAAAAGATCAATCCAGTTTATATGTTTCCGTCGACAGAGGACATTTTTACTGAAACACATATCAACGACTCGTTCATTATTTAGGTTTCATCACGCTCCTCACATTGAGCGCCTCAACAGATTAACCTGCATGTGAGGTCCACCTACAAAAATCATTTTGCAGAAAAACGTGTCATTAGCAGTCAGTCTCAGGATCTCTGGCCTACCCGATCCCCTGACCTCAATCCATGTGACTTTTTGCTTTGGAGGTATTTGAAACATCTCGCAACAATCCTGGAAGTGTATCTGATCTTATGAGATGTTCATAGCATTTCTTAAAATCAGTTAGAACATACAAAAAATTATGAGCATCATGTTGAACATGTTTTGTTTTAACATTTTTCTAAACAATCTTAAATATACGGAAAGTTAGTAGTTCATTGAGAAGCACACTCTAGCGGCAAATTTTTTTTTAATTCCCTGAAATTCACATCTCCTCCTTCATTATGTCACGCACAAAAATTCGTTACTTTCTGATTGATAGTTTCGTCGTTGGACAACTTGAACGTAGGGTCAATTACTTATGGTCACCCCGCGTATTTCAAAGTAAAATATAAAACTGGCAAAAAGTAGAGCTGTCCCTTTTTAGCACCGAGGTCTTCAATTTAGGAAGTTTATTAATAGAAGACGGAATGTCAATCGATGTTGATAAAAGAAATAGTAAGCTCGTTTAGTTCTAGAAGAAGTTTCTGAACTGTAATTGTTGGTTAGGCAATATGATCTTGAACACTTGTAAGTAGTAAATTTTATTTAATTTAATTTTATTTATTTCTTCATTTGACATTATTCAACTAAGATGTAGGGTGAGTTAGTTTACTTATTTATGATAGAACAACTTTAAACGATGAACATCAAAAAAAAAAAAAAAGTAAAATAAATAAATTAAATAAAAAAATAATATATATATATATATATATATATATATATATATATAGGGAGTTACCATGCTATTTTAATTGTTTTTTTCAATAATTAATTACTCACAAAAATGTTTATGATATTTTTAAAATAACGACATATACTCGAATACCTGGCAAAAGATCGGTATGAAGATTTTTGAAACGACCCGGTACAATATTTAGTATACAACTTCATGTTAAAAAATGTGATTAAAAAAAAGAAAAAAAATGTAGCGTGAGTGACCGTGACCCTATGCTACACCCGCATTTCTATCAATTCATTTTAGTGAACGTTCAATATCGATATGAAAATTCTAATGAATATCAGAGGATTTTAGTAAACAAAATTTATGATACTAGTCGACCCGTGCGGAACTCCGCATTGTGCTTCGAATCGTTTCATGTGGCATTTCGCTTTTTAAAAATTTCAAAGAAAGAACATTATGAAGAAGAATCGGAAAACGTAAACTGAAAAAAGTAAGCGCGCAAGAAAAGGCTCCACAACAAAGGGACCCCCACAATAAATTTTTTACAAAGTATCCTAACTTTCACGCTGGTAGGAAATATCGGATATATACATATATATCAAAATATTCGGATATATATCAAAGTATCGGATATTTTCGAAAATATGATGATCTTTTCGAACCCTGATTAGGGGCCTCCATTCCTTCGTTGCCCCGGGGCCTCCACACTTCCAAATCCGGACCTGCGTCACACTTACCTTAATACTTTACCGCGCTACGAAAGTAAGACATCCTTTTATATATTTTTTTCATCGCTATTAGCGAAAACTTGACAAACAAGTCACATTTTTGCTATTAGTTAAAAAAAATACTTTTGACTTCTTTATGTCGAGTGCAAATGATCTGCACGGGTTAGCTAGAAAAATATAATGTTTCAATGCAATGCAAGCGTTGTTACAAAGTGTATGGTTCTTTCTTTATGCACTGAAAATTTGAAAACAAATTACCGAATTGTTCATTCTTAAAAAGGTAAGTTATATCTTAACAATTTCACTTAGCTCCCCATTAGGGTGGGGGGGGGGGGGAGGATATTTTCGAGAAGTAACGCCTAGTGGCAAAAAAAAAAAAAAGTTGTGTACTGCCATCCTAAACACGGGAAAAATTATTAAAAAATTTAATATTTATGTCTTCAGGGGTTTTAATATCTGGGATTCTGGATTGTTAATGTAATAAAATACATTTTTATTTCTAACAAAGAGCTGTGTAGTTTCTATTTATTGTAAAAAAATTATAAATGGAATCAAAAAGAAGGCTTATTGCAATATGCGAAATAAGCTGAAAACGTCGATTTTTGGTCAATTTCACGAAACTTTACTGCTTATGCGTGAGCTAAAAACTGTAAAAGGAATGCATACATTTTCAAAGATATATGACAAGAGTACCGAAAGGAAGCATTTAAACGTTATTAGAACAAAAATTTTAAACATTTGGACTTTCAGAAAAACATTTGAAAATTGGCCATTTTTTATCATTTTTTCCAACAGCCAATGACATCATTATCAATCTGAAGACATCATTATCAATCTGAAGACATCATTATCAATCTGAAGACATCATTACCAATTTTTTTTTAAATATCCTTTTTTCGGCTGACCCATTTCCCGTACTTAATTCATATCCGTGCGGGTAAATATATGTATTTGATGGACAATTTTATAATTTATAGTATTAACTAAAATCGTTTTACCCATGTCAACAGAGCCGAGGCCTTGAATTACTGATGAGAAGTCAAAACCATTAGTTGACGATGCTAGTTCTCCACCAGATCCACCTGAGTCTGAAATAAAAATGAACTTATGAGCATTGTTTACTACATCATAGCAAAAGAAAATAAGCTAATTCGTACAATCGTTTGAGCACCGATTTCCCTTACGTCACAAAAAATGTTGTTTAGTATGCATTTTAAAAACGATTCATATTTAATATAAAGAAAGGAATTGTTTAAATCGGGAAGGATTTTATTTCTTTCAGTATATTATTAAAAATCTTTTGATAGTGGGCACTAGATTATTTTTAATATTGCAATTAGTATTTCATAACAGATGTTCATGAGAAATAAATGTCTTTCATGAATGAGTTTTTTTTTTTTTTTAAATTTAATGCGAAAATTCATCAAGTTTTGGAACCTGCGATTGAAGCATTTCTTTAACTTATTCTCACTCCATGAAAACTATGTTTTGTGGTAGAATAAAACCAAAATAACACAAGAAAGGATTTCTTTTTAAAATTATAAAGAAATAATATTTGTTGCCGTTGTCTTGTCTATGGATAACTAATAATCAAAAATCTCCGAATGTTCATGAATCATATTTAAGCGAGTTTGGTTATTTATCTATGGAAACAAGCTTTCGTTCAGCTTGATTATGGTTCATAGAAAAGTGAAGACTAGGGATTGCAATACCGGTCCAAAAATTCAGTACCGCTATTCGTTGTTTTTAAAACGTGATACCGGGGTACCGGTGTTAACACCGGCATTTGACATTTCTCAAAAAATGCTTGAAAACATATTGCTTCTTTTGTACTTCGTACAAAAATTGTATTATTTGTGAAAACGTATTGTGAACAAATATAAAATGAAGAAACAAATATCATAACAAAAAATCAATAATAGTAAAAAACGTAATGCATTTATTGAATTGTCTCTAAGCCTGGAACTCACTTAGTACTCAATTTTCGTACAGTTGAAAATAATCTTCCTGAATTGACTCAGGTCGGTGGTACTGTTAACAATGCGCGATACATCTCAACTAATTATCTAAAAGTTCTTATCTTCAAATCTTTTGGTCTCTTGCGTGCTATTTTTTAGAAAAATCTTTTTGTGAGTGTTCCTTTTTTATAATGTGTATTATTATTATAATTTTTTCAGATTTTTAGCTAGTTGTAATTTTTTTCCGATTGACGATACTTTTCCAATACTAACATCATTTTCTCTTAAGCATGAAAGGTTTGTGTTTGATCTTTATTATTAGCCCTTTGGTTTGAAATTTACGATAAATTTGATCTTGTTAATTTCTCTTATTCGTTTTCGAGTTCGTTTTAAAATTCTTTACAATTATCTTAATATATAAAAATTAATGTCCTGAGATAACATATATATATATATATATATATATATATATATATCAACTCACAGCCGAAACCGCTGAAGCTTCAGACTTGAAATTTGGCAGGCATGTCCGCATGACTACGAAAGTAACCACTAAGAAACGATTTTTTGAAATATCAATTAGTTCGGGAGAAATTAATTAAAACCTCTTAATTTCTGCGAAATTAAAACCTGTCATTGAAATTCAAATCCCTTATTTTCGAAGGCTTTCCTCCATTTAAATCATTATTCAGTACTTCATCTCAACTTTTGGTCGATAGCGAACTATAAATTTGATATTGTTTTTGTTTCTCACGTGATTCTTCGAGGCTTTTCTCAAGTCAAATGATAATGTTTTTGTCTTTTGCTTTCATTTTTTCAAAACTAGAAACGAAGTTCTTAAGAACATCATCACAGGCGGACTATCCTTTTGAAGTTGGAAGAGTGCAATTTCCTGTTAAAGTTTGCTTTGCAATAACCATTAATAAATCACAAGGACAGACATTAAAAGTAGCAGGGATCAATTTAAGAGAAGACTTTTTTTCACATGGCCAATGTTATGTAGCTTTCTCCAAAGTCAGTTCATCAAGCAGCTTAATAATTTTAGCACCAGGAAAAAAAAACTAAAAATGTTGTATACAAAGAAGTTCTTGCTTAAACATAGGTATAACAATAAAATGTGGATGGTCTGTGTTTGCAAAGATAATCAATACTTTAAAAGGATCGTTAATAACAGTTAAAGATCGGTTAAGGACAAGGGCATATATATAAGGAGTCCAGGGACCCCGGGATCCTCCCAAAATTAGGAAAAATTATAGGTAACTAGAGGACCCGACAGACGTTGTTCTGTTCAAACTTTGTAAATTGAAAAGTAAAAAAAATTCAATAAACTATCAAGTGTTTGAACCGTTTTGTTGAAAAAAAAATAAGTAAAACGAAAAGGTGTTAAGCTGCTTGGTGGCAGAATGCGTCTATTTATTACAACTTGATTTATCTAATGCCCACTGAGCAGTTGTTTTATTAACTATTTTTCTCCCGTACTTGATGGTTTGTTCTTTCAGCCATACTTAAAAGGATAAAAAGCGTCCTCAGATATTAGGTGTAAAAAACTAACTACCCATCTAGAACAAACGGGAAATCCCGTTGCAACATCCTCCATATGAAAAAGAATAAAACAATGAAAAAGATATCGTTTAATGATAAAGATAAAAACAGTTCTTTGAATAAGCGAAAATCACTGATCCCTCCCCCCCCCTAACGATGTAAAATAAACGCTTTCCTCAACTAAAATGACTAAAAACTCTTTAAAAACGAAAAGCAACGCTTTGCAATTGGAAATAATTCGCCAAATAAACAAAATATAAAATAAATTACATTAACAGCAGCTTTAAAATGTAAACAAATGATCACACAACTCTATTGTTTACAGGAAAAGTCGCAAGCCACACGTTACTGTAATCCAGCCGATCAATGAGCGAAGCCAACTCCGACCGATTAGCGCTCCGATCTTTTGAACGAAAACTTTTTAAACTTCATATATTGCCTAAATTGTTCTTTCAACCAAAGATGAAGATCTCCCACTGCACTGATCTTTCGTGTACAGAACTACCCTGTTTTAATTTATCTGGACGAAAATAAAATTTGTTTCGTCTTTAAATTCCATCATCTTTTCCTTTAATGTACTGATTAGTTAGATAATCCTTAACGTATTCTTGACATTGGTGCCAAAACTCAGATGGATTTCAGCCGAGAAATAAATGTTGCTAAGTACAGACGGTACTTTCTGATCATTTGGTTAGGAAAATCTAAAGCACTGATCCGATCACTTGGTTCAACTACGACGACAGAACACACGTTTTGCGTGAACCTTCCAGTACTTTACTTTAAAATCTATCACGGGACCTAAAATCGTTGCTTTTAAGAAATGGAACACTTCATTCTCTCTCTACGTTTTATCTATTCTCAATTGACATATCACAGTAGGAAATTTCATTACAAAAAGCAGAACTGGCTTTCTTTATTGTTCTTTGGCAACAGGTTAAATATTTATTTCAGTTCTCGCTCAACAATAGGTTAAAATAAATATTAATCATTTGGGAGGTATAACCATCCAATGTTTAAATTAATTAATTAATCAACAAAAACGTTTCCGATTCGATCCATCGCGCTTCGAAACCATGCTTGCACACAAAAAATTTGATCAAAATTGGTCCAGCCGTTTAAAAGCCTTATGGTGACAAACTTCCGCACAGAAGATTTTTATATATTAAGATAAGTAATTATTATTACAGGGGATTTTCGAAACTAGGTGCACCAAGCGCTGTTAACCCCAGCTAATTCCATTACCCGAGCAATGCCGAGTACGGGAATACTAGTAATAATATAAATATTTGAAAATATGTTTCAAATGATAATGCTTAACCATTATGCAAATTTTCAAGGCACTGTATAATTTCTAAATATTATCTTGCCAACTATAAAGCGAAACCTGACAACAAACGAATACCAGTGACTACAAATTAGCATTTGTTTTGGTAATTTGTAGTCATTGATCAGGGAAATGGAAAAAATAAAAACATGGTGCACAAAAATGCAATTTATCTCCACCATGTAGTAATGAATATATCATTTTGCAATATTTCCGCTACTTTTGTTTGATGATATTCTATTAATTCCTGCTTTTGAAGCCAAATATTTACATGAATAGATTGATTTTGGTTCTGTATCATGGAAAAAAGATGTGTACATTTAAAATATAAGTATATATTTAATAAGTTAAATTGAAGATCCTTTAATTGCAAGTATTTATTATCTTCAGTTAATTCCGAAAATACGAGTACCTCCGCAAATACGAAGTTGCGAAATTGATCGAAATACCGGTATTCAGTATACCGGTATTGCAATCACTAGCAAAGACGTTGTGGAGTACACACGTACAGTTAAATCAGACCAAAACGAGCTCCTGTGACGCAATATTGAAACTGTAATAAAACACTCGTGGGTCTATACGCAGTTAGGTATAATCCCCACGCCGTCGCCATGAACTCTTGAAAACACTATTTTTAGGTTTAGGTCAACGGACGGGAATTTGCACTCAGTCAGCACAGCTTCAAGTAGAAAAAGGAAAACATCATTGTAATCGAATAGATTATTGCTCTGAGTAAAATTCAGGGCAAACATTGATTCCGCTATAACCGTCATTTGGCAAAACCATCGATTTCGTCAATTCAATGCGGATCACATGTAAGACACTGTTTAAAGACAAGTCCAGTGCTGTACTTTAACTTTGGATGTGACAATCAGTCTACTGTCTCATTGGAGTGCCCTAAGATGATATGCTACTGTTTGACCACCAATAAAGGCGTACATCCGGTTTAAAGACGGATGTGAATTCAATTGTGTTTGCAGCTGAATTAAGTTGAATCACTTATGAAATGATCAAAATATACACATTAAATACTTCCCTTTCTCCCTCACTCAGATAGTCTCATCTTATTTTGCTGCTTGCTAATTCCATCGCAAACGTGGGCAGACAGTACCATTGCAATTTGCCGTTGTTCTTCCACTTATAGCAGCATCATTTATTAGCTTCACCCATACTTCCCCATCCCACAACGGTTATGGAATGCTCCCAATGAGACTTTTTCAATACGATGAGGGTACCACTTCTAGGTTCTGATTTACTGTCATACTGGCACAATTCCTTTACAAAATCTCTTTTAAGGTCTGTTTTGCTTACGTATGTTCATAATCAGCACAATTGTTTACCTAAATCCAGGGATGCCCCCCCTAAGGGCAAGGACGCACCCCCTAATATCGCGAATATCCCCCTAAATGAGAAAAAAGCCCCTCAAAACACCCCCTCTCTAAAAATTTCAAAGGAGCCACTTTGCCATCACCCCCCTACCCGTAGGTGGGCACCCCTGCTAAACCTCTTTCAAGCTATGACTTTTTCTCATAACAAATATAATTCCTTCAAAAGACCTCTTCCAAGTTCTGATTAATGCTCTTAATGAGCATTATCCTTTCACAACACTTCTTTTAAGCCCTAACTTATGATCATAGTTATCACGATTCCGTCCTAAAATCTCTCTAACGTTGACTCAGGCTTATAATGACCAAATTTTTTTTTCAAAATATGAATTTTTCCCATTAGTTTCTTGAATCCGTCACACGTCTTTCGAGCCCTGAATTTTCTCATAATAAGCACTTTTGCATCGCAAAACATTCACTATACTTCTGGAACTAATCGAACTTATTTCATTGTTGTTTCCGACCTATCACATGGACGCAATCGGATCCGATCCACCTAAACCGATGCAAAACTCATTAAGTGACAGAGTGGAAATTCATAGCGATATTAAATCTGAGGCGCAAGCTAATCGGGCTGCATGCACAGTAAATTCTAATAAGACACATAAACCAAAAAGTACATCAGAAAACATTACAAAAAGCGATCGATAGTCTCTTTTTACGTAATATTTAACAAGTGCTAAGTTCTGATCCCTTGAAACTCTCGCTATTCATACCTCAGACCTTGCACCCCAGATTTAAATACTTCACATCTTGGCCTTTGCTTGCATTCCTATTGGTTCCTGATCGGTTTATAAGTTTCTCATTGGTGTTTGGCTAATTTGCTATTTTTATCTTTTAAGCTGCATGCTTACCTGCTCTTGGCTTTTGTCGGATGTCTTTTCATCCATAAGCTCATTACTTTTTGCATTGAAAAAGGCGTTCCCTGTAACGCCGAAACACGTGTCTGCTGCAATTGGCAAATTTGTGCTTTTTTTAACGTTGTTTTTCTTACTTTATTGTTCAGCACAAAGGTACTTATTTATCACACTTATGGTAGTTTAATTCTTATACTTCAAAATATAATGAATTTAATGAATAATTTAAATAATTTAATTATTCATTAAATAATTAAAATTTATTATTCATTAAATAATTCATTAAATAATTCAAAAATAATGCAGGCAATGAAAAGCAAAGTGACATCCCTTTCTAAAGTTTCTAAATACGGGAGCAAAGCTCAAACCTTCTGTAGTTAGGCTTTCATGAGAAACGTTTTCTAAATCATGCTGTATAGCAGCTTCTGCCACGTTTACTATTTCCGTCGCTTGACCCAAACTGATGCCAGTTTTTCTTATCATTTATAACAGTTGTATCCAAAATTTTTGGATTTAGCAAATCCACTCCTTTGATTCTGGCTACTTCAGTTGTTGAATGGAACCTTAACAGTCACATAAACAACTAATATCATTTCTAAAACCAAGAAGTGGAAAAGCTTGCAATTCTAAGAACGGAAAGTGAAACATTATTTACGAGAGGAAGTGAATACATGAATTTACAGTTCGCAAATCACAATTCAAAATCATATTGCTTACTGAAAAGCAAAGGGATGTAGTGGCAAAATTAAAAACTTGGAGATAACCAGCACAAATGGTAGGTGAACCTCTTCGCTGTCTTGGGGCAAGAGATAGTATCTGTTATACAGCATGACTTAGAAAAACTTTTCAATGAAAGCCTACCTAGAACCTCATCTTTAAACGCATTTTACTCGAAACTTGAACATGTCCACTTACATCCCTTCGGTTCTCATTGCCTCAATTGGAATTCAGTAGAGACTATTCCGTCACATTGCGTTCATTCGTGAAACACAGGTTAGTTGAAACAAGAGTGAATTCTATGTTTCAATATGAGATAGTACTTACTTTTCGAGTCAGAAGACCCTTTATTGGACTTTCCAGAACCTAGAGGAGAAATAATTTTCATAAATATGGCTTGTAGAACAAAACTGTTGGAAATACTTTCTTATAATTCTTCATTAGTCGAGTCAAAATGTACATTAAGAAAGGCTAAAATTGCAAAGCGCGATGAAGTGCTGATTTTTTAAATATGTCGTTTGGATCTGTTACGACAGTATGAATCCAATTCCGAAAAACCTGTGCTCGCTGCGTAAACCGTGAAAAATTACTAAGTTTTCGGACATTTTTCAGTTATTAACTTATAATTTCTAAACTAAGCGTTTTTGATGCTAACTGGTGCTTGCGATTGTGAAGTTTATTGGAATTGCAACAATTTCAGTTCAATTCATATGCTGTACCACTCATAGTTTTTGAAGTATCGCACTTCAAAAATTGGCAATTTTTGGGAAACAATGAAAAAATTGTGTGCTTTGGTCTCGTTTCTGGTCAAATATAACACAAACACCTATGTTTCCAGGAAATTGATCGTGACGTTGACAGTAAATTTAGTTGATCTTCATTAAAGCCCGAAACGGGATCTTTAGGTTCAGCAGTTTTGGTGTACTTGTTAAAAAACAATCAATTGGAAAATTTGATTCTTAAAGAAATGAGAAAAAACATTTCTGATGACAATATGAGTTTCCTAGACGCAAGAAAAAAGCAAGGAAGGATATAATAGACTTGAGGGTGTTTGCATTATTTATCTGAGTTAGGAAAACACGTTAGTTATGTCGTCGCCTCAGAACAACAGAAGAATATCTTACTGTTTTGAGGATTAGGTCTGTTTCTGTTGCTCTAAGGCGCCGATGTATAAAAATATATTTTAGACCGATAGTTGTCAGCCCTATGTAGACAACGCAAGCTTCCCTTCCTCTTGTAATCGAATTTTAACAATCTCGTGAAATTTCGGCCACATTTGGTGTTTCGACTTGAAAGTTGCGTACCGAGCTCTATTTTGAATGAAAAATATTTCTAATAGCAGATTAATTTGTAAAGATATTCAGCTACAGTCGTGGTCAAAATTATAAGGGCAAAAGAAAAATCCCTAGATCTTGGCCGCATTTGGTCGGAAAGTTATGCAAATTTTACTGTAGAAGCTAATGGTAAAAGACACTTTTTTTAGACTTTTATTGGAAATACATAGAAATTTCGCATTCATGCAATGAAATTTGAATTTATACATTCCTGTTGTTTGGACAAAATTATAAGGAAAATTAGATTTGTGTGTCCTAAAAAGCAAAATTTTCCTGTTTTTTGATCTGCTCACTGCACTACATAACAATATAAATGTTCAGTAAACGATATGGGACGTCACACTCAATTTTTACAGTCATGCTGTTAGATACAAAACTTAAAGAATTTGAGAAAACGAAAATGTTTGCTTGAAAAACTTCACGACTTATTGTGCGTCAAATAGCAACAAATCTAAATAGATAACGATCGATCATTTAGAGCTTTCTCAAAAATCCCGGCAAATAAGGACCACAAAGACGAACAGGTAGGAAATCTTCGGTATCTGTACGTGTGAAACACATAATAATGAGACGAGCTTGCTCCAAAAAACAAACATCAAGACATATTAGATGGGAATTCAAGTTACTATGCAGTTCTTGAACTGTTCAACATGTGTTACAAAAAAAAAAAAGAAAAAGTTTCATGATGTGAAACTAATGTCACGACCGATACTAAAAAAAAATTCGAGATCGAGGGTTGAGCGTTGCCAAAAATGCTTGGTTATGGATAAAAAGTGGGACGATGTAATCTTTTCTGATGCGAAAAAGTTTAATCAGGATGGACTAAATGGTTTTTACTTCCTTTTACAAACTAGTATGTTGTGGCCATCACGAAACTTTCTTCTATATTTTTCTTTTTTTTTTTTCTGATCCCTCCCCATGCTTGACGAGGAAGCAATATTCCCAACAAAAACGAAATTACACATGCAAAAACTTAACCACCATCCCGATGTCTGAATTATTGCAAAAGCAAAGCAAAGAGCGAAAATTGAAAGTTATTTTAAAAGCCTTAATTGAATTAATTACAAATATTTTATTTGTTCACAAACATAAGATGGCAACAGTTAAAAATTTTAAATCATTGGGATAATATTTCCTATCATTTCCATACAATTAAAATCACGAGAAATACGCAGACGACAATCTATTACGATTTATCTTTCTTATTGTTGCATTATTAAACTATTTTTATTCGCTAAAAAATAATGATAATAAAAATAAATCAGCACCTCTTGGCGCGATTGGCGCCAAAATTGAACCAAAGCCTGTTTACATATGGATTCACATATATTCTAAATTTCAACCAGAACTTAGCATTACTTCTTGAGATAGGGCACTCACAATGAAAAAAAAGAACGGGCGATTGCGCTACCCCCCTTTTTAGCTGTTGACACCAAAATAAAATCAGCTCTTATACCCACTAAGGGCTACTTGCCGATAAATTTTTCTTTCATTCCGTTCATTATTTCTTGAGATACAGCAGTCACAATTGACGACAAAAAACGTTCTATAGCTCAACCCCCGTTTGAGTTATTGACACCAAAATTGAATCAGCACCTGTTCCTGTTAATGGCAACATATGGACCAAATTTTGTTTGATTCCGCCAGTTACTTCCTGAGGAATAGCAATCACGCGTAACTCAAAAAACGTCCCATTGCTCCACCCCCCTTGGAGGAATTCGCGCCAAAAACCAATGGGCACAAGTTCATATAGGGGCACATATGTGTACCAAGTTTCGTTCGATTTCATGCGGTAGTTTTTGCTGTAGAGCGGCCACAAAAAACTGGTCACACACAGACGTGACACACACACATACACACACACACACACACATACACACACACAGACAGACAGACATTTTCCAAAAATAGTCGAAATGGACTCAGCACACCTCAAAACGTTCGAATCCGTCAAAATTCGAAATTCGAAAATTTGCACGAATCCAATACTTTCTTCTATATATTATATATAGAAGAAAGTAAAAAGGAAGTATTGTATTCGCGAAAAAATTTTCACTCAAAAATCGCCCTTAATTTCCATTTTGCTCACCCCCAAATGAATGTTGAGTTTTTTTTTCGATTCGACCACATGCGGAAAAGTGCCTAAGAATGTATAGACACGCGAAATATCCATTTTGACCATCACCGAGGTAATTACAACGACTTTTCTCGTGACGTCTGTATGTATGTGCGTATGTGTGTATGTGCGTATGTGCGTATGTGCGTATGTATCTCGCATAACTCAAAAATGGTATGTCCTAGAAAGTTGAAATTTGGTACATAGACTCGTAGTGGGGTCTAGTTGTGCACCTCCCCTTTTGGTTGCTTTCGGATGTTCCTAAGGGGGTCTTTTGCACCTTTTTGGGGGGAAATCATTGTTAATATCAATGCAAACTTAAGTGGTGTTATAATTTGGTAAACACTTGGTGACGTATCGCCAAGCTTTTGGTCGCCAAGTTTTTTCGCCAACTTGGCGACGATTTTTTTTTCTTCTAAGAGCGAACATCCGGATCTGATTAGCTATTTGGCCTATAAAACCCTCCTTAGGGTCCTCTAGTTTCTGGGGCCCTCGAAAATATTAGACTATGTAGAGAATTATACCAAAATATGACTTCGTTTTTTTTTACTTCCTTTTACAAAAAAGGAAGTATTGTATTCGCGACAAAATTTTTACTCAAAAATCGACCTTAATTTCCATTTTACTCACTCTTGAATGAATATTGAGATTTTAGTTAAAACGAGTTTTCTCGTGACGTCTGTATGTACGTTAGTATGTATGTGCGTATTTATGTCGCATAACTCAAGAACGGTATGTCCTAGAAAGTTGAAATTTGGTACGGAGACTCCTAGTGGAGTCTAGTTGTGCACCTCCCTTTTTGGTAGCATTCGGGTGTTTCTAAAGGGATCTTTTGACCCTTTTGGGGGGGGGGAATCATTGCTAATTTCGGTGTAAACTCATGCGGTGTTATAATTTGGTGGACATTTGGCGATATATCGCCTGTCTTCTTCGCCAAAAAACTTGGCGATTTTTTTTTTAATTTTTCTATTTGGCCACTGTTGGTGAAAGAGAGGGTAAACTATTGAATCACATTAAAATTGCCAGTAATGGGGAAATGACATTAAATTGGAGTAAAAGGAAGTCATGTGATTCACACATCAGCTCGTTTCTACTTCTGGTACGATCGCTGCGAAGGAAAAGAAAAATCTCAACGCTTACATTTGGAGGCGGTTCAGTAATGGTCTGAGGAAGTTTCGCGCTACGGACGGAAACTATACCAATTTTTTTTTTTGTGCATGGCAGAATGAATTCTGAGAGTGATGTTGATGAACTGAGCAGCATTTCTTAAAACCAAAAACATCGTTAATTACAATTTTAAACAATTTGTTCTAGCAGGATGATGCTTAACTGTATGTTTCTTTAACCTCAAAATCAATGTTTAATGCTTATTCCGTTAAATTGCTGTATTGGCCCGACAAAGGCTGGATCTAAGTTTAATGGCAACTTTGTGAGGCATTATGGCACCCGAAGTATGAAAAAAAAGGCATTCAATGTCGAAACAGGCAAGAACTTATTTTCTCCATCAAAAAATACAGGATACATTTTTTCAAGAACTTTCTTCAACTTCCATGACATCAAGACTGATAAAAGTAATTGAAAAAAAAGGGCGAAATTATTGATTACTAGGGTTTTTTAGGGCAAAATGCTCGTTGTCCTTATAATTTTGTCCACTTTAAACAGTGACTATTTTTTAACTGACTTCAAAAAGGAGGCGGTTATCAGTTCATACCGTATGTATGTTTTTTTTTT
The DNA here is from genome assembly GCF_026930045.1 of Uloborus diversus. Lineage (NCBI taxonomy): Eukaryota > Metazoa > Arthropoda > Arachnida > Araneae > Uloboridae > Uloborus > Uloborus diversus. The sequence goes on along the minus strand of NC_072731.1, from coordinate 32,251,286 downwards.
TTTGTTTGTCCACTCATAGCGTCTCACCTAGTGAACCGATTTTGATTATTCTTTTTTTAATGGATAGGGGATGGCTCAACTTAGGTCCCATTACTTTGTTTGACCATATTTATAAAAAAAGTTATGGGCAAAAAACAGTAATTTTTATGCAATTTCCCTATTAAATGATATTGTAGCGAAGTTCGCACTTTTCATCCGCGGATAACGGTGGCTCAGTGGTAGAATTATCGCCTCCCACACGAGCGACCCGGGTTCAAATCCCGACAAGGACAAAGTGAATTTTACTAACATTTCGTTTCTACTGTTTCCCGTATTTTCTCGAATGTTCTATTAATTTCTGTATCTTCCCAAGTCTGGAAAGTTCCAGCACTTTCTCAAGTTGTATATAAGGAGATGTAACGTTCATTCGTGGTTCTGAATAAAGATCTCGAGTTGAGACTAACGAGTATTCGCTTCATTTGGCTTTCACATTGTCTTCGCTATCTTCATCTACGCGACAATATGAAACTCATTGTTATAAAAGTTTGGTGCCAAATAACAGTAACATTAATTGTAATGATAATTTTGAATAAAGGCTTTTCTAAAGCAATACAGTGATATAGAGCCGAACTTCTTACTAGGTAACTTCTTACTTTTACTGAAATATCTACATTTACACTAAAAAGAATGAAAAAAAAAAAAAATTTGAAAAAAAAAAAAAAATAGAACCTACTTTAAAATTGCTCTAAAAAGTAAAAAATAATTTTATTCTTTAAACACCATCGATAATACTTTTAAACATAATTTTTGAAGTTGGCGCAAAAACAAAAAGTAAAATCCATTGTAACCATGCTTCGTTCATATTTTTATCAAAATTCATCCAAAGTTAGGAACGAAACATTTATATCGTTACTAAAATATGCTGTCATCAATGCGTAATGCATGTGGTAGTGAAGAAACTGGACCTGGTTGAATTTATACTTGTAGTTGAGTTATGGCTGTGAATGATTTTATCGATCGTTTTTGCGCCAACTTCAAAAATTATGTTTAAAAGTATTATCGATGGTGTTTAAAGAATAAAATTATTTTTCACTTTTTAAAGCAATTTTGAAGTCGGTTCTATTTTTTTTTTCAAAATTTTTTTTATTAATAACGGCAAAACATTTATATTTTATGTTTCCACAACGATTTCTAGCATAACAAGGCACTTTGTGTATAAAATGTCACTGAATTATTTCAGAAATAACTTTTTTTCTGTGCTATTTTCTGCTGTCCTTATAATTCTAAACACCACTATATCTGAGGACGAACGAACAGAGAAACAAGAATGTTAATTAAAAAAGAAAAAGTCACCAATCGTTATGTGAAGGAAAAAAAAAAAGCAAAACTGTCTGTCTAGGTTCATCGTGCCAAACGTAAAGCTGGAGCGTAGAACCTGGAAAGGAAAGTTCTACACTTTTATGCCTTGGGTGTAATGCTATCGTTGAATTGTTTATTTAAATTATTGAGTAGTTAGATATTTCGTCCAATAAGTTTATTCTGCATCATTTATTTCGTCCCACTTTTGTAGCGTTGAAAAATTAAATAAATACTACAAAACTTTACCGCCACTTCCACCCGATGATGAAGACGAACTGCTGGATGATGATGAACCTTTTCTTGATGACGAACTGCTTGATGATGATGATGATGAGCCATTGCCTCCTTTAGAATCATCGCCACCGCCTGCAGCTGGAGAATCTGAACCAGAACATTTAATTACATATAGGTATTAAAAAACCGAAACAAAAAAGGAGAAAAAATAGGCATTTTATAATGAAGTTTTTGTTAACCTTCCAGCATATCTGAAAGATTTACCAAAAGTAATTTCGTTTAATAGTTTTTCCCCATACAGCACTACGGACGTCTGACTTCAGCTTTTCTCCCCCCTCCCCGTGACTTACTTTTCGTTATCATTGGAATTTTTCTATGTTGGTAAGCCGTCTGCACATGCCGTTTGTAGCAACGAGATACATGCTACTGTCAACAAATCTTTGTTGCATTTCATTTTCTATTTATTTTATTATTTTTAGTCCTAACATTATACGTTTTTTCAGAACCGGAACCTAGCAATACGTTAAAATGGGTCTTCACTATATTAAAACCTTACTGTAAAATCATAGAAATTTGAATGTAACGAGAACTTACTTAATCAACCAAAAATATCTCTCTGATACACTACTTCAATTTAGTAGTTACCTCAACTGAATGTAGAAAGCTACCTCACTCCGTAGTCCAAAATGGTAAGACCCACGGAGGTTCAGAATCTGAGGTGCAATCCATCCCACGTTCGATACCACTTGTAGTCCGGTCAATTTAGACAATGAAAATAACAAAATTTCCGGGAAAGCTAAATTTTTGTAAAGACCTTGGGTTTAGCATTACAAACAAAGTGACAAAAGTCCCTGTCGATCCCATGTGAGCTAAAAAAGTTATTTGGGGTCAAAGGTCAAAATTTTAGATTTTTTGGATTTTTTAAAAAAACGGTAAGTTTTATCGAAAAGTACTTTAGACCAAAGTTGTAGATCTCAAAATTCTCTATAAAAATGGTCCTTATGACTTTTATCTCCAAGACCAAACCATTTCCCAGATATTGCGTACTCTCAAAAGACAGCCAGTCATTTACAGAATCCCATCTACTCGCACGGACTTGAATAACATCTGGCTATTCCAGTCCGTATGGCGTCGTTCACATACCCAGGGGTGCCCCATCCCACTAAGGGCATGGGCGCACCCCTCAATATCGTGGAGCCCCCCTCAAAAGCAAGAGCCCCCTCCAAAAACTGAGAAAAATACCCCTCAAAACAATCCCCCTTAAAATTTCGATGGCGCAGTTTGAGCCATGACCCCTTCTAGGTGGGCTAACGTACCTGCTTTTAGAGTTAAACGTGCAGTTTGAGTGAATAAACGTATTTATTACAAGCGTCTACTGTTTGTGCTGATCAATAAAAATGTCACAATTTTGCTTTATTTGCTACCAACTTTTGGGCTGAAGGTGAAACTGTTGTGCTGGGCTGTCGTGGAATGCCAACTTTAATCGATGCAAGTGTCGCGAGAAGTTATAAGAATGCTGATTATTTAAGAAGTCGAAAAAAAGTCCGTTACAATTCGCGTGAATTTCAAAAAATCATACACCCGGAAAAGTTCAATCTCTGCAACAACGTGAGGATTTAATTCCAAGGCCAATAGTTCAAAAGCAAGTCCTCCTCGTACTGTTAGCGCGATTAAGTGAATTTGAATCCAGCTTTTGTTTTCAAAAACACGGCTTATTTTGTGGCTGTGAAGCGGATGAGGAGGCTGAGAAGAAGAAAGCGCAGAATTATCGCAGAAATATTCATAAAGCAGCGATTAAATCATACTCAAAATTAAAACCTGCAAGGGCAGCTCTTGACACACCTCCGAACGAGCTTTAGCTAATTTTAAAAGGGACTCTTTGAATGCAAGTGTAGAAAATTTATGAATTTTTCTGCGATAATTCTGCGTTTTGTTCTTTTCAGCATCTTCATCCGCTTCCTCGCCACAAAATAAGCAGTGTTTTTTACAACAAAAGCTGGATTCAGATTCACTTAATCCCGCTCTAGTACGAGGTGGACTTACTTTTCAAGTACTGGATATGTTCATTATGATGGATTGAAAAAAAAAATCAGAATCTGATAAACGCTAAGTAATAACCCGGAAAAGTTGCCTTTTGTAGAGATATTTGGTTATCAAGGGCGTATATAAGGGAGGGGCTGAGGGGGCCCGGGCCCCCCTCCAAAATGTAGAAAAAAAAACTTAAATAAGGGTTGTTATTTTTGGTTTTAGTTGCTCACAAATGATTTCCAAACTTTTAGCTACAAAAATGAATACATAAATATGATAGTGAAATAATAATTATAATGCGTTAGAGCAGAGATTTCCGAACTGGGTGCCGCCAAGCGTTCATGGTAACAATAATACGTATGTATATAAAACTAGATTAGGATGCCGTGAGAAAATTCTAATTCTTCAAAGGGTGCCCTGAATCGCTAAAGTTTGGGAACCCTGCTTTAGATGGCACCAGGATACGGTGTTCAGAAGGGGTTGGAGGATCCGTACCTCGTTCTCCAGAAAAGAACGGGTCTTGAGAAAGCGAAGTCTTTTCAACAAAAAGAAAAGCAAATAATGTTGGGGGGGGGGGGGGGGGAATCTCAATTCTTTCAAAAAAAAAAAAAAAAATCCTCTAAATTAAAAAAAAAAAAAAAACAGATGCAGCTAATTGCTTAGCAATTTAAATTCCTCTCTCTTTCACCCCCCCCCTTTTTTTTCTTTTCAAAATGATTCTCTCTTTTACCCTTGTTCCCTAAAAGAAATTTAAAACAAGTTTTAGTTGTTTGGTTGGAGTAATAATGGAAATTAATGTCCTAAAAAACGCATTATGTTAGGCGTTTTTCGGGCATCAATTTCAAAACATTTCTGGAGGAGGATCCCCGAACCAATATCCTTTCACTGAGGTTACTATGAAAAAGTCTGCAATTGTGCCTTAAAGATTTCAATTTTGAAAAGTTTCAGAGGAAGATCCCTAAAACCGCTCCATACCACTAAACGTCTATAAAGATGACTGAAATTGCGTTGTACCTTTCAGAGAAGGATTCTCGAATTCCTTCTTACTTCCAAAGATTTCCCAATGTTGGGGAAAATCTGAATTGTTTTTGAAAAGAACCTTAAAATAAAAATTTTCAAAAGTTACTGATGACTATTGATCACGTCCAACACTTTCTATTCTTTTCAGCCCCCCCCCCCCCCGCAATTTTTTCTCCTTTTCCTAGTCGGTCTAAGACAAGAAAGTCTTCAAAATGCTACACTTCGAAGCCCCTCCACCCACTAAAACCATTAAAGAGCTTCTCCATTTCCGTTTTCCAGGGCTACAATGTCGAAAATTTTCCAGGGGACAATTACCAAACACCTTGATTTCTGAAAGCATCGAAAATTGTTTAAGATTGGCTTTATGGAGCTTCAATTTTGAAAAATGGTCGAACCCCTAATGTTACCAAATATGGTCCATAGACGCGCTTTTAAGACTTTAATTACGAAAAAATTTCGGACGAGGGTCTGACTACTCCCGTATGAAATCCGACAAGGAAAAAAACTACAATTTTGGAAAATTCAAGATGGAGAGTGTTTAAATCCCTCCACCTAGTACTGCTGAACATCTGTTTAAAATTTCGTTTTTTAGGACTTTATTTTCAAAATATTTTTTCTGTCCCAGAAACCGTCCTGCCCGTAACATCATCGAAATTAGTCTGAAACTGCGTTTTTAGAACTTCAATTTCGAAAAATTGGGCAGAGGAATGAGGGATTTCGCTCTATTTTTTAAAAAAAAAATCAATAGGGGGCAACTTTAAAAAGTCTCATTCTTATCATTACACTAACGTCAACAAATTCAGCCTATAATGACGTTTTTAAGATTTCAATTTCTAAACTTCGCAGAAGCCCTCGAATTTTTCCTCCCCTTAGCATCACCAGAGACTGTCTAAAACTGCGTTCTTAGGACTAGAATTTCAAAAAATTTCTGGGGGAGAACCCCCGGACACCCCCCCCCCCTCCCAAGCCAGAAGCGATTATTTCTCGAGAGTGCTCTCCTAAAACTATTATTTGGTTGTTGCGCCACTCGATGACAAACCTTATATAAGTTCTTGCCCCACCAAAAAGAAAAACAGAATATCAGGGCACTATTGCTCCTCCCCCCCCCAAAAAAAAATTACAAAAAAACAAAATAAGGGGCTGGGCTAAGCTTGGTTATTAGGGCCCCCTCCAAAACAAAAACATATATACTCCACTGTTGGTTATGCAAAAGGATATCGACCGCAAAAAATATCTTGAGGTGTCGCTCCGCCTTGAAGTTGACTACAAATGCATAAAAACTGGAAAAAGTTACAATAATTTCATCAAATATCAAAATTTGATGTTATTGCTTTTAAGAGCAGGCTTTTTGTGTAGATTACAACTTGCATAAGATCATTTTAATAATAAACTGTATTTTAAAGTTCCACACATGCTTGAATCTTGAATTTGACCAATATAGTGTCAGAATTGATTAACACAGTGTTGCTCCATACTTAGAGAAAAAACATTAGAAGTTATGATTTGTAAAAGTTTGCTTTCATATTAATTAATTCTTACATAGATATGGAAAAAAAGAGCAATAAAAGTAGTCTAGTAAAAAAAATGTTAATTGTCCACTTAGCCCATAACTTTGGCTCAAAATGTTAAATTTACCTATGATAGGGAACAAAGGTTAAGTATAAAATTTTTAAAATATAAATGTGGCTTGCAACCGCACACATAAGTCACCCTTTGAAACAAAAGACGTTGCTTAAGAAATTTTAATGGGTTTTGAGCCCTCAAATTGTAACCACATTGATTACAACAAAACATAAGTTTGGCGTGCGAGTTGAACTATTTTGCTTCTCATAACTTTCAGTCTTGATTGAAATTGTCGCTTGATGGTATTGTGGCTTAATATTTCTAGATTCTAACCTGAATCGAATAAATCCATCCCTTTTGGTTAGACAACAAACTGTACCTGACACTTCTTTCTCTTATTTTACCTATCATCTCGCTGATTTAGTATGACATGTGAGGTTTTGAAATTTCATACTACTCAGCAGGTACGCCATCAAGCAATTTCTTTCAAAGTTTTATCGAAAGTCCCCTTTTTGAAAGAGGGAGCTGCCGAGTTTTACCAGTTCTGCCTTATCAATGAGCTCATAGTAGTCTCTCAGCTTCAAAATTGAAATCTGGAATTATAAATGTTCATTGTCTATCTTCGAACTGGTCGTCGTAATCCGTCTCGAAACAAGTTCTCTGATGATGGTCATCCGACATGGCTAGTGTTATATTTTTTAGATTCTCAAAGTAACCAGTTTGCAGAACAAGAGCTGATGATCCAAACATAGTACGGTGGCAAGTTTGAGAAATTCGATTGTACAGCGAAAATTTACAATTCCAGATTTCAACTTGAGTTCTTTGATAAGCAGAAGTGGGAACACTCGGATCATCTTCTTAAAAAAGGAATATCTGATAAAACTTTAAAAGAAATGGCGGTTGAGGGCGTAACTACTGAATTATATGATTTCCAATACCTCACGTTATACTAAAGCAATGAGACGACGCGCAAAATTAGATGAAGGAGCGTCAACCACAGTTTGTTGTCTAGCCAAGAAAGATGGATTTTAGAATCTAGAAATCTTACCTACAATGTATCACTAAAGCCAAACATTGTCAGGAGTCAAGATAATAATGCGACTCGCCAGCCAAACTATGTTTTATTGTATGAAATGTGGTTACAATTTGAGAGCTCAAAAAACATTTAAAGGAGGGGGGGGGGTGTTTTGAGGGGTATTTTTCTCAGTTTTTGGAGGGGGCTCTTGTTTTTGAGTGGGATCCACGATATTGAAGGGTGCGCCCATGCCCTTAGTGGTTTAGGCACCTTCGGGTACGTGAACGATAATGCCACACGGATTAGAATAGCCAGATGTTATTCAAGGCCATGCGAGTAGAGGGGATTCTGTAAATGACTGGCTGTCTTTTGAGAGTACGCAATATCTGGGAAATGGTTTGGTCTTAGAGAAAAAATCATAAGGACCCTTTTTATAGAGAATTTTGAGATCTACAAATTTAGTCCGAGGTACTTTTAGATAAAGTTTACCGTTTTTGAGAAAAATCCAAAAAATCTAAAATTTTGACCTTTGACCCCGAATAACTTTTTTAGCTCACATAGGATCGACGGGGACTTTTGACACCTTATTTGTAATAGTAAAACCAAGGTATCTACAAAAATTTGGCTTTGTCGGAATTTTCGTTATTTGATCACTATTTTTATGTCTAAATTGACCGGGCTATTGAAGATGTCTTTTTTTCACGAAAATCTACTTCACTTGTTGAACCATGCGACGTCTATTTTTATAGACAGGTGAAGAATCTAATAAAGCGTATGCAAATTGTGCGTATCTCGTTGAAAATAATAAATAAATAAATACCCGTAAAGACTGCATAAATATACAATCAATAGTTCCTCATCAACTGTCATCGCCAATATTAAAAAAAAAATCATTCGGTATGCCTGGTATACTTCCAAACTTTCGGACAAAAGAGAAATTTTGATGAATATTAATGAAGTATGGTTTTTTTACGAATCTTTTACAGAAAGGTTCTTCTGTAAACAATCTTTCTTTATACATTGTGCAAAATGAAAAAAAAAAGTTTTCGTTTTCCATGTTTTTATGATAATTATCATTCTGGGGTATGTATATAAATATATAATTGATACATAAATTAACAAGTCCTACCCTTATTTTGTTGCCGTGGTAGTTCAAATTATAATTCATAATCGATTAAATTTATCTCTATTTTCTCTATTAAAAATACATTATGTATTTAAAAAACAAGTTTTTTCATCAATTCCAATTTCAATTAGCTGTAATAGTCGCTTTATAAATTTATGTAAACAAATTCTTCGAGAGGTATCAAACTCGGGACGGACTGCAGGGAAATCCAGTACGCTGACCACATAGCCACCGAATTGCTGCCGACGGGAAATCTCTACTTAGTGAGGTAAAACATCAGTCGTGGACACTTCTTCATTAGAGGCCCACTTCAAGGTTTAAAACGCACCAGTAGTGGCCACAGTGAAATATATCTGTTAACTGTGGGTCTACAATATTAATGGCCCCTCTTGAAACTCAATGAGCGTTATAGCCTAAAGCTTTCTACATCCTCCCAATTTCTAGAAATACCAGAATTTCAATTTGTTTAATTTTTATGAATTTTCTTCCAAACCTCAAGTTTGATCCAGCAGTGGTACTCCAAAATCTGAAAATTTCAGTAGTGACCATCTGACATTCTCCCATCCGAAGTATTTACATTACTTACTTTAAATTAAAAAAACTGATGAATAGAATTGGTTCAATATGATAGTTACATTAAGTACAAACAAAAAAGGACATTATTATTGTTCATTGCTTTCTTCAACGTACAAAAGTAAACTTGAAGTGGCCACTACTGAAGCACTGGCCAGTACTGGTGTTTTACTTTATATATAAACTACGTGTAAAACTTTAGAGGCTGTTTTCTCGGAATGTTCTGGCTAGTGCGCTTTATTACTTTACTGTGTAGATACTCTTAGAGGTTACTACTAATCTGCTGAATTTCATCCCGATCTGAATTTCCGAGACTGTAGGGTCTCCTTGTCGATGTACGTTTGGAAGAAGACATCCAAACCAAAGCTAACATCAGAAAACATAATAACCAGCGATCGATAATCTCTCTTTACGTAATACTTAATGAATGTTGAGTTTCAATTTGCTGAAACTCTCGTTCTTCATTCCTTACTCGGGACCATATTTGAATTCTTCTCATATCAAAGCTTTTTGCACACAATATATACACTAAGCTGATTATATGAAATTAACAACACTCATGGTCAGTTGATTCTAACATTTCAAAAAATATTCAGGCAGTGAAAAGCAAAGTGAAATTCCTTTCTAAAGTTTTGTATAATACTGGAACAAAGTTCAAACTTTATGTAGTCAGGCTTTCATGGAAAACGTTTTTAAAATCAAGCTGTAGAGCAGCCCCATCCATATCTAGGGAAGGACGGGGCTAGTTGAGCATAGGCGCACGTTGAGCAATCGATATATCTCGAAAACTATTCACCACACTTGTAGGCACCAACAGAAAGAAAGTGTTATGGGAGGGGAACTCATCGCGCGATCTTCATTTGCAGTTCGACAAATGAGTGAAGTATGCGTGCACTTTATTTTGTGACAAAAAAGTAAAAAACTCATTTGCCCCAAGTTTTCGTCTGTATTAGTTCAAGTTAGTTTTCTGTCAGGCAAGTTTCATTCTTTCATAAATTTCCTGTACTTGTACAAGAGGACTCTATAAAAATATTACTTGCTGCAAATGGCATCAATCGATTATGGATATTCCCCAAAAGACGGCGGTCGCCTTGCCTACGAGTGTGCTGTTAAATTTAGCATTAAAATTAAATTCGCCTGTACTCCAAATAAGATGGCCGGTAAAGATAGGCTTACAAAGTTTTTAAAACGAAATCCGGAACTATCTATCCGAAAACCAGAACCATTTAAGTTAATTCGAAAAAAAAAAAAAAAAAACCCTTAAAGTTTTATTCAGTTGTCAATAAAAGACTATAAATAAAGAGTTGATTGTCAAACAGAAATTTTATTTCATCTTTAGTTATCATTTATCCCATGGTTTGGCTGGACATTTTTAGTGCTCAACTTGCCCCATACCCTTGCTCAACTTACCCCTTCTATGGGGTATGTTGAGCAAGTTGGAATTTTTGCATTCTGACAGCTGTAGCTCTTAAACGTGTGCTATTAGCAACAAATTACTATAGACGCTTTTGAAAAGGGATACATTACTAATCCATCAGGTTGCATTGCAATCGATTAGGGAGCTGTTTCCGTTCAGGTCAAAAATTGCTCAACTAGCTCCGCCCTACCCTACAACATACTACCATCGCTGACCCAAAACTGATGCAAGTTTTTCTTATAATTTATACCAGTTACCTCCAAAATGTTTTGTTTTAGCAGTTGCACCACTTTGATTCTAGCTGCTTCAGTTGTTGAATGGAATTTAACAATCACATGAACACGTAATATCGTTTCTAATAACCAAGAAGTGGAAAAGCATGCAATTCTAAAAAACGGGAAGTGAAATATTATCTACGAGAGGAAATAAGTGTATGAACTCACAAAACAGAATGAACAGTTCTCAAATGATGATTTAAAATCTTTTTTTGGCACAGTATGGCCTATTAAGGCCCTTGTGCGAGACCCACGTGATAACAGGCCAGACAACTCCTTTCCCCCCCGCTTCGTTACGCCACCAGTTGTCGATCTTTGAACTTGGCGCGAAACTTTGAAAGCAGTGTGTTTTACCAGTCAACAGTAGTGCTCTGGCTGAAATAGATGAAATGGGAAATATGTAACTTCGGATGCATATTTTTGAATACAATACTGTTGGATTTATCTCATCCTTTCCACGTACCGGAATGTAGAAGCAATTAATATATATATATATATATATATATATATATATATATATATATATATATATATATATATATATATATATATATATATATATATATAAAATATAAGTTTGTAAGTGTGCTGAGTGAAAGTGAGTCAGCGATTTCCGCTTCTGAACAACCTGCATGCGAAGAAAAAAGTTGGACTCCTTATGGAATAAATTTTAAAGTTCGGAGGTAAGTACTTTTCTCAGATAAACAAATTGCTTTTGAGTTCATGCAGTTAAGGTTACTTAACTTTTCCTCTATTACACAAACAATTGTCAGTTTCCTTTATGATATCTTTGTCTGTAATTTGTAATTTCAGCGTACTGCTTTAATATTTGAAATGGTTGACTTGCAACTTTTTATTTCTTTATTTTTTCAACTTGTACACGCATTTATTCGAAATGGATTTTCCAAGCTGACAATATACATGTGTCAAAATTTTCTGCAAATATACTTGTTGCTATCAGAAGCAACGTAACTTGGTGTTGATATTCAGTTAATATGTATGTAAACAAGTTTATTGAAACATGCTTTTAACTGAACTAATCTTATATTTTCGGTTTCGATTAAATTGTTTCATACGCTAGCATGTGTTATTTTGATCAAAAAACATTCCTTGATGGGCTTCCGTAGTTCTGAGGTAGAAGATTAGCTTTAAAGGCCGGAGGTCGTGGGTTCGATACTCAAACATTTCCCCCCAACTACGCCCCTGCAATGTTATTCAAACAAGCTGGTTCTGTGCGTAAATTAAAAAAATATATATGTTTTTTTCCACTGTTGTCTTTAAGTTATATGATATTTATGCACCAATTGTGGTTGAGTAATAATTTCTGGGCTTACGAAAGATTACTTTTGAGCAGTGGATACGCAACGTGTTTTTGCCAAATACTCTATGCTTGTTTGTTTATGCTTAAAAAAGGGCAAAATGTCTTGAACTACATAGTTTATGAACTCCTTGGGTTTTCTGTTAATAAGCTTTCAGGAACTCTGAAACTGTAACATAATTTGAATTAAAGAGCTGTCCATAAAGTATGTTGCGAAATTTTGAACAAATGTCCCCCCCCCCCTCCTTGTTACATGAAACGCTGTTCAACATGAGCACATTGTTATAAACAACGCGTGATGTCACACTTCTTGTTATCCCCTCCCTTCCCCCTGTCACAAAACTGTCACACTGAATTCCTAAAAGAGCATACTCAGCAAAATGTTGATCTAAATTTAACATATATGAGGTTTTATGTATTGAAGAAAGTTGCTAAAATGGTCATTCTATGAAAAGTTTTTTGAAAAAGGTTACTTTGTCATCAATTAATGCTTTTTAAAATAACTTTTCAAAGCCTAAAATGATGAACTATTGAAGCCCCCCCCCCCCCCCCCCACACAAGAATCATTAGCAGCAGAAAAAGCTGAAAATGGAAAAATAGCCAAATTCCAAAAAAAAAAAAAAAAAAAAGCTGCTTAGATATTAAATACATTTTTTTGATGTACAACATACAGTATTCATGATGTTGCATAATTCCTTCTTTAATTAACGTTTTTACAAGTTGAATTCCTGTTTAATTTTTCGAGAGTGCCCACCGAAGGGGGGGGGGGGCGGAGGGGTCGGAATCATAGTATCATAGTAATAGTAGCTTTTCAACGGCTATAGTTAAATAACTGTGCCCTTGAAATTTTAAGGGAGATGGGGGAGATGTTTTTGGGGTATTTTTCTTGAAGTTTTCATAATTGAAGAGGGTAGGGCAGTGTTTACTTTGGGGGGTGGCACCCAAGTATTCATGTCTTTTTAAAAGCATAAATTTGCTCAGCTAAGTTAACGTTAATAATCTGGTACTAATTATGTACTTTAATTTGATGTTATGTCTTTGAAACATATTTCAGTCATGTTTCCCATTTACTTAAGTAAAAATGTTTATTTATTTTTTAAAATTTCATTTATTTCTTATTCAAATACAATGGTTAAATTATTTTTTGTTTTGATGTAGTTGTAAAATGAAAGTTCATTTATTTATTTGAATATTTCTATAGAGTTAATGTTTCAATACAATATACAAGTAGTTAAAATGCGATTAGTTAAAAAAAAAAAAATCAAATGAAAAATAAAACTGTGTTTATTTATCACTTCGTTTTAACATGATTGTAAAATAAAACCGTGTTTAGTTATTTGAATACTTTGTAAGACTTATAAATGTTTTTATGTAAAATACTATGAATTAAGCTCAGTGTATTTTTTAGTGTATGATTATCGGTTCCTTTTTATGTTTTCAAATGAAAAAGTAGAACTTTTAATGCTATTAAAATAATAGAAGACAATAATAAATAAACCAAATAGTTTAATTAAACCAAAATACTAATCGAAGTGCTCATTTCCCAATATCATTGTGGATCGACGAACGATGACGTCATTTGCTAGTTGGATGGCCTTCCTATCTCGAAGGCCTCGCCTTGTGCCATTAAAACCAATAGAATCAAAATCATATTGCTCCCATTGGAGTTCAGTAGCCACTATTCTGTCTACGGTTCCCAATCCCGTGCCGAATTCAGTCCCGCGGGATTTCGGGATTGAAAGGAGCCAGTCCCACAGGATCCAGGGATCCCGCAGGATTGGCTTCTTAAAATTTAATTTTAATATCAAATAACATGGTTTTTGCTTAAGAACTGCAAATTTCGGACAAAAACGATGTCAATTGGATATGTGTTTTGCTGTATCCAATTTAACTTGCATTGAGAATGCCCTTGCGGCTTCATTAGCGTTAGTCATTGTATCAGTGCATTTGATTCATTACAGCAAGGGGTGAGTGCTGTTTGGTTTCAATGTAGCAGTGTCAGTAAAAGTTTTTGAATAACTTTGCTAATTTTACCTCTCACATCAAATAGACATTCAAAAACTTGAGCAGCTTAATTTAATGCACTGTCATGCGAGTCATCCCGTGTTTCATCTTCTCTGGTGTTTTCGGTTGTCTTTTGCACCGAATGTATAAATATTGTCAGGTTTTTCATTGCTTCATTCTTTGGAGAAAAAATACTGTGCACTTTTTGTAAATTAAAAGCTTTTCAGCGCATTCCTTAAGCTAACAGAAGTCTCCAACATTGCATCCAGGCTACTCCAGTGGGTTTGCGGTCAGTAATACACCGATTTTTTCTAACGCCTAATTTTCTGGATGTGAAACTTTAGTGACGGTTTTGAAAAATGTTTTTAAATTATACACAATTTATCAATTATTGAACGTATGAAAACTAAAATCTGGAATAAGAATACCAATTCATTCCGAGAAAAATATACTCCATTTTCTTTGCGTTTTTAAATGGTAAATCCACATTTCATCATCTGAGACACAGGGATTTTCCCGCTCTTGCAGATATACGAGGAAGGTGATTCAAACTTTTAGATGATGCTTGCGAGAGTAATCGTCGCTTTTGCTTTCAAAATGCGTCGAATCAACTTTTTGCCGCTTATAAAGCGGCAAAAAGTTGGAAAACGTTTGAATGGGAAAAAATTTAAGAGACTCGAAATCCCGCGAGATTGTGCTATCAATCCCGCGGGATTAATCCCCCAAAATACCATGCGGGATCCTTCGGGATCGGGATTTCGGGATTAAAAGTCCTAATTCCGTCACATTGCGTTCATTCGTGAAGCACAGGTTAGTTAAAACGAGTGTCAATTCTATATTTCTATCTGAGATAGAACTTACTTTGTGGTGCAGAAGGGCCTCTATTAGACTTTCCAGAACCTGGAACAGAAAAAACTTTCAGAAATAGGGCGTTTAGTTCAAAAATATTGGAAATAGATTCTCAGAATTAGCCATTATTCGGGTCAAAAGGAACATTAAAAAACAGGCCATAATAGCAAAGTGCGAAGTAGTTTTGAGTTTTTAATATGTTGTTTGGATCAGTTAGGGTAGTGAGAATTCAACTTTGCAGATTCGAAAAACCTGTTCTCGCTACGTAACACGAGAAAAACTAAAGTTTTTGGGCTTTTTTCAGTAATTAACTTATAACTCTTGAATTATGCATTTCTTGATACTAACTGTTACATGCGACTTTAGAGTTCATGAAGTCTGAAACCATTAAGTCCAACTGACATGCTGTACATTGATCACAATGTTGATAGCAAAAATTTAATTAGCCTTCTTTTAATCTCAGAACGAAGTTTTTAGGCTCAGCAGTTTTTCAGTAATTGTTAAAAAAGAAACAATTAGAAACTTAGAATTTGAAAGAATGAGACAAAACACTTCTCATGACAATATAAGGGTCTTAGACGGAAGAAAAACAAAGAATGGTATAAAAGACTGGAGTTTGTGCTTGAATGACTTTTCTGAGATAGGAAAACACGCTAGTCATTTTTAAAAATATATTTTAGGCCGATAGTTGACAGCCCTATGTGGGCAACAAAGCGTTTTCTTTCTCTCGTACCTATATCTTAACAGTCTGATGAATTTTCGGCTAAATTTGGTTTTTTGACTGACAAATTATTTACCGAGTTCTATTTTGAATATAAAGTATTTTAATAGCAGATGAATTTGTAATGGCATTCAGCTATTTGAGGAGGACTGAGCAAAGAAGCAAGAAAGTTAAATGAAAGAAAAATGTCACCAATCGTTTTTGCGACTAAGAGAAAAGAATTACAAACTGTCTGTCCAGGCTATCGTACCAAACGTAAAGCTGAAGCGTAGAACCTGGAAAGAAAATTACCACTTTTGTAACTTTGGGTGTAATGATATCGAATGACTGCTTTTACTAGAAAATTCTCTCAGGCAGAAAGAATGGGCTCTTAAGTGCTACACCTGGAAACAATAAGTTCAACTTTTCCATTCATTAACTCAGTAAGTCACGTTTTCTACAATAACATCGCTTGCCGATACTTAAATCTGTGAAGCAGGCAAATGATTTTAAATTCTCTTCTATGTTCACTGAAAGAAACTTCACGATTTTTGCAGATCAGTACATTTTCATTTACTTTTTGAACATATTTGTGTAATAAACAGGTTCTGGTGAAATTAATGTAGACCTTGGAAGAATTGATTCATGGTTACAGCATATTTAACAGTGTGCTTTTCTGTGTATTAAAGTGATTGGGTTTATATTAAACATTATCGGAGAACTGGAATGGTGCGGAGACATTTGTATTGCCTATGAATAGACAATATTGATATTCAGAACGACTGCGCGCTAGAGCAGGGCTTCGCAACCGGTGTGCCGCGGCACACTGGTGCGCCGCAACAAGGATCCCGGTGTGCCGCAGTATTTTCGTAGTTATATAAAAAGAAACAGCCTTGATGTATTTTATTTTAAAGTTACGACCGAATAGTGTTTGATTTGTTCTGTAACTTCTCAATTCACCCTGTCGATCATGTGCAATAAGACATACCTAACAAAGAGAGAGGCGGGATTTGCTGTCCCACCTCTTTTAAACTGCTTGTGATCCTATTACTTTTAGTTTTTGAAAAAGGATTCTAATTTCTACGAAATCAACTAATTATACTGATTTTTTTTTCTGAATCTGTCGTAAACGGGAGTATCTCCCCCTCCCCCAAGCAGGGATCGTGTCCTCCCGTCCAGAATTTTAGCCTCAGCTTTAGCTTTTGTTTTCCTCTTTTCCAGTTCCGATTCAAATTTCATTTTATCGTAGTTTCTCATAGCTCGATTCTGAGACTTAGCAAAATAGAAATTAAAAGAAAACAAAAAATCAAACTGCAAAAACAAAATCTAAAACGAATGAATATTTTCGGTTATTGCTGTTTAAACAATTCTGAGAGTAAAGTGAAGAGTGCAGTTGTCTTTACTTTTACCTGTTGCATACGTTGGCATCAGACATGTATTGCTCTTTTGAAGATTTTTTTCTTGATCTATAAAAAGCAAATCAGCAAAAAAGAAAAAAAAATTTTTTTTCAAACTTATGTTTGCTATTGGCTTTATTATTATTATCATTATTTATTCAGTTTATTTTAGACACAAATTATTCACGTTCAATTTACCGGCAAAGACATTCTGGCTTCTCTTCATATGCTCAGTGTGTTATTCGGATGGGCCCAAAACATCCGCTTTAATTACGAATGTGATGTTGAAAAATTTTTGGTTAAAGAAGGATCATCAGCTGCTAAGTCTGCTACTGAATGTACTGATGCAGATGGATCTAAAAGTAAAAAGGTTAAGTCGCTGAGTAGGCAGTACAGGGAAGGATATCTGGCGTTCGGTTTTTCATGGATCGGAGGTGTAAAATCACCAAGACCTGAGTGTCTCAATTGCAGGGAGAATTTTTTAAATGAAGAGATGGTTCCTAGCAAATTGAAACGTCACGTGTCTTACCTAGGCAAAGACATCGGATACTTCAAGCAATTGCAGGCAGAGAACTCGAAGCAAAGTTCCTTCATGAAAGCCAGCGCAAAAAGTTCTGAAAGGGCTCAAGAAGTTAGCTTTAATGTTGCACGGTAAATTGCCAAAACGAAAAATTCACACACTATCGGTGAAACGCTTATTTTACCACCGTGCTAAGAAATGCTAGGGGAATGCTAGGACCCGAAGCAGAGAAGGAGGTGGTTCGAGTGCCACTTTCTGATGACACTATCAGAAGACGAATTGATGACACGTCGAGTGACATAGAAGCAACATTGAGAAATTACGAGTAGCTGGAAAATTTGCATTTCAAGTTGATGAATCAACATACATCGGAAGCAGTGCACAACTCATAGCCATTGTGCGCTTTGTTGATGAGGGACGCATTAAAGACCATTATCTTTTCTGCAAAGAACTTTCTCAACGTGCAACCGGTGATGAGATATATTCCGCGTTACAGATGAATATCTGAAAAGTAACGGGATTCAGTCCAAAATTGCACAAGTGTTTGTAGCGACGGAGCTGCAGCAATGACAGGACCTATCATAGGGTTCTTGTCGAATGTGGAAAATCGTAATCCAAGTTTTCAAACCAGAAATAATTTCCTCCATCGTGAAGCTCTCATGGCAGAGAACTTACCAGATGAGCTGAAGTCAGCTTTGGCTGAAAAATCGTGAAAATCGTGAATTTCATAAAATCGAGTCCGCTTAATTCCCGCCTTTTCTCCGTACCTTGTGAATAAATGGGGGCAGATCACAACTCCCTACTTGTCATACAGAGATTCGCTAGGTTTCACGTGGTAAGGTACTATCAAGAATTTTTCAATTGTGGAACGAGGTACGACATTTTTTTATTGTAAAAACCGAAATACAGTACGCTAGTTTGCTGCAAGACAAATATTGACTGGCATAACTACCGTACATGGCTTATATTTTTGAACACCTTAACGAATTGAATCGGATAATGCAAGGACAAGGAGAGAATTTGGTTACATGTATGGACAACCTAAACAGGTTCAAATCAAAAATTCCGCTGTGAAGAGATCGTGGCTCATTGGACATGTTCAAACGGACCGTCAACATAATATGTGAAGGAAATGGCATGGAAGAAAAGCTGCTGAATGTGGTGGCAGAACATTTAGTCATAGTTCAGAACATGTTAAAGCACTATTTTAAGAAAACTAACATGTATGACTGGATTCGCGACTCATTCTCTTTATCTGAGGATGCATCAATTAAAGCGCGATTTTGAGTGCGCGAAAAAAATTTATGGACCTCAAGAGCGACCGTTTTCTTAAACTTAAGTTGAGCAAAGTGCCTCTAGACGAATTTTGGTGCTGGTTAAAAATGAGTATCCCACCATCTCTTGTCTTGCTATTGATGTGCTGCTACCATTTTCAACTACATATCTTTGCGAACTCAACTTCTCAGCTCTCATACTTATAAAAAACAGCAAGAGATCATCTCTAAAGTGCCTAGATCAAGAACTTCGTGTAGCTCTTTCCAGCATAGAGCCGAGCATCAAACGTATTTGTTCCTCAACACAGGTTCAAGTGTCTCATTAGAGTCAAGCGGAAGTTATGTGCTTGGTTTTAACTTCTTGCTTGCTTTTTTCTTGGAACATTTTTTAATAAATCGTTTATGTGCAATGTGCACTTTAATATCATGTTTGACAGAAATGCTTTGAAACATATCAAGCGTAATTTTCTGTAAAATCTGATATAGGTAGTTTTGTTGTTCATTATCAACCTCAATGCGTTCGAAACATTTCTACTTTCTAAATAAATTTAAACACACTACGTTAGTTATAACTGTTTTATTTATATGAAAAAAGTCTTCCCCCTTTTTTTACCAGTGAATGATAAAAACATTTCTATATCACCATTGCGAAATTAAGTCCAGTGTGCCCCGTTGATCTAGAATTTTTTTAATTGTGCCGTAAAGTAAAAAAGGTTGAGGAGCACTGCGCTAGAGCAACGCAGTCGCATTTGACACTTGAGGATCAGATTGGTATAGAAGAATTTGTTGGTTTTCAAAAGCATATAATAAACGACAACTCATTGATGAATAACTCGAGGCCATTGAAAAAAAAAAAAAAAAAAACTACAGAAGAAGCAGATTGCAAAACATTCCGAATCACCTTTGGAAAATCCCTCTCACCAGAAAACGATCAGTGAGGGGGATGATGTGGATCTACTAGTTCTTTTCTGCTGTTTTGGGCTCAAACATTCGATTTCTTGCCAGAAAAGTAACATAGTTAAGTTAGTTTGCATTAATCTTCCTACAACTTATTTTCACCTAGAAATGGAATCACACTCTGCATTCGAAATACAAATACAAAAATGACGACCAGCAACAGGCTCTGGGCTCAGCTAGACAGGTCCTAGTCAATTTATAGTCCCCAGTGAAGATCAATGGCCATCTTAAAACTATCTACTCCCTTGCTCATTACCACCTCTTCCGGTAAGCTGTTCCAGGGTTCCATTACCCAGCTATAATAATAATTTTTCCAAATATCCATGTTAGCCTGAGATTTAAATAGCTTAAAACAATGACCCCTTATCCTGTTTTCAATGCTAAACTTCAGCCCCGTAACATCTTTCATTTTAATAAATTTAAGCAACTAAATCAAGTCCCCTCGGTCTCTTCTTTGCTCAAGACTGTACATTTTTAGCCTTCCAAGCCTGGAATCATAGTCTAAATGAGAAAGTAAATTTATTAGGCTTGTAGCCCGCCTCTGAACCCTTTCCAATACATTAATATCTTTCTTAAGATAAGGAGACCAAAACTGAACAGCATACTCCAAATGAGGTCTTACCAAACTTCTATATAAGGGCAGAAGAACTTCTTTAGATTCATTTGAAATAGATCTATTGATAAACAAAACAAAAAAGCATACAATAGCGTGTAATAAACGAAATTCTTCTTCAAGCATTAGTCGATGTGAACAGTCTTCCCATGTCTGGCAAGAAAAAAGCAAGACTGTGCAGTGTTTTCCAAATGAACTTGTGTTGGGTTAACCTTGCCCTCATAGCTCTTCTCCCAGAGATGAGTCAGGGAGCCGTATTAACGAAAACTGAAGAGAATTAAATGGTTAGCATAGAGCAGCGGTGGACAACCTTTTTTTTTAAACCGAGAACCACACCTCATATGAAGATCACTCTCGCGATCCAGAACGTAAACAAAATTTGAATGCATTTGATTTCTTTTCCCACGGATACCCACGGAGATACGAGCATTTCTTTCAAAAATGCAATTTTTTTTTTTGAGGGTTTTTGGCTCATATTACGCAGAGTTCTCCGTCAAACGTTACCAAACTTTCAGAATATTTGACAGCCTATTAGAGAAACGTAATAACAAAATTTGAAACTACAATAATGTAAATTTAATGATATATGAATGTTTAAAGCAATTAATTTTTCATTGCTTATGCGCGAAAGATATCAATTTATAACTTTCATAATCCAAAGCTCAGATATATCCTACTAAGCATAAAAAATGTCAATGCAATATCTTTAAATTTTGAAAAGTTATCAGCTATCTAATGAGCCGAATTTCTATAATTCGTGGATAGGCAACGAATGGTCAGGGGTCTTTCGCAAACTGACAACACTTTCCTGTTGTCGTTGCAGAGTGATTCATGATAAGAACGGATTATTTGCAAACGATCCCTCATGATTCGTCGTCTAGCTAAGAATCATTAAAATTCGGCTCATTTGATCTCTGATAACTGTTTACATTTTAAAGATATCAAGGTGTAATTTTTTTATGAGTTGTAGAACATATCTAGGCTTCCGATTATGAAGGTTATAAAGTGCTATCTTTCGCGCATGTGCAGTGAAAATTAATTGCTTTAAACGTTCATATTTCATTAAATTTTTAATATTTTAACTTCAAATTTTTTTTGTTTCTCTAACATTCTGTTAAATATTCCGAAAGTTTAGAAACGTTTGACGGAAAACTCTGCATGATATGAGCTGAAAACCTTCAAAACAAACTTCCATTTTTGAAAGAAATGCTTATATCTCCGTGGGTATAAAAGATTCTTTCACGAAAATATAAAAATAAATTCTAGATACTTTTTAAACTCGAAATTTATAGGTTATTCCCAGCTATTTACAATGAAAAATGATCAAAAACCTTTTTTTTTTCCTTAATTTGCTGCTCGTCCCCTAAATGAACTGAAAACATAATTTTTGTTAGAAAATGGCAGCTAGAGTAGACCTTTTATGTGAAAAAAATTAAAGAGCTTATTTAATTGGTCTTCTGTTTCTTGCGAAATCCGCAAAAATGAGAATTTTTGAAAGTGTCCCAATATTTTTGGGCATATAGTGTATGTACTGCGGGTCGTAGGCTGGTCACCACTGATATAGCTTACGTTCGACGAGCACGACCGGTAGCGCCAGGTTGGTTAATCACGTGAGAGCAATGACGTCAGCAATTACTAACCCGCTCTTCACGAACGAATGCTTCATCGAACGCTTTCGGTTGATCACCGGTTACTTGCGCAGACATGGCGCAGACAAACAACACGCAGGTGAAAATTACTTATAATCGGTCAAAAATGTCACGTGGTTCCCTCAACCAAACAACCAGCTTAAGTTGTGGTTGACCGGTAGATCAACCGGTGAGGCTCATCGAACGACATCGGAAGCAACCAGTTAACAGGTAGCTCTCAAGAACGCTGCGGTTAGCAACCGGTTACTCACCGGTCGACCGGTGAGGTTCGTCGAACGCAAGCATAGAGAATGCATAGACGAGATGCATCCATCGGTACCCTTCGAGAGTCTTCAGTTCCAACTGTACGTCAGAGCAGCACCTAATGTAAAAATTAACCTTGTTTGTTAGTCTCGTACCGAAAGAGTATTTTATTTCCAATCGTGTCGTAGGTACCACTGAGAACACATTTCGTTGGCTGGGGAGCAGGATGTCTCAGAGTGAAGTTGGTCAGTGATCAATCAATATAAATATCAAGATAGGTTCATTACCATGGGGGGGGGGGGGGGCGAAGCCAAAGAAAGCAGAAAGGGAGAACTTCTCCTCCCTAGATCAGAGCTAAGAGCAGCTCGATGGGAGGTCACCGTGACATCCCCCAAAAAATGTTGCCATTGTTTTCCTTTCTTTTTTAAAAAGATTGTCCCATTTTAATGTTGTTACATGTGAGCAAGTTGATATTTTATACCTCTGAAAAATTTCGAACTTCATTCGGGAAATTGAGAATCTCCCCCCCCCCCCCACCTCAATATTAAGCTCGGCGTGCCTCTGATCAGAACATGCTTAATTCGTTACCTTACACTTGTGCTTACATTAGTTCTTTCATTTTTATTTTTATGCAACTCCAATTTCAAGCTTAAACTGAAATTTCAACCACTTTTTTTTTTGAAAAAATTAACTTATACGCTTGTTTTGGGGGCCTTTGTATGTACTGCATAATTATGTGTAGTATTACTTTTTTTTTTTTTTTAAATTAGAAATCGGAAGTGATCTTGGCTTCAGGAGTATCCCGTACCAAACTTTTTGGGAGGGAAAACTTCTCCAATTGCTGAATGAAACTACGAGTTTTACTGAATAATAATAAAATACAAGGATGCATACATTCCTACATGTATGAAAAGATACATCAGGCATCATGAAAAAATGACTGCAGCATTGCAATACTGTCTCACTATTTCCAAATTTTTCGTATCATCAGTCAATATTTGTCGAATAAACTTTGTGGGAGATCACAGTGACTTTCCTTGACCTCCCATTTGGAATACCCTTTAATCACAACATCATAAGAACCGGTACGTGAAAGTTTGAAAAATTCCAGTAAAATGTCTTGAATTTAAATAAAAAAGTGGTGAAAAAAAAAAAACACCCATTACAAGTGTGCAAATAATGTCAACCTGGAAATTCTGAAATTCGGGTCAATCATCTCGCGTTTCACCAAACTCTCTTTTGAAAAATAAATGAATAATATTTAAACAAAGAAAAATCCATAAGAGGAGAATGATTGAGAGTTACTGCCTCTGAGAATCACATACGACATTCCCAACTTTCATCCTCGTATTTAGCCTTTGCTTTGTTGATTTAAATTATTGAGTCGTTAGATATTTCGTCCAGTTAGTTTAATTTTTATCACTCATATTTCATGCAATTATGTAGCTTATGATTAGTTAAGTGCTGAAAAAATTTACCGCCATTTCCACCCGACTGTGAAGACGAACTACCGGCTGATGATGAACCATTTCTTGATGATGAACTTCTTGATGAGCCATTGTCTCCATTAGAATCACCACCGCCTGCAGCTGGAGGACCTTAACCAGAACCATTTAATTACATTTAGGTAATTAAAAACAAAAAAAAAAATAATATTTTCGTTTTTATTAACCTTCCAGTGTATCTGAGAGATATAGCTGTATAGCGGAATTAACGTCTGACTTAGCTATTCTCCCCCCTCCCATGACCTACTTGTAGTTATCATCTTTTTGTATCCGAGAGATACGCCTGAATGTTGGAGTAAGTTTTTGTCGCATTTGATTTTCAATAGATTTTATTACTTTTAGTGCTAATATTGCAATTTTTATAGAAGCGGCAGCTAGAAATACGTTAAAACGGCACACCACTATAGTAGAACCTTCCTAAATTAGGTAAATACAGCAGTAGTGGCCAGTGCTAAAAAGTGCTTCAGTAAATTCACTTGAAAGCTAATGTCTAAAAAAAAATAAGGATTCCAGGTCTCCTAATGGATTTAAAATTGGCCTTCTGCACGTTTGATGCACTTTTGAGTCGATTGGGAGACATGGAATCCTATTTTTTCAAATATAAACCTTGAAGTGACTACTATTGAAGCACTGGCCATTACTGATGTGATTACCTTAAGTTATAGAAAATCGAACGTAAAGAGAACTTTCTTAATTAGTCCCATGTATCTCGCTGATACATTGCTTCTATTTTAAAAGTAAACTCAACTGAACGCAAAAAAATAACTCATTTCATAATTTAAAACAACAAGTTCACTAGACTCACGAGATTCAGTTGCGAGTGTACCGAAAAATATACATGTATAGAGCAGTGTATCTTGGAGATACTACAGCAAAAAATCCACTCACCAAGAAATAGTAGTCTGAATGAAACGAAATTTTACGCACATGATTGCAACATTGATATTATAAAGTGATTGCAGCATTGATATTATAAAGTGATTGCAACATTGATAATTATAAAGTGATTGCAACATTGATATTACAAAGTGACTAGACATCGATCCTTGCTTTAAAGAATTAAATTTTAAGCAGAATATATTGACTCTGAAAGCGTCATAATAAACAAATTGTTTTACTTTTTGATCCTAGCCCAAATAAAGCGAAAAAAAAAATGGGGGGGAGGGGGGGGGGGGTGATTTTTTTTTATTTTAAACTATCCATACCCACACGGCTTTGTCCGTAGTAGAAAATTAAAAGGTCATTTGGTTCGCTTGTATATTTACAAATAATGGATGATGAATTACTCGCGAATTTGCTGTGTTTATTTGCTTGCCCATGTTATACTAATTTGCTCGTCCACGTTCTGGTAATTTCTATTCCACGTTATGGTAATTTGTTCGTCCACGTTATGATAATTTACTTGGAAAAATGTTCTTAAAATTGAAATAAAAAAGAGAACGAAATCGAATTTTCGAAAAATCTCTTCGAGGTGCACACGCCTATGCTATAAACTAAGTTTGCGCCAAATTTCATGAAAATCGACTGAATTGTCTAGGCGCTATGGGCGTCACAAATGTCCAGACTTTCAGCTTTATTATTGGTAAAGATAATAAAGCTGAAATTTTTTTGTGAATCTCTGGATGTCTGGATCTCTTCTGCTACACGCAAAGCGCCTAAAACATTCGACAGATTTTCATGAAATTTGGCACAAAATTAGTTCGTAGCATAGCGGTGAACACGCCGAACCGATTTTTCAAAAATTCCATTTTGTTCTTTTTCTATTCCAATTTTAAGAACATTTTCCGAGCGAATTATCATAACGTGAGCCAAAAACATGGGAGGGCAAATTAACATAGCAAATTGGCGAGAAATTTATCATCAATTAATATACAGGAAAACCAAATGACCTTTTAATTTTCTACTACGGTAAGAAACCGTGATGGTACCACTAGTGATATTATAAAGTGATTGCAACATTGATATTATAAAATGATTGCAAAATGATCTTTTATTACATGAAAAATCCCAAATGAATGGATGTTTAAGTGCTGTTGAGCCACCTCTAGCGTAAATATACAAGGCGATACAGTCGAGAATTGAGTTATAGCAGTCGTTATATCGTACCACAGTTACTTTAAACTCATCACTTATTCGATCGAACACATAGGCTGTCAATTTTTCGTCTCAAGTGATCCCAGACATTAAAAGGACACTTGTATATCGGCAATTTTTTGTTGTCTGATGTAAATGTTGTGCTACTTACTAGGTCTAGGATGCCTGTGATGACGTCTAACAGGAGGAGCAGCAGGTCCTAGTAGAAAGGAATATAATAAATAACAAAATGTAAGAAAGCTGAAAATTAAAAGTATTTTAAGTAAAGAAAGCACATGGTGACTGTAATATTATGTGAAAGCAGTTTCTTTGAAATTCTAAAGCATAATAAAAAGCAAAAATAGAGCTGAAAAATTCATAAAACAGTTTTTTTTGTTTTGTGTTTAACGCGTTTCTGTGTTTTGGAAAAATATCGCAAGTGTACAAGGAAATGGAGGCATTTATTCCAAAAATGCCTACTTCTCATATTTTTTGTTTGTTGCACGCAGAAATTTTTATAAAATGTCTTCATATGTCAAAAAAAAAGAAACCCTTGAAATTGTGCAAGAGAAAGATAATATTGAAAGTTTCAAAAAGAAAAGCTGAATATTTTAGAATTAATTGAAGTTTTAACAGTGCATGTATGACAGATAGCAAAATTTACTTTGATAATTGCGTAGCGAAGTAGAGATGGCTACATATAAAAAATTCTGTGCTTTTCCCGAATTAGAAGGTATTATTTGATTCAAATATATATTTTAAAATTTCTCAAAGCTGCACCAATCGCAACTTTTCCGTCTTAAAGCATTAAAAAAAAAAAAAAAAAATTAAATTTTTGGCATCTTGAATTCAAATTATGTTTTTCGCAATCACGAGCGTGTGTGTTTGTGTAGGCGCATGTGTGTGGGTGCGTGGGTGCGTAAGTGTATGTATGCATGTGTGTGAGTGAGTGTTGTGTACGTGCGTGTGCGTGTAGGTGTTCGTGTGTGTGTGTGTGTGTGTGTGTGTGTGTGTGTGTGTGTGTGTGTGTAGGCGTTCGTGTATGTGTCTGTGTTGGCGTTCGTGTGTGTGTGTAGGCGTTCGTGTGTGTGTGTGTAGGCGTTCGTGTGTGTGCGTGTAGGCGTTCGTGTGTGTGTGTAGGCGTTCGTGTGTGTGTGTGTGTAGGCGTTCGTGTGTGTGTGTGTGTGTAGGCGTTCGTGTGTGTGGGACGTGGACGCCACCGCCCAGCAAAAGTGGATTTCGGGGGACAGTGCTCAGGACCAGCCGCGCCGCCGCCGGTGGACGGTGGTGCTGCAGCCCTGGTCCAAGCTGAAAAAGGCACGGACGCCAAAAACGGTCAAGTGAGAACAATAAGCAATCGTGATTGCTCAAAAAAAAAAAAAAAAAAAAAAAAAAAAAAAAAAAAAAAAAAAAAAAAACATGGACTCAAAATTTTTAAAAAATCTGTAAAAGAACATCAAATTCCCTTTTTTCCAAATGGGGTCGTTTCCAAAGTTTTAAAAGTATTTTTTTCTGAAAGAAATTCTGAAAGATTAAAAACATAGGCTCTGACCATTTTTTAAATAAATTGTTTAAGTTTAATATTTTTAAAAAAAATTACTTAAATCGGACCGTTTTCATTGTTTACGTTTCTGTCGTGTGACATCACAATTGACGAAATGCCATTCAGTGTTGCCATTCATAGAACAAAATATTTAATTCGCAACTTTACTTACGTGTATTGGCAACGATATGGTTGATAGCAAGCGTAGAGCGCAACATTTAATTCGCTTCTTGATTATCATCACGTGGAAACGTGGTAGAAAGATGCGCCAAATTGCATCATTTGTGACGTCATAAAGACCACGCCTTGTTTTAAAAATCAGAAATTTAAAAAATTAATTAAAAAATAACTGTTGGGAAAATGAAAATATCTTCTAGGTCCATGTTATTTTTTTTTTTACTCATTCTATCAATTTCAGTGACTAAAAGTAGTACTTTTGACTGAAGGAAACAAACCCATTATCAGGCGCGACGGAAGATATTACCCGAATTCAATATATATATATATATATATATACTAGCTGACCCAGCCACGCGTTGCTGTGGCAAAGAAGTTGGATTAAAATAAACTTTTACTCATTATTTTGATAGAATCAAATAAATTTTTAATAGAGCTTAAAATAGTATAGCCGATTTTAAAACAAAAGAGATTGATAATGGGCGTGATTCAATGTAAAAACGATTAATAAATGTTCCTGGAAAATTATGAGCAGCTGATGTAGCCAATTTATGCCAGTAACATGTCATGCCAGAACCCGGAAAGTTTTCCGATAAAAGTTAATAACCTTCCTGAAATTATCTCGGAAGCCTTTTGAAAAATTCGAAGATCTTCCTGTTCGAAGTTAGTCGTGTTTCTGGAACTTTAGTGTAAACTTAGGAAGGGATAAAAAAAAAGCTTAGCACCTTTCTAATTTATTAAGGAACTTCTATAAGCAGTAATGCAAACATAGCCAAAGCTTAGCCAGAACTGCAAGCAAGTATAGAAAATTTTTACTCAGTAACGTTTCAGATTTTTTTTTTACAGTGCAGGCTGAAGAAAGTACTTATTGAATTCAGTAAGTACGAACTAAATTTTCTATGGAAAAAGCACTATACTTACGCTTAGTAAATTTTGAAAGTATGACTTCGGCGAAAAAAAAGCAAAAATAACTTGAAAGTGGTAGTAAATATCGAAACTGATTGTAAAATAACCGAATGTAGAAACTAAGAGTAAACCACCATACACTTTTAGATTCTACACTACATTTTATCACCTCAGCTTTCTCTATAGTTTGTAATCAATAACTTCTTTACAAAATACACTAACTAAATTAAAAACATGTAAAAATTAAATTTTTTCAATGAAGTAGACAACATTGACTTCGAACTATTGTTTCTATTATTTGAAAACTGAAAACTGTCTAAGCACTAAGTTGTGCACAATGTTCTTGCTTAACCAGTCTTTTGATCATACGAAAAGTATGATAACTTTCCACTTGTGAGAAAGGCGATATATGGTTGCCCATGAGAGAAATATTTATGTTTCAAGTCCAAACAGAAAGAATACATTGTTTGTTCTTGAGATCTATTTATGGTCTTTGCAAAAGCTAAACGAATCAAAAATTGAAGCCTTTCAAATGTGTTTGAAAATTATGACGCTATTAATGGATTACGTGGCAACACAAATATTTCTCCTTTAAACTTTCCCGTCAAAATTGTTGACTTTTGATCAAGAAACGTGTACCGTTGCGTAATTTAGGTGGGTTTAAATCGCGAAAAAGAATAAATTGTTGGGCCAATTTTCAACCGAAAATCGTGCAGTCACATTCCTGGTGTATCCAGGAAATTTAAAAATTCAGTTGGAATGTTTACTGCTTTGTTTTCATCGACAACTGTATAGGGTTGTTCAGCATCAATTGGGAGCTTTTTTTTCCAGCCGTCAGTAATGGATCATTATTCGCAATAATTGTAGCTAAGACAGCGTCATTGCTCAGTTGTTATACGTTACAAATCAATCAGTTGTAAGTCGGTGGCCCAATTACCAAGTGACGGCATATCATAATAACTAAGTGGCAAATTTGAAATTGAAACGCAAAAACCTTCAGTTAAAACTAAAGCTTCATATTCATCTTTGGTGTAAAATCTGGATTTGGACATTTGTGTGTTTGTTAAACTTTATGAAATACGTCTTCAAACGCGAAAGTTATATAGTTTCTCCTTAAAAATAGTATGTCATCAAAATTGTTTTAAACAGTTGACGAATAGTAATTCTCCTTATGTCAAACCTGCTTTAGAAAATGTCAACTCCAATAACTTAGTACGACCAATAAATACAATTTGCGACATGCATCGGGATCTGTATTTTACAGTCGACAATTGACGATCCACAAATATTTCTGTCTCTTCGGGAATGTTTACCGAAAACAAAACTGCTACAAAACCAGCGCGATTACAGAGGCAATTATGATTTAAAAAAAAATTAAATTTATCTGGGAATAGACTCTCAATTAGTTCACTTTTCGTCTCAAAGCAGTGTAGAAATTGTCTGGCTATTTGTTGTACTGTATATTTTGATACAGTTCAATTTCACCGTTTCCAATACCCAGCAATTGCTTAGAAAATACTTGTGCGATTAGATTATTTTGCTTTTATACTCGCATGTTCATGGCCAATCGCATTATCTCGACATTACGCTATAAAAACGATTGTTTTAAACATGCGTTGATTTCATCGGAATAACTGGTAATGTCTGCCGGAAGTTCCCAGACAGTATTCAGACAATTTCGCCTAAAAGTTTATCGTTGCCGTTTAAATCTTGCACAATCCTATGATGGGCTTCGAATGAATGCTTTTACTCATGAGCCATAGTACACTTATCCCAAATTATAATTTCACTCTCTTGCAACACTACAGCCATTCTACGTTTTTTTTTTCTTTAATGTTACACATCGCGTTTTGTTTGTTATGAATATCTAATAGGCAACTTTAAAGCTGAATGTGTTGTTCGTCTACCATCTAAAAAAAGTAGCAGCAATGCCTGACGATGCAATTGTCACTACAATTTTCTGTTGCGAACGTATCTTTGCAAGAATCAATGATATTAAAAATTTCTTGGGGAAGAAAATAAAGAAAATAATTGTTTTCCGCTTAAATTCATTAACCTTCCTGAAATTAACCTGGAATATTCTTGAAGATTTCAGTAGTCTTCTTGGTTAAAGGCAGAGAAACCTAACGCAGGTTTAATATAATAAAAGCCTGGAACCTTCCTGCTTTTCTAATAAAGATCTCAAAGCATTAATGCACGCATAGCCAACGCAAAGGCAGACCCTCAAGCAAGTAGCTCGAATGCAACTCCTCTGCAACTCTTGTAACGCTTCGTTATCCAGATATCTTTTCGCACACATTTGGTGTTGAGTCAATCTGGACGAACCGTACTCGCTCCGAAACCGATACACGTATTAAATGCATTTAGTTAATCTTGACACTGGTGGAGAAAAATATTTTTCACAACGGTGGAAATCTGCAATTTGTAGCAATTCAAGGAAACGTTTTGAAAAATAGTTGATTTTCTCAGGAAGTGAATAATAACCTGTAATATCCCGAAACGTTATATGGAAATTCTAAGCAACATTTCTGAGTTTTTTTATCATGGTGTTTTTAGCAGTAAGTCATACGATGTTAGAGTTATATCGATTAATTAACTTACACCGCCATCTATTAAGAATTTTTAGAACTAAACAATTAATTCACACTATTATTGCATAATTAATATGAAATTTGCAATAAAAAATTATAAAAACTATCCTATCTTTTAAGTTGGACCAAATGACACATATATATGAAATTTGAGAAAAATCGGTTGAGTAGTTTCGGAGTTTACCCCGAATAAACATCGAGACACGAGATTTATATATATATATATATATATATATATATATATATATATATATATATATTAAGTCTTCTCCAATCGCAACTTTTCTGCGCTATAGCAACTCGTAAAAAATGTTTTCGTTTTTTTTTTCGCTCAACTCTAATGCATACAGGGTGTTCCGTTTTAACCTGCAAGACCTTTATTTTCGCAACTGTTAGTCCTAGATGCATACAGTAGACCCTCGTTTTACGCGGGGGTTACGTTTCACGGAAATGTCGCGTAAATCGAAACTGCGTAGATTGAGACCTAATAATAGTGTTAAAATAGGGGTTAG
Source organism: Uloborus diversus (assembly GCF_026930045.1). NCBI lineage: Eukaryota > Metazoa > Arthropoda > Arachnida > Araneae > Uloboridae > Uloborus > Uloborus diversus. The sequence continues at coordinate 32,219,866 of NC_072731.1, read as the reverse complement.
GCTCCGTAGATAACAAAATACTTCATTCTAGTGATGACTAATTGTATAATAAGTTTAATATGTACTTATATCGACTTTTATGCACAACATGCATAAAGAAAACATAAATTAATTTCGTGTTCTGTTAGGAGCTGGCTATGATAGTCTTTTGTCGGTCATTAAGAATTTTTCTATGTAATTCTTTGCAGAGCATTAAGCACATTCATTGACACTTTCCATGATAGAATCTTCCTTCATTAACAAATCAGAAAGATCATTTCTATTGTTTAGGAATGGCTGAAAATTTTCAATATGAACGTTTTTGATTGTGCGTCACCGACGTCGGTTTCCTCGTTGGTTTTGACCTCCTGTGTCACTCCTAAAAGCTATTCTTATAGTGAGTTCCGAACTGAGTGAGTTTAATTACTTTACTTCTGGAAAGAGGCCTGGAACCAATCGCATAAAATGTCTCCAGTGGTCCAAGCTCGATTATTAGCACACCAAAATGCAGTTGATTACGCGTAATCTGTAATCTTGAGGAGTTTGGAGTTTTAAAGAGGGGAAAGTTTTATCTGTTTGCATTGCCGCATCCGCGTAAAACAGAAATGTATCCACGTAAAATAAAATAAAGGTGTCAAATCTTAAACCGCGTAAAATAAACTCGCGTAAACGAGGGTCTACTGTACTTCCAATGTTTGATTTGAGAAAGATATTTAAAAAAGTACTTACCATTATTTCCTCCGCTTCCGGATGAAGTATTGCTAGTTGATGATGCAGAACCACTATTTCCACTTCCCGCTGAAGAACCGCTATTTGATCGTGAAGAGTCAGCAGGTCCCTGGTTATAAGAACCCAGAGCTCCACCTGCTCCTGCATTGCCCGGACTGTTACCATTTCCAGAACTACTGTAACTTCCTGCCGATCCACTGTTTGATGGTCCGAAATAGCCAAAATTGTTTGATCCTCCATTGTTTGAGCTTAAACCTGCCCCATAACCGCTCGAAAATCTGTTATAGCTTGAACTTGCACCACCATTGTTCGAATTGCTATAAGAGCTTGATCCTGCACCACCATTGTTCGAATTGCTATAAGAGCTTGATCCTGCACCACCATTGTTAGAACCAGGATAAGAGCTCGAAGAGTCATAATTGTAGCCTTTCCTGAAATTGTAGTCTCTGCTGTTACCAGAAGAACTGCTTGAATACGAGGTACTTCTTTCGGGGTTTCCATTGTTGCCGCCAGTTCCAAAATTATTATATGATCCACTTGAGCTACCTATAGCAACGTCAGAACCATAAGTTTCTTCATAAACGTATCTTATTATACTATATAAATCTAATTATGGTGAAATAGCAGCCAATGAAATGGTTCAGAGGTAATGGCGTAGAAATATTGTGTGAATTTTGTAATCGACGTTTATAGTCTTAAGCATACATAAAATCTACCTTATGCTATAGTTTGCAAAAGATTAAAGCGGTATTGCGGTATCACTGTTATACAATTTTGTAGCATAGTATTTTGGCACTTATTTGGCAAAAAATTTGAAGTTAAAGTTGGTGTTCAATGGTGGGAGAGAAATCGGTGCTAAAAAGGCAGCGATATTCATCATTACGCAATACAGAACTGTAAATGCACAAAATTAATGATCAGTAGGAGAGAAGGGTATGATGTACAGTATTTGTATGTACTACAAGCAGAAAACCCAACAATAATACTAGTGCAACACCTTTATAATAATACTGTACTGCATAACAAGAATGAATAATCATAACTGACGGATTAAGATGATGATAATTTGGGATGTGCAGTTGATCAAGTCGGGGTCCATCTTTTCCTGACCATGGCGCCACATCAGACAGTTTGTCAGAAGAAGAGGAAGAAGCGTAAATGCGCAAAACTAATTATCAGTGGAAGAAGGGTATGAAATACAGTATATTATACGTACTACAAGCAGAGAAACTAACAGTAATACTAGTGCAACACCTTTATAGTAATAATTTTCTGCACAATAATAATGAATAATCATGACTGATGTATTAAGATGATAATAATTTGGGATGTGCAGATGATCAGATTTTAGTTCATCTTCTCCTGAATACGACTACTTCATATCAGACAGCTTGTCAGAAGAAGAGGAAGTAGCGTAATTGCGCAAAACTGATGATCAGTAGGTAAGAAGGGTATGAAGTACAGTATATTATACGTACTACAAGCAGAAAAACTAACAGTAATACTAGTGCAACACCTTCACAATATTACTGTACTGCATAATAATAAAAATTAATGCTCATAACTGGGGATGAATTAGGATGATGGCAATTGGGGATGTGCCGCTGATCAGATCGTGGTCCATATTCTCCTGACCATGACTTCACATCAAACAGCTTGTTAAAAGAAGAGTAAAAAGTGTAAATGTGCAAAACTAATTATCTGTAGGAGAGAAGAGTATGAAGTACACTATTATGCGTACTACAAGCAGAAAAACTAACAATAATACTAGTGCAGCACCGTTATAACAATACTGTACTGCACAATAATAATGAATAATCATGACTGATAGATTATGATGATTATAATTGAAGGTGTGCAGCTGATCAGATCCCAGTTCATTTTCTCATGACCTAGACTTCACATTAGACAGCCTGTCAAAAGAATAAAAAAGAAGAACAGTCGGTTGAACTTCAGCCTTTTGTGAAGATTTTCTAAGTGCATCAGACTTTTTTATTTTTTATTATTAAATACGCAATCTCTTTGTACCTATTCAACAATGTTAAATTTAACAAATTATGTGCATCAGACTGCTGTATCATGAAAGATATTATTTTTGATTGGTCTAAATTCCGTAGCTTATTAGGAAGCTGATATACAGGCTCTGCTAAGTAAAAACTATGACCTCAACAATGTTAATTTTTGTAATCGTTTTTCAAAAATCTTCCAGCTCAAAACCACTCCAATAACCCATCCCTTTTTCACTGAACTTCATAAAAGAAGTAATCACTGTCAAGGTTTCTGCTATTAAAGTAACCGACTAGGTTCGGAGCAGTTTTTTTTTAAGAACACTGTTATGAAATAATTTTAATGTTTTTTTTAGAAGCAGAATGATCTTAAAACATGTATTTTGCTTAAAAATAAACCATTATATAAATAATTTTTTAAATGGGTAATTTTTTGGCAAAAATGCCTGAAAATTACCAGTTAGGAGAAACAATGTATTAATGAAAATTAACTAGCTACAAACAATTTGCTCAGATTAATTCACATGTATAAATGCTACACATAAAACAGACCGCAAGTTAAGAAATATTTCAAGAACTTTAAGGTTTATGACAAATTACGTGACTTTATCCAGAAATTTCTCAAAAATGAGTCACCTTTTTTCGGTAAAAAGGCTATAAATCAAAAAATATTTCAGCACTTACATAATCTGCGGTTTATTCCACTCACAAGCACTTACAAGACAGGCATGCCAAATTTCATGCTTGAATACTGAATAGAATTTGCAAAATCATGTTTTCCGTAGCCAGTATCGAGCAAAAATTGCATTCTTCAAAAAACGTAAGTAAAGATTAGACTTAACACGTGTTATTTTGCAGACACTTAGTATTCAAATGCTTATAACGTGAGTTCTAATGAGCGTCGATTAAAAAACCAAAAAGTTTTATAATCTTAAAGAATGGGACTGTTGAATAAAAACTATTTTGAGAAAAAGCGAATTTTGGTCGAAAATGGATTTTTCAACGTAGTCGGATACCTTAAGCTTAGTGAATGACAGTAACTGTGTCTATGGGAACTTTTTCATTTTTTTTTTCAATCACGTTACCATCACAAATAGTCTGAAGGCTACTATTTACTCCGAAGTAGGAAAGGAAAGTTCTAACTTTTTGTCTAACTTCTTAAATCACCGCAAATTGATGTAGTTAAACTCTACATTTGCGAATTTAACTATTTGACGGATTATTCAACACCACACTCTCTAGTGTACTCTGTTTCTAGTGTTGTGTTGGATTAATTCCCATTTTAACGGAAATTTTAGTCTTTTTTAAAGGCTCTTTTATTTAAATATTAAAAAATTTAATTTTTCATACAGTTTTGGCAGTTACAAATACGTAACACACTAGAAAGTGACATGAGTGAGTGTACAAATCAGTGATAAAAATGACATTTTTCAGATCTTAGCAATTCCGAAACTATGAGAGATATATACATGAAACTTGGAGTTACAGGTGCTCTACAGAGCTCTGTAAGACAAACAAAATTTGAAACGCGTTGATCCAATAGGTTTTGAGACATGGGATGAGTCAAAAGTATTTCCAAAGTAGATCCAATAGTTTTTGAGACATGGAAGAGTCAAAAGTATTTCCAAATGGTTCGTGTCAGACACAGGGTTTGTATGAAAAACATTGGGAACATTTTTTTTTTTTTTTTTTTTGTGACTGTACGTCACGACGCTTTCCCATCGGGTATGCTTGATAGTGGGGAGTCTGACCTCGAATATGCGCTATGCGCCAGTTGCCTGCGAGCGTTTCTGTATGCTAGATCGTGTTTTGAATAAACGCTTGTCGAGTGACTCGGTACTTGTGCAATATGCAACGAACGATTCAACAGGGGTGCGCCATCAAATTTTGGGTTGGACTACGGGTACGGAGAAGCTGGACATAATTCTCCAAATATTCGAAGGTGAAAGGATGTCACAAAAAGCAGTTTTCAAGATGGCCATCTTCAAATACATCTCTCAGCCCTCTTCAAAGATGGCTTAGAGAATTTCGAGGACCCACTCCATATTGAATGGCTGACAACTTCAAGAACCGACTGAATTCAGACCGCCTGTGAGGAGTGTGCATGACCCGCACCGCAGATCGTATTGACCTTGATAAGATGACGGTTCACACCATCTAAGACAGCAGACTCAGTCGGTGCTCCGAGATAACCGATTACTTGACAAAACACGGCATCCCATCGATTCCCTCAAATCCCGTGATTCCCGACTTGGCACCAGCAAATTATTTCCTGTTCCTAAAAGTGAAATGTGCTCCCTCAAAGGACACCGTCATGCGAGCTTGCACGGTCAAATTAGGTCGAAAAATGGCCGCACCCCAACATTCCAAAAAAAAAAAAAAAAAACGAGCTGATGTTTTTTCTTGAAGTCATGTGATGAAAGCATCACATGACTTCCTTTTGCACCAATTTAATGTTATTTCCCCATTATTGGCAATTTTAATGTGATTCAATTGTTAACTCTCTAAATATCACCAACAGTGACTAAATCGAATCCATATTAAAAAAAAAAAAAAAATCGCCAAATTTGTCCCCAAGTTAGCAAAAAAACTTGGCGACCAAAAGCTTGGGATATGTCACCAACTGTTTTGACAAATTATAACACCACTTGAGTTTGCATCGATATTAACAACGATTTCCCCCAAAAAGGTGTAAAAGAACTCCTTAGGAATATCTGAATGCAACCAAAAGTTGTGCACAACTAGCCCCACTAGGAGTCTACGTACCAAATTTCAACTTCCTATACCGTTTTTGAGTTATGCGAAATACATACGCACATACGTGCATACATACGTACGTACATAACTATACGTTCTTACGCAAAAATGCATATGTAGTTGGTCGAAAACAAAAGAAAACTCAACATTCATTCGAGGGCTAGCAAAATAGAAATTAAGGCCTATTTTTGAGTCCAAATTTTTTTGCGAAAATAATACTTCCTTTTTTTGGAAAAGGAAGTAAACGAGCTGATGTGTGCATCACATGACTTCCTTTTACTCCAATATAATGTCATTTTCCCATTACTGGCAATTTTAATGTGATTCAATAGTTTACTCTCTAAATATCACCAACAGCGGCCAAATTGAAACAGATTTTTAAAAAAATTTAAATGAAATTTAAAAAAATCGCCAAATTGGCGACAAAACTTGACGACCAAAAGACTGGCGATATATCGCCAAGTGTCCGACAAATTATAACACCACTTGAGTTTACATCGAAATTAACAATGATTTCCCCCAAGAAGGGGAAAAAGACCCCTTTATAAACACCCAAATGCACCCACAACTATACCCCACTAGGAGTCTACATATCAAATTTCAACTTTCTAGGACATGCCGATTTTGAGTTATGCGACATACATACGCACATACACACGTACGCATATCCTCACATACATACAATTCGTTGTAATTAACTCGGGAATCGTCACTACGGATATTTCGCTTGTCTATATGTTCTTAGGCACTTATCCACGTGTAGTCGAGTCGAAAAAAAAACTCAATAATCATTCGGGGATGAGTAAAATGGAAATTAAGGTCGATTTTTGAGTGAAATTTTTTTCGCGAATGCTATACTTCCATTTTGTAAAAGGAAGTAATATGTTTTTCTTTTTTCGTTGAAATTTAGACCTCTTGCCAGAGCAGAGGAAATTAACCCTGAAATAGAAAACTTTGCATAATAATTTGTGTTAAGAGTTTACAAAATTAAAGACAGGCCCGTTGCTTTGAATTTTTCCAGGGAAAGGGGAAAAAGATTGTTAACTTCTATTTGAGGGATATAATGTCGGGTTCTATTAGTGTCCCTTATTGAGAGATTCTACTGTATTTAAAATGTTAATAACAAGAACTTTATCATTTTATAACAAAAAAACTAATTTTTGACTTGAAACAAAATATTACAATATTGAGTATCAATTTTTGAAGATAGCCTGTATTATCATATGCCTTAATCTTCGGTGGTATTTTTTTCTAACAGAAATAGATTACATGTGCTACTATTTAGTTAAAATATTATCAGATAGGTAGCAGGGCAAATATTTCACCACTTCACTTTGCCCCACTTTCCCCGACTATCTTAAGTTGTTATTCTTGGTGTATTTACTTTAGACAAGGCTTCCCAAACTGTGGTCCGTGAACCCTTTGGGGGTCCACCAAGCAGTAGCAGGAGGTCTGCCGCAAGTTTTGGGGGAAAATGTTTTAAACACGTGAAACGACATTTAAATAATGCTCTTATATTTTGAAACTCATAATTTTCTCCTTCGTCGTATGGAGTTTTCCTTTGAACACGACATCCTAATATCTCGAGATACAATGTTATTAGACCATGTAGCCACCACACTGCAAAATTCCCAGTACACGTTGGAATCACGTTTGGAAGACTTTCATTTCAGAAAAAGTTCCGAATTTGCTCCGTTTAAAAGAAAGTGAAAACATTGCTTTCTTTCGTACAAATATAATTAACACCTCTTTTTATAAGTGGAATGTCTCAACATGATACCACTAGAAATTTTGTTCAATGAATCGCTGTCGTTTGTTGTCGAGAATGCCGGAAAAAAGGAAAGCCTTCCCTGGTCGAAGACCGTCCATTGCCGACGACTGTTAATTTTACCTCATGATATTGTGGTAAAATTAACAGCAACTACTGGTAAAGTCAAAGGAGTGGTTCATCCGTACTGTAAAAAGTGTACAAAAAAGTGAACTAAAGTTCCGAAAATATTTCTCAGAAATGTTTTCAAAGCAATTCCATAAAATGTGCTTCAAAGTGTTCTAAAAAGGGGGACAAGTGTCAGATTTCAAAAAGTGTTTAAAACGTGCTCAAAATGTATCAAAAGATTACTCTGCAAAACTAAATACCGAAGCTGTCTAGATTCTGAACCTGATATTCGAGCAGCAATCAAAAAATTACACCCAATATGTGTAGTAAAATTGTGCCAAAAAAAAAAAAAAAACAACTTCACTCTTTCCCTACTTTGGGATTCAGTTTTAAATTTTCTTTGTTTTGTAACAAATTTATTTCTGTTCGATCAATTTGATTTTTGTAATTCAGAGTTTGTAAATAAAGTTATGCATTGCAAACTACCTGCCAAGGGTCCATCCACAAATGATGTCATGCTTTGAGGAGGAGCGGGATTAAATTGTTTTAGTTTGCGATAAGGGAAGGGAGAAGGTAGCAAGAGGGACATCACACATTTTTATAATAACATTCTAATGAAAAATAGCGTGACATGTGCCAAGGGGAAGAGAGGGGGTAAGGTAAAGTGTGACATTTTGTGAAAAACAAAGGAGAGGGTCAAGGATGTTGAACAAAAGTATGACATCATTTATGGACAGTCCCCCAAGAAGTTTTTATAAAGGTCTCCGCTCTAAATATTGGTCTGCGAAAGAGGGTGCGCTGGCTAAAAAGTTAGGGAAGCCCTTGTTCAGACTATAAATTTAAATTAAGTAACTTAACCTTCCGTCTCAGAAATTTATATTTTTAAAAGAACAACGCAATACACTTCATGGGTAATGTAAGAGAAATGAATATGAAATTAGTGATTAAGAGCAGATGGGTTTAAACCTTAAAGTAGAGCTTGTGGAGCGCTACTTACGAATTTAGATAAGGAAACCTTAACAGTTGATTAATGCACAGGATTAATCTATGCAATTTACTTACCTGGTCCTGATCTTCTTGCAGTGTCTGTACCAATTCTGACAATGCCCCCATTCCTAGACGGACCCGCACCTGCACCTGCACCTGCATCTGCTCCTGCACCTGCTCCTGCACCTGCACGTACACCTGCACCTGCACCTGCACCGTAACCTGCACCTACACCGTAACCTGCACCTACACCGTAATCTGCTCCTGCATCACCTAAACAAAAGAATATTATTTTATCAAAAACATTTAAAATTAACAAAATTTAAATTTAGAAAAATAAATGTTTCAAACATTTAGGTTAGCGTCTAGAATAAAAATTTAATTTCTAACCAAGATGGTGTATAGAGGCATTCTTTTACCTTTTTTTTTTCATATTAGTGGAGTCATTACGGGTGGGGGGGGGGAGGGTGGTCTTCCCCGGGTGGTACCCATCTTGGGGGGGGGAGTGACACCCAAAGTGGAATTGCAAGTTTTTAAGAAATATACCACTCCCCCTTCGTTTCCACTCCACATAGGATGGAGTGAATACTATACTCAGGATTAGGTTCATATTGTCAGTACTTGGACCTAGTTGTGCGGAGTCGGAAGGAAAATGGCCGACCCCGACTAAGACTATGGCTTTTATATTTATTTTTTACAATTCATCCTCCTTCCTCATGAGAAGGGGGAAAAACCTCAATAGAGAGATTGATATAATAATTTCTTTTTATGAAACTTAAGCGTTGTATTTTATTGTAATCCTAAGACGCATACAACGTCAGAAATTAAATTTGAAAATCAAATTTTTCCTATAATTATGACTTTAAAATTGAAATCACATAATCCTTTCATTTTTTAAAAAAATTGAAAAGTTTAATTTGCTTCTCATTAATTTTTAAAAAATAGATGTTGATCAAATCGTGTTCTTTTTATTTTTGAAAGTTATAACTCGAGAGAAAAAAAAAACGCTTTTCTTGCTAAGTCAGAAACCCTTACTTGAGTGGTAGGCTGTCAGCCCCGGCTGAGGCCCATCTGGTGGATGGCACCCCAAGTTAAATTCAGAGTTAATAAAAAATATACATGCTTTATATGTGAAAAAAATCCCTATATGATGAGATATGGGGTACATGTACGCATGAAGCAAATTTTGCAGAAAATGCAGCTACACACTTATGTACAAATAGCTTTCATTTTTCCTACACTTCTTCTTCGCTCAATTTTTAATTTTAATTTTATTGGCTCGTTTAGAATTAATCTTAATATGAAGATTTTAAGATTGACTGCAATTATTGAGTGTTGTAACCAAGAAATCATATACTTGTTTTATTTCATACTTTTTAGTGAGAATCAAGCTCGTAGATATAGTGTTTAGATTGAAAAAACAGATATATTTTTATCATATCTTTTGTATTTGCGCTTTCGCAAGCCAACATTTATTTGAATTTACAGAACACCCTAATTTTCCTTCCGAGCTACGGGTTCCGACTTGCTCAAGGGATACATTCCTTTTGCAATTTTATAACTGAGATCGAAGTAAAAAAAAATGTTATTATTTTTGTTTAAAAGTGATTACACTTACCATAAAATGTTAGGTAACAAAACCCTTTGCTGACAGTTGCTATTAATTCAAGAATGTTAAAAAACAAGCAAACTAGGGAACAGCGTAGCTGGCTATTACTGAAAATCAGATAAACAATCGAGTCAGCTGGTTGCTATTGGCAGTTATTTTCCTATTAGTAGGCTTTTATACATGTAATCGAATTAATTGGTAGTCAGTTTTTTAAAAAATGCAAGGAGAATCAGTGAAAATTAAAGAAAAAAAAAGCTCGGAGTCGGAGTTGGCGTGTTTTATAACGACTCCAGATCCCTTCACCCAAAAATCAGTCCGACTCCACAGCCCTGGTTGTGACTTCCTCTTCTTTCAATAAAACTGAACCTCATTATCTATCACTGTGTTTGAGAAGCGTTTGAAATAATTAAGCAGCCATCGATTTCATACACTCCTAACCTTTTAACCTCTCGGCGCCCTGTGAGCTGGCGTCGAGGGCAAGTTTTTAAAAAGCGTTCATAGTTTCTAATTTGTCTATTGTACATCAGCCCACTAAAAATTTCGTAAAAAAGTCAAATGTACATACACCATTGCACCCCATAGACGCCATAGGGGTGCAAGTGGGGGCTTGAGCCCCCCTCCTCCCAACTTCTTGCTTTTAGTACTTTTTTCTTTGCCAAAATGTAAAAGCACTTCTTCTCCAGTCATTAATGACTAAGTTATTAAAAATGTCAAATTTTAATGATTCTAATCTGTCCAAAAATCAGTTTTCATGGGGAAAATATCCTGCTAAACCATGGGGAAAATATCCGAGTCCCCCCTTACAATTTTGCATATGGGCGCCCATGTGTAGTTGTGTATAAAAAATTGTACGAATTTCATGTGTTCATAGAATTTCATGTTTACATTAAATATTATTATTATTATTATTTTTTTGTGTATGTGTTTATAGGGGGGGGGACACCACAAAATACCACCCCGGGTGTCACCTATGCTAGGTACGCCGCTGTCCACTGCCGGAAAAAAATCCCTACATCAAGAAAGTCTTGCACTAGATAAATGAAATTTGGTAGGCGTATTTATACACATCTGAAAGTAAACGTCTACTGAAATTAATTTCGCGAATGAGTGTGGTGTTAGTAGCGCCATTCAGAACTTTTCAACTACTGTTGCTTTAAATGCGGGCTATAAAGTTCGTTAGCGTTATTTTTCTGTGAAATTCGACGTATTTAGTTGATGTTAAACAAGAATGCCTTTAAGAAGACGAAGAAGGCAGTATCAGTAGCTCACCGAGTTTGATTGAGATCGTGCAATAGGGCTACGATACGGTGGATTTTCTTTCTGCGATATTGTAAAAGAACTTGGCTGGAATGTATCCACTGCGCATGATTGTTAAGAGCAGTGATCCAGGGATAGGTACTGCCTCAAGAAAATCTAGTTCCGAGCGGCCACGTGGCCCTTACTGAGTGGGAAGACCCCTGTATTCGGCGTACTGCAGTGGTACTTCATACTGCGTCTACGGCAGAAATTCGGGCTGCAGTTGGTACCACAGGGACACAACGAACTACACCACCAGCTCAGTCATTTCCAGCCGAGGACTAGTTTCGTGGACAGCGCCAAGCCAGGCGCTCTGTAGCGTGTACTCCACTGACGCCAAGACTCGTTTGCGACGCCAGTAGTGTCAAGCAAAAGCTCATTGGAAGACCGAGTGAAGATCCGTTGGGTTTTCTGATGGATTCAGATTCTGCCTTCGTGCCAGTGGTGGTCATCTGTTTTTCAGAAGGAGGTCAGGGGTACGCCTGCCTCCAAACTGTCTGCGGTCTACACTCATTTTACCTATACCTGTAGTTATGCCTGAAGAGCGATTTCTTATGACAGCGGGAGCACTCTCCTAGTTATTTGAAACACAGTGACCACAAATCTGTACGTCAGCCTGGTATTTCAACCTGCAGTATTGCCATTAAGGGACCGAACTCAAGGGGGAGTTTTCAAACAGGATAACGGTCACTCTCACACCGCTGTGGCAACGTAACGTGCTTTTCAGAGTGTTGACATGTTACCTTGGCCTGCGAGATGACCAGATCTGTCTACAATTGAGCACGTGGACAATTCGGTGACAACTCCAGCATCATCCACAGTCAGCACCGACAGTCCCTGTATTGACATAACAAATGCAACAAGCACGGAGCTTCATATCACAAGTGACCAATCAGCACCTTTATGACACAATGTATGCACTCTTGCAGGTTTGAATTCAAAACTGTGGAGATTACACCGGCTATTAATATAACAGCATTTCCCATTTGAAATGCATTTTCTTGAGCTTAAATTAACCTGTGATTTTGAAAATTTAATCAATTAAACATGTTAGAGCTAGACAAACACGTTGTCAAAATTTCATTACTCTAAAATAATTTTTTCTTGGTGGTGTGATTTTTCCCCCGTCAGTGTATATCATAGAGTAATAATAAGAGTAGACCGAGCTTCTCCAGACTTGCTGATGAAAAAATTGGTTCATGGATACATCATGTGACTGGTGGAAGGCTTGGCGAAAACTTTGGCAGCATGGTTGCTCGGGCTCGACCGATGGCATTTTTTGGCCGATGGGCCGATTGTTCAATGATGGCCGATTGCCGATGGCCGATTGTTTTCCTCCAAATGGCCGATTGCCGATGCCGTTGGCCGATGGCAAAAAAAAAAAAAATTAAACAGAAATAATTTGATAAGATTGTCAGGGATTTAAAGGATCATTGATTCATTTCACTTTACTTCCTTGCTCCGAATAAGGAATTGTAATCACAAAAAAAAAAAAAAAAAATCAGTATTTCGACCTAAATTTCTATTTTACGATTATCCAATTTAAACTTCACAAGTTTTTTCGGCACATTTGTACATGCATATGTACCTAAGAACATATAGATGACCAAAATATCCAATTTGAACGTCTCCTTAGTTAATTATCGCAAATTCTCTTGTGATGTCTTTATGTGCGTAAAGTTGCGTCTCTCAAAAACTTTATGAAATAGTTGAAAACTCATACGTACGTAGCATGATCTAAAAGTTCGAGGACAAGTTGTATAAATCCTTACCCTGAATAGTTCACATAACCGAAGTACATCTACCTACAAAATAGTCACCTTGAACGACTATGCACTTATGCCAACGTTCGTATAGCTTTTAGAAGGCTTCTTGGGAGACATTTATCGCAACCTCCTGTAAGGCATCTTGCACTGCTTCTTTAACTTCATCGTGGGGAAGAAGTCGACTTTCACGTTGAGGATGCACGGTTCGATTGGTCAATAGTCTGATATGGCAAACAAATAACATAGCGTTTCGTCGGACTTAACTCCGTGTGACTTTTACCTGTTCTCAGCAAAAAAAACATTTGCATGGACGCCGCTTTCTTCCGTCAGGAGAAGATAAAGCTGCATCACAGAATGTAGCGAAAAAGTGGCTTCCAGGAGTGTTTCCAAAATTTATATGAACACTGGCAGAAGTACATAGTCCCTCAAGGTGACCTTTTGAAGGTGGATGTGCTTCGGTAATGTGAACTACTCCAGGTAAGATTTTATACAGCTTGTCCCCCAAACTTGTGGATCGTACTACGTACAATCTGTATAGGGTGCAGTTATGCTTCTCCTTTTTTCGACTGCTGTATGATGGAAGACAAAGAACAACAGCAAAAAAAAAAAAAAAAAAAAGAGACTGTTTAATAACCAATTGATTTTTTTAATTGAACATATATCTAAGATTTTAGTAATATTCTAATTATGTATGGATTTAGTGCACTAAACATAGTTAAAAAACATTAAATTATGTTGATCAATCATTATTAAAAAAAAAGAATAAAACTGTGAAACCGTCAACAAATTACGCAATTAAAGTGGAAAGATTGCACGTAGACACATTTAATAATCAAATTAAACAAAAAAGGTAAGAGATAAATTACAATATTTAATCATAACAGGAATATTTTTCTACTTATTTAAAATTTATGTGCAGGAAAGTTTGCATTTTTCATAAGAGCTATAACAGTGACATAAATTTTACGGAAAAAAGGTTCTTAAAACGCAGCTACAATAAGCAAACTCAATATTTACACCAAGTTAATAGCTGAATACATATACTACTTGATCTGATGTTTGCACACGTAATATTGAACAATTTAATTGTTTAATATTTTTTGAAGCACTACAAACAAGTTCAAATTAAATTTTTCAATTTAACAATAATTTTTTGAAATTTAAAGAAAAGGCATAACACATAAAAATAGTTATTTACAACAGAAAAAAAAATCGATCGCTATTAATGATGCAAAAAAGATGCCTAATTACGAAATACAGGTAAAACAAGCATAAGAAATACCCAAAATAACATTTCTTGACCAAAATAAATAATCGCTAATTATTTAAGAAATGCTTGAAACGACGAGGGTGGTTTGGGGGGGGGGGGGTCACCCTCTGATTTTGGAGTAATTCACAACATTCAACTTCGCTCAAAACTTCGGCCTCATTTTTTTTAGTATAAAACCGTTACCACCAACGCCTCGGAAGGGTTTCTGAATCTACTTCAGCACTTCCGAAGAAAAAATTCAAAAATCCCTTTGATTTCCGAATTATGTCACTATTCAAAACGTCTTTAATAAATTTCTTACATTAATGCTCTAAATTCTTCCTAAAGAATAGATAAAACTTGAAAAAAAAAATCTCTAATTTTATGAATAGTGTTAGTTTTAAACAACTCAGAAGTACAACTAGAGTTTAATTTCAGAAATTGAGGGTAGTTTGAGGAGGGGCACACAAGTGTTCTCGGAAATACCTACGATAGTCGCAAAAATAGAGTTCAAAATAATCATAAACATTGAGCAGAAAAACCTTTTTAAAACTTGCACCCGAGTTTGTTTTGACGTGCAGTGGCGGATTTAAAATATAGCAAATGTTGCAATTGCGCGAGAGGCCCCATAACCATAGGGGAACCGCAGGAGTTACAAAAATGCTTATGATAAATGTTTACAATTTATGTGATAGAGAAATAGGGCCCCAGAATGTATTTCGGCGGGTTTCAAACTTGTAGCTCCGCCGAAGCGATACAGAAAATTACTGCAATGCTGTGATTCATATTACAAATATCGAAAAATTAAAAATTACCGTCAATTCAACGGGAATCTAACAAAATGAAACAAAACCGGTTTCGCCATCTCATATGTTTCCATAGTCTCCAATTCGGAAGTATATCACCAAGTGATCGTCAGTCGGAGACGTTATATTAGTTTTGCATTGAAATAAGTAACTAATAGCCACAAAAAATGAGTAAATAAGCTTTTTAGAACACCCGATCGAAAACAAAAAGAGAAGTGCACAACTGGAACGTACGCACACCCCACAAATTTAGCCTTCTACAGCGTACCATTTTTGAGTTATGACTTATGAGAGATACATACGTACATCCAGCCGCAAGAAACAACGCAACAATTAACTTGTTTGGTACCTGAATGCAGTATTAAAAACTCTTTCAGGGTTGACTAAAATAGAAATTCATACTGAAATTTAAATAAACGATTTTACTTCCTAAACACAAACAACTGCATGAAATTTCAATCCTGTGAGTTAATTTTTTCTGCTGTGGCACGAGGCCTGAATTTTGAGAATTGTACATTAAATTCCTTAAATACGAGTGGCACATTACAAAGTAGCTACATACCTAATACGTTGCAATACTTCGAATTTTAATCATACCAATGGCATAAGACCACCCCTTGAACCAGATCCTTCCATTAAGGGGTTGGGGGGGGGGGGAGGGAAGTGAGGTCAATAACCCCCTTACTTTAAAAGACAAACGTTTTTCTATATAAGTGGGCGTAGTTTTGTAGTTTTTGATAAAATTTCATTGAGTTCACGTCCTTTATCCCCCCCCCCTCCCCTGGAAAAATCGGAATGACTGGCCTGTCTTGATGTGAAATCTATTCTGTTCTATTCTATATCAGCTCTATTTCGTTTATATGCAGGGAAAATCAAAAGGAATTCACATGGTTTAAATATGCATATGATGCACATTTTAAAATATTTTCAATTCACTAGATTAAAAGCTGGAATCACTTGCCAATTGGAGCAAAAGCTTCGGAGACACCTCCATTGGGATTTTTTCCTTTTACATCTTAACGAACTCTCATTGCGGCATCTCTTCCAGTTTGTTGATGGTTCAACGTCAGACTCCAAATCTTACTTCAGTAAAATTAAACAAGAAGTTATGTCCAGAACTAAAGGAGCCTACTTTCCCATATACAAATATCTACTTTCTAGTATCTGATCAATATACTCAAAAATGGCTAAAATCGCACTTGGTACATTTTTTGTCATTCCAGAAGCATGTCTGCAATTGTTGTTTCAAAAGTCATTATAAAACTGCTTTGAAAGGATCCAAGTTTCGTGCTTTGTGTTGAATTTTTTTATGAGTTTTGATGTTAACCTGCACATGTAGTTCTTCAATAATCAAACGTGTATTTTTTTTTTTAACTTTCAGTTACCTGCTGCAGATCTATTACAAGGTGTTGATGTGGATAATCCATCTTCTGAACTTCCTGTGCCAATAGCTGGTCCGTCAGTCACATCAAGGAAATCCTGATGTGTCCCAGGTTAGTAAATTTTTTTGGAAATGTTATACACAGCGAATGATGTTCCCAATTTTAAAAAAATCACTTCATTTTTTTAAAAATTCATATTGCTGATTATTTGGTTTGCCTTAAACCATGTAATGTTTAATTTATATAAAGGAATTTTGAAAATAACAATTAAAAAGTTTTCACTGGCAGTGATGTTCCCATCAATTCGTCTGAGGGTATACTCCCAGTAATCCATTACGCAAAATTTGTATGATCATATACATAGTATGTCGTAATATGAAAATTTATGAAGCTTGAGGGTATATGCTATGTGTCTAAAAAAATGTTTGAGAGTATACGGCATGTATGGAGTATGTCCTATGGGAACACCACTGTTCACTGGCTTAAAAGCTGTGACCGTATTTTTTTTCACTCATGTGCATCTCTAAACAAAATTTTTAAATAATTAAACATACACTATGACAATGAATGGGTCATTCTTCAAAAAGTATAACTTTTCTGTCACATACCTTTTACAGTAAAAACGTTAAGGAACAATTCATTTAGAAATGATTTTTAATTTCATCAAAAATATATCTATTTAAACCTGCCACCGATTTTTGAATAATAATATTTATTTTATTATATTTTTGGTTCACAACATGTGAATTCTCACCTCCGTGGCATGTCACACACCTTGTGTGGCTGTTTATGTTGCTTAATAACTTGTGTATACTTATTTATTGATTATTCCTTTCACAAGTGTCAAATGCTAATTCTTTACGAATAATTAATTTTTTTAATATTGAGTTTTAGTTCGTTTTAGTAGGACAAAAAAGAAGTCATGTCACTCAGATAATTCTCACCTCCGTTACCTAAACACAAAATGCCATTCCTCGTTAACACATGGCAATAATGACATCAAATTTTATTATTTATATTTATTGACACAAGGGAGCCTCCTTGTATATTTTCAACCATAGTTGAAGTTGTGAGATTTTTGTCGAAAAACAAAAAGATAGAATTTGCTTCAAAAACTTAGTATGGTTATTCTAACATCTCACCTCCGTGAACTTGAATTTCAGGGATGTAAATTAATGCAAAAAAAAAAAGTGAACATGTTTTCATATGCTTAACATGTGCAAATTGCAAACACAAAGGAAAAAAAAATTTCCCTGAAAAATTTATCTATTAAGCCTATATTAGCCGGAAATTCCTCACTCCCGTGACAGACCTTATCAATGTCATTATTTGTGAGGTGAAAATAAATGATGGAGGAGAAATACATCAATAATAGGCATTCCACCAAAATTTTAAATTGCCAGTGTATCTTCAAATGTACTAAATACTTTTTTTTAACATACATTTGAAACTACTAATTAAGCCGTACTTCAATTAAGAGAGCTTAATATTATGTTCCCACTAATCATTAAAATAGCTAATTGTTTGCACAATTAACAAAATTACTACTTTGATATTAAATTGGCCTCAAATTTTAAATTTTTCAAGTTTTTCTTTCTTTTTTTTTCTATGAACGAACAAGGCATTTTTTTTATTTATGAGCAAAATAAGAAGTTAGCTGGGCCATTGTTTATGGTTACTTCTAGTAGGTAACACTTTCATGTAAGAACAAAAGGTTTCGAAGTTGAAAAATATTTGCGTTCAAAAGTTACGTTTTCTGAAGAGTGACGACCCATATACATATTATTAAGGGATTACTAGCTGCTTCTGTATGAGGTGGTCTCTAAATAAAGTTGTTAAAAAATTAAACATACACTATGACAATATATACATATTATTAAGGGATTACTATCTGCTTCTGTATGAGCAGATTTCTTTACATTTATTTCTCAACAATTTCTTTTAGGATAGTTTTTCTTATTCATTTGTTAGTTTTATACCATCATGGAGTTTGTGTGTACTGGAGAAGAAAACATATCAGCTACCCCAAAACCCATGCTTATATTATTTTGCCATAACATATACATATTTCCCTATGCACATTGTACATGCATACTATCTTGTACAGAGTTGCCATGACGTAAGAAAACCTGAAAATTAATGGAATTTTAAAATAAAGGGGGGGGGGGGACGGAAAAGTCGGGGTGTTTCGAAATTTTCCTTGAAAACCTGGAAAGCTCAGGTAATTTTCCTTTTTACTTCACATTCCTTACAATTCACATAAATGATGGCGTATAAGGTATTATTATTATTATCATGCTTTAATTTTCTTTTCTACTTCCTTTTACAAAAAAGGAAGTATTGTATTCGCGAAAAAATTTTCACCCAAAAATCGGCCTTAATTTCCATTTTGCTCACCCCCAAATGAATGTTAAGTTTTTTTTTTTCGACTCGACCACACGTGGATATGTGCCTAGGAGCGTACAGACACCCGAAATATCCATTTTGACGATCCCCGAGTTAATTACAATGAGTTTTCTCGTGACGTCTGTATGTACGTATGTATGTGCGTATGTGTGTATGTATGTCGCATAACTCAAGAACGGATTGTCCTTTGAAAGTTGAAATTTGGTACGTAGACTCCTAGTGGGGTCTAGTTGTGCACCTTCTTTTTTGGTTGCATTCGTATGCTCCAAAGGGGGTCTTTTGCTCCTTTTTGGGGGAAAATCATCGTTAATTTCGATGTAAACTCACGTGGTGTTATAACTTGGCGATATATCGCCAGTCTTTTGGCCGCCAAGTTTTGTTGCCAACTTGGCGACAAATTTAACGATTTTTGTTTATTTATTTAGTTATTTTTTTTAATCTGGTTTCTATTTGGCCACTGTTGGTGATATTTAGAGACTAAACAATTGAATCATATTAAAATTGCCAATACTGAGAAAATGACATTAAATTGGAGTAAAAGGAAGTCATGTGATGCACACATCAGCTCGTTTTCTTTTGAAGTTGCAAAAATTAATGCCTTGATAACAAGTAAAATAAATTTTAAAAAATGGTCATTTTACTTTAAGGTTTCTTTTCTTTCTTTTGTTCTTTTCTCTTTTTTTTTTTTTCTCTTGGAAAATATTATAATATCTATTATAAAAGGTAAATTTATTTAAAGGCTGTGTTTTCGCATCTTTCATGTCTTGCATATGCAGTCTAGGCCTGTTTAAGAGTAAAGTGGTAAATGTCCTTTCAGTACGAGCCCCGCCTGTGGGTTTTGGGGATAGTGGAAAAGCACTTTAATTGTTTGAGTTGAAATTTGAGTGGTAACTTTTTTGTGAAGACAATAGTACTTCTTTTTCTTTTTACACAGAAGTAAAAAGCTACATGCTTATGTTGTCTGAAATGTGAAAATTTTCAATTGCTAAAAACTTTCTGAATCTTCAATTACAATTTCTTGTCCTATTTGTATTTAGACAATATTTTAGGTATTTTGCCTGATTTTTTTTTTTTTTTTTCACTTTTTTCAGAGGTTAAAGAAGAGGAAGGCGACGGCATCTGAAGGGGGAAAAAATCGAAGTTTTTAGGTGAGCTGTTGCAGCAGTTTAATATAATGCAACAGTCTTACAATGAGAATTCGAGGGAAATGCTGAAAATTATGAGGAGATCCGTACAAAATGATGACACCATCATCGAAGTGCTACAGGATCAAACAAACATTTTAAGATCTTTGTAGAATAAATAAAACTAGTCGACCCGTGCGAACTCCGCACTGTACTTCGAATCGTTTCACAAGTTATTTCGCTCTTTAAAAATTTCAAAGAAAGAATATTATGAAGAAAAACCGAAAAAATTAAACGGAAAAAAGTAAGCGCACAAGAAAAGGCATGTAATTTGAAGACATCAGTAACAAAACCTCGTTAAATACAACGTTGTGATAATTTGATCATCGCTCCCCTTTTGGTTGTACGTATTTTCAATGCAAATATAAATATCATTAAAAGTTTGGCTGAGTGACACGTGAAAAATCAGTAATTTTGCATGTGAAAAAACAGGTTGTGGCAAATACAGTCCTGACCATGTGAGCATCTGACGGAAAAAAAAAAACATTAAAGAGATATTTAGTGGCACGGATTCGAACTGGCGCCATTTTGATTAACAGTACGACGCTCCAACAAACCTAGCAACTGTGCCTTCCATTTCGAATGCTATTCATTGAAGGAATGCGTAATAAAACACAGTAAAAAAAGTTTTTCGCCGAAAAAAATATAATAAGATCATGCGTCTATGTTTTGTCATTAGCCAGCATGATACGATTTAAAATTATTCGTAAAACATGAAATTCGATTAAAGAATGAGGAAGATCTCACGTAGCGATTGAAACAAACATTCTAGAGAAGAAATAAATTCGGTTGAAAAAATAAGTGTTTTTATTTTTGAATATTTAACAATTTCCCATAGCAGGCTTCTTTAACCTGTACGGCTTAAAATCCCGCACTTGCTTTTCTTTTAATCGAACACATAAAATTCAAAACCAAAACCAGTTGAACTGAGTCCGTTTTTTAAGTGTAATTTTTCGAACGTACACATTTTTTTTTTTTTTCAGCCGAAAGCAGAAGAGTAAAAAATGATTTCTTACGAATGAAGTTGATAATAATTTTTATGTTTTATATCGTATTCTAATAAATAATAAAAGATTTACTGGTTGAAACTCCTACTTTTAATTTGGCGTAGTATTTTTTCATTTGTACAAAAGTTCGAACACTGCTATTAGAAAAATCTACATTTCAGTAGACAATGAAAATGTTTTTCTGCACAAAAAGGATTCCCTTGAGGTATATCTAATACTTTTTTTTATGCTTACATTACACTCAGTCGTCTGGACGGAGTCAAAGCTTTAAAAAAAAAAGGGAAGAACACCCTTCGATTAGCAGTCAACTTATCTGAATGATAACTGTAGCCTGCATAAAGGGGTCGAAATACCAAATAGCATTCCCACTGCATTTATTTTATTTCGAGTGTTATCTGTTGTATCTTATGAGTACATGTAATGCGTAATATTATTGTAAGTTTGCTATTATGTCGGACAGCCCGAACTGGCCCGAAGTTCAAACAGTTTATAGCCGAACGCTCTACCGAAAAAAAAACCCCTCAGGTAATTTGGAATTTTTTTTTTTGCCAAGAAGTGTTTTTATTTTCGAAAATGTTTACAATTTGTTATCGCAGGCTGTTTGAACCGTTATGTCTTAGATGGCAGCACGTGTTCATCATTTAACAGCACGGTTAAAATACAAAATAATTTGAACTAAGTTCTTTTTTCAGCGTAGCTTTTTTCAAACGTAGTAAAAATGTGATACGCTATTTGTTTTTTTGCAAAAAGAAGAAAAATATATATATTACCCTTTAAATTGAGGTAGTATTTTTTTTATTTGTACAAAGAGTGAAAAACTCATTAGAATAATCTATATTTCAACATACGATTTATTATATTTTACTGAACAAAAAACAATTTCAATGTAGTCTGAAATCTTAAACCTGATACTTATATTTTCTCTTACATTATGCTTTAATTTTCTTCCTGGAGCCAAAGCTTAAAAAAAAAAAAAAAAAACCTTACAATTGAGTTTCAATTTATCTTCGTGTTGCATCAAGTTCTCATAACAGCTAGGAGCGTTTCTACCTCATGTATTCCCTCTTTTTTGTTATTCATTGTTCATGTAATGCGCGATAATTTTCTAATTTTTTGACGCAGATCGTCCGGAAGTGGGCCCGAACACGCATTCTCCTAGTTACCAGTCGAATGCTCTGCCGATCAAGCTATTCAGCTCTGTCGGTAACAGTGCAAGTTAAAGTTATAAATTTAACCGAAAACCTAATTCTGGTTCTTTAAAACAGGTTTTTTTGCCCGAAAAAACAATTTTTAGACCGTGGGTCTATTTTTCGTCAGTAGCCTGCACGATAAGCTTTAAAATAAATTGTAAATCACAGAAATCGATCAAGAATTGAGGAAAATCTCGCGTAGAAACCAAAAAGAGGCTACAGAAATAATATATAAGGATACACTTGGCAGTTTTATTGCGCATTTTGGCTTCAAAAACTTTTACTTGTATAAAATGAAATAAACTGTACTTTTATGAGTGAATTATTCTTTTACTTTAGGCTTCAGTACACTTTGGCATAAATGTAATACATTTTATACCATTTTAGAAGCAATGGCCACTGTTGGTAAAATTTTGTTCTTGACAAAAGAAAACTGCAGCTCTTTGTTTCTAATATCATTAAATAATCATCATTACGTATGAGAGACATCATTAAATAATTTATACAGGTCTGTCAAGTACGCAATATTATTCTTTGAAGTGATGAGATTGTCGTGCAATTCTTTGTCTTTGTTTCCAAGAACTCTATCACAGAGTCAAATAGATTGTAAAATCGAGTCAGACAGTTACCTCTTGATAACCAACGCACTTCTGTGTGATATAGCAATCGGTTGAAATATTCATCATTAGCAACACAAAACTGATTAAATAATCTGTCATTTAAAGAGCTTTTTCGGATTTTATTGACTGCTTTGATGATATATTGCAGTGATTGAGAGAGGCGCTCACTCAAATTTTTCGCAACCAAATGTTGTCTATGAATGACGCAATGTACAGCGAGCACATCTGGAATTTTATTTTTTAAGTACGCTATGACGCCTTTGTGACGTCCGGTCATAGCCGGAATGCCATCCGTAGTAACAGCTGTTATAATATTCTTCAGTGGAGTTTCTTTCTCATCACAAAATTTTTTCAGTGTACACTGTTATAACCAAAGGTTCCAGACGAGTGAATATATTCCCTCTAAGGTGAAAGCATGGTGCCCTAAGGTGCAATACTGACCAGGAAATAGAGCATAGGAGCCAAAAAACATGCAACCACAGAAGACTTGCTGCGCATGCGCTTTTGCCTTAGACATGCATTCAACCACTTCAATATGGCGGACAAATGATGGTTGCATCTATGTGTCTTTCACATTGAATGAAGTACACTATTGGATTAAAACACAACTTTTCTAGGATTAATTATCCGAAATAACAAGTACAGCTTTTGATCACTTTGCAGCTTTTAGGGCTTTCAAACATAGTTAAAAGTATTTAAAAGTGCATTTACTGCTTTTCTGTTACCGTTACTGTCGTTTAGTTTCAGTTAATTGTTACTGTCGTGAAATTTCCATCATTCAAAACGCTACCAAAAATATCTATCATTATTTTCTTGAGTACTCAATAAGCAGCATTTAATCACCAAAATAACCAGCTAAGATTATCAATAATCAACGAGTGAGGGCCAGAAAAAAAATAAACTTCTCCCTTCGCATTGGAGTTTACCGCCATCTATGGTACAGTTTGACAACTATCGGACAGGAAATAGTTACTGTCTAGTCCTCTAGATGGCGTTACACGAAGAAACGCGCGTTAAGCGTAAAGGAGTGGTTAAGTTTGTTAAAAGCAAAAAACATTTTTAAATTAGCCATCGCCCCCATAAACCACTTCAACGCCACCCAATCTTCCCTGTGCCCTTTACTGCCCCCCTATAGGTCTCCAGCGCCCACAAGGGGGCGCTATCGCTCACTTTGAGAAAGACTGAACTAAATTATCATCAATAAAATGTCGATTTTTTTTTTTAATTTATCAAGCCACTATATATTTTCATTTATTGTAGTTACAGATGAATTATATTAAAAATTGTAATTAAGAAAAGAAATTGCAGCAATTTAAAAAATATCAGTGCTCATATTTTATCCATTATTCTTCAATATATGATTTTTAAAAAAATATCACGAAAAGCAACTAGAATGTTTTTTCAATTATATTTACTCCTTTCTTAATGTTATTAAATGGGCCAATTAATGCTACAATTTGCCGTTTAAAGTTTTCACGTCTTTTAAACATGTAAGTAAGATTGGCTTGACAAGATATTAAGGCTACGGCTGTTCCGCGATTCATAGCCGATTCTGAAAACAATATTTTATTTCATTCTGTGCCACGGCGCAGTGCTCAGATGGAGAGGAATAGAATCTAAGTTCCTTCTCTCCCGAAGCAGAAAATCACAGTAACAGTAAGCTTACCATTCCATTTGAAGAGCGGTTTACATTTAAACTTTAAGTGCGTTGTCTAGTGCAAACAGCGTTCGAAGTAAGTGAGCAAACACCTTTCCTCAGTGCAAACGGGGTGCTACTCAGGGTTGCCAGACGTCCCGGATTTCAAGGGACAGTCCCGTATTTTGAAAATTTGTCCCGCGTCCCGGTGAACTTCCATACGGGACGGCTAAAGTCCCGTATTCTAGCTAATAACAATATTTTACAAAACAAGACATTATAGGGGAAAAAATAAAACAAAAAATGTCAAATGAAGAACAATAAGAAAATCAAAGAGCAAAAAGTTTCAAGACGGCTGACTCTATAGTAAACTGCTTGACTAACTCATTGATTGAGTTAGACTTAGATTTATTGTCAGTTTTAAAACTTTCAACCGACAATACCAAGGCTAATTTTGAAACAAAGCGGTCAGCATATACATTAGGGAGAAAAACAAAAATTTACTGAAGTCAGGGTGTTTAGCTCATATAGTTAACACTGCATTTCGCCATACTGTTGATACTTTAGAAATTGATGTTAAAGCTATTGTTTTAAACTTTTTTTTCACATTTTTCTAGATCTGCAGTTAAGCGGAATGAGCAGAAGGAGTTTTTTGAGTTTGCTCACCTAGAGTTTAAAGAGCAACTAAAGTTTATCCTGACACGATGGTTAAGTTTAGCTTCTGCTGTAGATCGACTCATTAAATCTTGGCCTGCCCTCATGAATTATTTTATAATCCATCCCTAGGCCTCTGCTTCGCAGAAAATTATTGCTATTAAATAAAGAAAGTACAGCTGAAACATAATGTTAAACTAATGAGGTTGCATTAGTTTTCCATCTTCTTAGTAGTAGTGTAACGGCACCAGTAACAGAGATGCTTAAGACATCGCTCTCGGGTTAATACAATTTTTTGAGCCTTTTATTTATTTAGACCTTTTAAACTGTTTTTCGCTCATGCACCAACATCTCATGTAACGTTTGGATGCTTCTGGAAATTATTTGGGAATTAACTAATTCCTCTGAATTAGTTAATTCTATTTTTATTTGCTCAATTTCGATAAAATGTCCGACCCCCAGTATAACAGTCTCCAAAAAATCTGATGATACCCAGTAACAGATAGGTTCAGGAAAAGGTGAGTTATGGTCAACATTCCTTTTTGCTCTTCAAAATGTGCAAAAGTTCTTTATTTTTAGAATTGAAGCCTTATTAAATTTTAAATGAACATGAATCACCAACTGACCTCATGGTGGCTGTTCCTAACCTTCCACCACTGCCTTGTAAATACCAACTGGCTCATAAAATTCACTCTGATAAGCTGATGGTTGCACCATATTCATGAGCCGCAGCAACATCAGTTTTACCCGCCTAACATTCTTATTATTTAAATCCAAACTTATAACTGTCTGTTACTGGACCCTTGTCTGTTACTGGTGCCGTGACTCTAACACAGCGTTTCTTAATTTCTTTGATTAGTGGAACCCTTTTAAATGCTCACTTTTTTCGTGGAACCCTTAGTTTTTTGTCAATAGCTTGCAGTGACGTAGGCAAGGTTCTGTTTCAGAGGGAGCCCAGGGTCTTTCTTCGAAGAGGCTCTTTCTTTAACTATCTGTCGTTAAATTGATAGTTAAATAGACTTCATTATTGACCATGCTAACTATTGCTAACTGCTAATCATTATAAATTATTATACGTAAAACACCAAAACACTCCTAATTGTATAGGCGGCTGGTGACCCAAAAAAGTGGGGGATCAAAGGAGATGCGGGGCAGGTTTGGTGGGTGACACCCCTAAAGTTAAATTTTTTCTTCAAAAATTGGGCAGTAGAATTTTTGCGTCATTATTAATTAATTGACCTTCTTCCAAAAATTCGAGAAACGGACTCAAAAAAAACGGGACCTGATGGCCACAGAAGATCCTTTCCTACAAAATCAAAGTTCCATTTTTATTTTTGCAAAATAATAATATGAGAAAAAGCATAAAACAAGCACTTATTAAGTCAGTTCTTACTTTAAACACGTGAATAGATCATCACTATCATTTTTCATTCGACCCTTAAATTTGAACTTAGAAAAGTGGAGGAGCCCCTTTACTGTTGAAAGTGAGAGGGTAATTGCTCCACTTGCCCTATCTTACGAACCGCCTCTGCATATCTGTGATTCTGAGTATTTTTAAAATGGATAAAAAACCTCAGAATTTATGCATGAGTTTTATGATTAAAATATTTTCTTGATTAGGAATAGAAATACTGATGTGTTTTACCTACATTAATGTTAATTATTCACTAACATTTAGAAAGAAAAAGTTTTTAAAACTCAAAACCTAAAATGTCACTTATGTTTTAGCATTTTTTAAAAATTTATTTATAGAATAAATCAGAGATTTTGATGTCACTGTGAAATATGTTGACTTAAATTGGTCCTCACTCTTTAAATGTTAAAGTTGTACTTTCAACTGCTGCCATAGATACTGGGAGAGTGACCAGTATTACGACTAAAATATTTGAAATTTACGTCAAAAATAGTAAGTTTAGCCAATATTTGGTAGTAATGTAGGAAAGGGAGCTTGGGGTGCCCTCTCAAAAGTTTTTCAACGTTGAAGTCATTTTTAAGTGGCAAATTTGAAAGATGTGGAATGAAAACAAGCAAGTCTCATGGAACCCCTGAGAGAGCTTCGTGGAATCCTGGGGTTCCGAGGAACACAATTTAAGAAACGCTGCCCTAATGTGTCCGCCGTTTTTGTAGTTGTTCGTAAAAAACTTTAAAATGAATCTACAACTGCAGCTGATAACTTTATGTAGAGAGCAGATTTGGAGATAAGTTTTATGAATTGTTCGTCACTAAAACCTTAAAACATCTTGACGGTAGAAAATTACAATGTCTGACTGAGGGATACCAGACATTTTTTGAAACAGCTGTGAATTTACATGAGAAAAGTAGATTGATTTTACAGATAAAAATCCCCTTTCTGTTTTAAGACCGATTGCACCGTTCAACTTATAGCGAACGCAAGTAAAAAACTAATTAGCACCTGTTCCTATCAACGTCGATCTGTTTACTGAATTTCGTTCTGTTGCTTACTTTATTCTTTGAGTTAGAGTTTCTCCGAAAATGTACCCACAACCATAAACATATTACTGAGAGAAATCTTCCGAAAGTTATTAAACATAGTTGTTCATCATCCTTTAAAAATACAATACCAGTAATTGCACTCAATCTCAAAAATACCCCCCCCCCTTCTACTTTTCAAAGCCTGTCCCGTATTTACTGATCTTAAATCTGGCAACCCAGGTGCTACTGTACACTAGGGTGGAACGAAAAAAACAAAGTTTTTATTTTCGAATTGTAATAGTGCAGAAAAGTTGCGATTGGTGAAGACTTACAAAACAAAACAAAAAATTTTAAAATCGGATAATATCTTCCGATCCCGCAACAAGCCTAAAAATTTGAAAAAATGGAAATTTTCATGTTTTTAGTGATTTTTTAAAAACTTTGCTCCAACGTTTCTTTTTAATACTCTAAGACGGAAAAGTTACGATTGTTAAAGCCTTCAGAAATTTAAAAAAACATATTGAAATCAAATAATACCTTCTGATCCAGGAACAAGCATGAAAAGTTAAAAAACGGGAGAATTTCATCTTTTCTTAGTGATTAAAAATAAAATTGTTTTTCTTGTTTCTTTCCCCGGTGTTACAGGGAAAAGCCTTTTAAAAAACCCTATATTACACATAAACATTAATTTATTTCTTGATTTTTAAGGTATCTTCTAAACATGCAAAACTACCATTCTTTACAACAATGAAACATTTTCAAATAATAAATTGTTATAAAATATTTACCAAATTTACAATCCAGTATACAAGTCTTATTGTTTTAAGTGTTACTCGTTGAAGCTAATTTATAATCAGATTTTTTGGAAAATTCGGGCATAATTGATCTAGATTTCAATGTTGCTCTTAGTAGCCATCTCTTGATTTAAATCCACACACTTTGAGCGAAGCCTCCGTCACTAGCTTCAAACATCTTTCGACAGTTTGCGTATGGCAGGGGAATAGTTTTATATCCCAGTCGGGTATAGTGCCTGTTGCAATAAGATTTTCAATGTCTTTGTTAGGAACTTTTCGAAGAAAAGGTGGAGAAGATAGCTTTGTCGTATTCCAATTAATAATATCTGTGTAATCTTCTGCTTCGAAATTTAGAGATGGAATGACAAAGTTTCTAATGCTTTTGCTTTTAGAAACAGACTCCCTGACTTTCAAGACGTTTTTAAACGCTAGTTCTCTTATGTGCCTGCTTTCATCAAACACCATTGACATTAATAAGTTTTCGGGATGCGCAAAGAAAGAGTTTCTTTCAATGACAGGGTAAACAACTTGTTTTAGATTGCCAGGTAAGTATCGACAGGTTTGAATTGTTCTGTAAACATGAATGGCACCGTCTGTGAAATTTTTGCGGTTCTTTATTTCAAACCAGATCGGCATGTAACATCTCAAAATAAAAGTCACCATGTCTTTTAACTCACCTGATGGGATCGATACACTTACGTACAGTCTAAGGACTCTATTTGCACAAGTGAGCCATCTGGAATGTGAGAGTGGGCCGGGGTCACGATTTGACAAATCATTTGTGCAATTGCCACCCTTTATTGCCTGAGATATATCTGAAAGATATATTTGATCCTTGCTCACGCACTTTCTGTTTACATCTGGAATTGTACAGTCAATTGCTTGAAAATCTATTACTGGCAGTTTTTCGCAATCTCGGAGTTGTTCTCCTATTAGTCCAGAAAACGAACTTAAGCCAGTTGTTCCACCATCCAAATGCAGAAAAAGATGGCGAAAAGGCAACTCAATGAAATGTTAGAAACAAAGAGCCCATTGCAATGGTCGTGGTTTATCCTTGTCTCGGTTGTAAGATCTCATGAAATTGAGATATTTTTTGTAGAAGATATCGATGAGCTGAGCAATTCTTTTTAGGGAGTTTGTAGGAATCGAGGCCTTATCAAAAAAACATTTAAACTTTTTGCGCCACTATGTCCTTAACAATGGAAAAACTCACTTTCGTGTTATTGACTTTTCTAGCTAACTCAAATCTCTCTTGAAAGCAACTTTGAAGTACATTTTCATAAGTAGGGAGCTTGTTTGTTGGCAAATCTCTCGGGTGGCCAAATATAGGGCACTGAAAGGACTTTCTCGTAATTCTTTTCTGCAAAGATGTATTCATGATTGAAACACGTTTAGCAGAGCAAATCGATTCGATTCGATTCGATTCAGAGTCATAACTGACTACAACTGTATTATGTCGAGGGATCTGCATACTAAGTGCCTTGCCTCCATTATTTTTTATACCGATAGATGGCAGCACCACCACCGGATCCAACAGTTAATGAGAATTTTGAACTAATCCAGGAGCTAATAGCTACCTGAAATTAGCACCCCCAGAGGTATCGTTTCACTTGGAGGACATTGAGACCACGAGCATATTTAACGTCGCCCAGTCCCCTTTAATGACGACGGTGGGTCTTCGACCATCGAGGTTCGAACCCGAGGCCCTCCGGCTCCGAATCCGACACTCAACCGATCGGGCTACCACGGCCCTAGAGCAAATCGACTTCACACGCACATTAGAAACATTTAGAAATACTGATGCCAGCACGACTGCTTTATTCATTTAAGTAAGATACCTATAGACACAAGCCAACTAAAAAGCTCATAAATTCAAGATCGTGAGACGCTAATGGGGTATATTAGATGCATACACTCGCGGGATTAAAGGGCCATGTGGACAATTTCACAGGCAGGCTAATACTAAAATATCACATTTGTTTTATAAACAAACGTTCTTCCATTAGTATTTCATACCGAACTTATGAGGATCGTTAAACTAAAATAAAAAAAAAGCTGAAAAAGGGCTTAAGTTTACATTTTTTCAAACATATAGGTTCGTTGCGCGATCGGAAGACATTGTTTTATTTCAAAAAGATTTTTTTTTTTTTTTGAAGTCTTCACTAAACGTAACTTCTCCGTTTTGTAGCCTGAAAAAGTACGTTGAACCAAAAATGTTAAAAATTCGGGAAAAAAACCCCTGAAATTCTCAACTTTTTCGATTTTTTAGGCTTGTTTCTGGATCAGAAGGTATTATTCGATTTCAATTTTTTTTTTTATTTCTGAAGGTTTTACCAATCGTAACTTTTCTGTCTTAGAGCCTTAAAAACAAACATTAAAACAAAATTTTTGAAAAATCACTAAGAAAACACGAAATTTTCCATTTTTTCAAATATTTAGGCTCGTTGCGGGATCGGAAGATATTATCCGATTTTTAAAATTTTTGTTTTGTTTTGTAAGTCTTCACCAATCGCAACTTTTCCGCACTATTACGATTCGAAAATAAAAACTTTGTTTTTTTCGTTCCACCCTACTGTACACACTGGCAGATGAGTCGCTCATTTATTTCCTGGTTTTCAAACTTGGTTGACATACTGCCGTGTGATTAAATAGCATAAACTACAGTTGGCGCTAACCTGGCGTCACTGTGAAAACTACGCAGATCCTAACCATAGCATTTCGAAGCTGCTAGGCGAGTTTTGCCTCAACTATAGTAATAACTGTATTTTAGTTTATGACCAAGTTCAATGTTATATTAGAAATGGTTTTAAAAGAATGGAATTTTCCGTCTTGATTCTGCTTTTACAACTAGCAAATATTCTTCGTGTTAATATCTTTCCTTTTCTACCCTTCTTACAGTTACCCTGTTTCATCTAGAAAAAGAAATTAAATGTATTTAAATATTGTATGTGTTCTGACGCATGAAGTTTATCTTAATATGAGGTCGGTACTCGGAGTCAGGGTTTCTTTTATTTTTTAATTTAATATTAGTTCTTGTTTCCCCGTGATTTTTTTTTTTTTTTTGCTCTTGTCTGCAATAGGAAATAACAATCAAATTTTACCCGGAGTATGGGGCGATGTGAAATAGTTAAGATGACTGAGCTTCTTCAAAATTAACAAATGAGGCCGTGAGAAGCAAAGGGATGCAAGTGGACTATTTTAAGTTTCGAGTAAAACGCGTTTAAAGATCAGATCCTAAGTAGACTTTCATTGAAATTGTTTTCTAAATCATTCTGTACAGCAGCACCTACCAGGGCTACTAGTACAATCTCTTGACCCAAGACAGAGGAGAGGTTCACCTACCATTTGTACTGGTTATCTCCAAATTTTTAATTTTGCCACCTGCATCCCTTTGCTTCTCACTACCTCAAATGGGAAATTTATTTTGAAAATTACAGTACTTAAAGAAAGATCATTCTATCTTGAAGTAAAACTTGCATTGAAACCAGGGTTGCCTGACAGAAACTAGTTTTTGCGTGCCAGTGGTAGAAAATAATTATAACCGGTAAAAACCGGCAGAAACTGGCAAAAACTTAAAAGCATCTTTAAAAATTCAAGTAATTAATAAATGATATTCGTTTAAGTAAACAAAAAAAATAAATAAACTCAATTTCGTCATTGTAAAAATAAATCTTATGCTAGTGTCTTTGATTTAGTTCAGAAAGGGAACTTTTCAATTGCAGATGCTCGAAATATTTGGATTAATCTAACCAAGAACGAAAATCATATGGGTTTTTAGGAAAGAGGAGTAATATACAGAATTAAACCGGCATTACTGATTGTAATTTCCTCTCTAATATGCTTGATCTAAATTGCTTGTGATTGAAATTATCATGTGCTTCAAGAAGAAATTGTCAGAATTTTACTTGCCAATATTAACCTAGATTTTGTACCTAATGTCACAGCTTTTCAAAACAAATCGACCCCATTTCTCGAAACTTATGTTTCCAGTTAAATTTTTACCACTACCCCAGTTACTACATGGTGGACCAGTTTTAAAAAAATATACAATAGATAAAAGTTTCACGAATATTGCTCGTTCCTTCACTGTTATAACCAGGGGTTCCAGACAAGTGAATATATTCCCTCTAAGGTGAAAGCATGGTACCCTAAGGTGCAATACTGGCCAGGAAATAAAGCAGAAGAGCCAAAAGAACATGCAATCACAGAAAGACTTGCTGCGCATGCGCTTTTGTCTTAGACATGCATTCAACCACGTCAATATGGCGGACAAATGGTGGTTGCATCTATTTGTCTTTCACATCGAATGAAGTACACTATTGGATTTACACACAACTTTTCTAGGATTAATTATCCGAAATAACAAGTAAGTACAGATTTTGATCACTTTGTAGCTTTTAGGGCTTTCAAATATAGTTAAAAGTATTTGAAAGTGCATTTACTGCTTTTCAGTTACTGTTACTGTCGTTAAGGTTCAGCTTATTTTGTTACTGTCGTGAAATTTCCATTATTCAAAACGCTACCAAAAATATCTATCATTATTTTCTTGAGTCCTCGATGAGCAGCATTTAATCACCAAAATAACCAGCTAAAATTATCAATAATCAACAAGTGAAGACCAGAACAAAAATGATTCTTGTGCTTCGTAGGATATAACAGACTTAGAATGCAAAAACGTAAACAGCAAAAAAAAAAAATCTTTCTCCGTGTGACTTTTTTTTTTTTCCTTTTTCATTCAAGTGTTTAAATCAATAATTAACAAGTGAAAACCTTAGTAAAAATGATTCTTGTGCTTCGTAGATTATAACAGAAAACTAGTGGAAAAAAAAATCTCTCTCTCAGTCTAGCTCTTTTTTTTTTTTTTTTGCTTTTTCATTCAAGTGTTAGAATCTTTTCCTGTTAGCGGTTAATGTCTCGGTAGCGTGAGAAGTTTCTTTTGGTTTTTAAACTATGGAAAAACTTCTTGTGCGTTTTATTTTGTTACTCTTGATTAACGTTTATGAAACGATTTTGTTTTTCCGTAACTGTAATATCCCAGAATATTTTTGGCTCTTCGTGTAAATAATTCATAAGTACCTTATCTATACTTCATTTTCGACACGGTCATGTTTTAATAAATGTATAATTTCTCTCATTATTTAAATAATTACTCGTCTTTAAATTATAACATATTTGTGACATTTCTTTGATATCAAGTGAAGGGTAGATATTTATTGTTTTATTAACTTTTAACGTTACTTTGTAAAAAAAAAAAATAAAATAAACTCATCAGAATGCCGAATTTTTTCACACGTTTTTAACGGCCCACAAGTTATTATCTTATACTAATAAAATCTAAATATCTATCTATCTATGTCCTGTAATAATCGGTATCTTGAGTTTAAATTTCAAGGTAAAAATCTTACCATTTTTCCGATTCTTTCTGGGCGTTTGCATCTTTTGACTTCATAGAGAGTTACTAAAATTGACTAAAAAAATCACAGTACTATCAAACTAAAAAAAATTCAATATATTAACAATATTTACAAATTCAAAGCAAATTCTTTGCAAATCGGACTGTATTAAAAAAAATCTTCGTTGTTCTAACGATTCGATTTATTTTTTTTATCTCAATCAGTTCACTTCAAATCAGGAAAGCGGTGGGCGAAAGGAAAAGTTCAAAAAATAAAAGTTCAAGGCTAACCTTGATCGCGACATCCTCCCACCTTGAGCTCTTCACCAATGAAGAACTCAATCTGCTGTGAAGCCTAGTCTCTTGGGTTCTTTTACTATTCTTCCACTTCGCGTTACCACTGGTTCCTGGTTCTTCCGAGTAGTGGCTTTATCTCTCAAAAGGGTACCTTCATCGTTTTCTGTTATTTCTAAACTGTACACACGTTGCACAGGACGTGTGACAATTCCGGACTTAGTTTTTATGCGGACAACTCTGGCAATGCCATCCTTGCCTGGTAGGACTTCAAGAATTCGTCCAAGTGGCCATTGCAACCGTTTTAGATTGTCTGATCCTATGAGAACAATTTCGCCTACAGAAGGAGGCTTAGCTTCCTTTGGACATTTTCTTGCATGTTTCAGCTGTCCAAGGTATTCTTGCCGAAATCTCTTTCGTAGGTCTGCATGTACTCGTTGTAGATATGAATATCTTTTTCGCAAGTAGGTGACATCTACTATATCGATATCAGGTACGCCGCATTCTCTGGTTTCTTGGAGGAACATGGAAGGAGACAGTGCAACCAAATCATTTACATCTTCTGACAAGTACGTTAAAGGTCTCGAGTTTATCAGGCTTTCGATATCACACATTACTGTGTTCAGCTCTTCGTAAGTCAGCGAAGCTTGACCTAAAACTCGACGCAGAATTTGCTTTATCGTACCTATCAACCGCTCCCACCATCCGCCCCACCAAGGGGCTGAAGGTGGTATGAACCTCCAGGTTATTTTCTTCAGCGACGACTGTGATTCTATCTTTCCCCAATCTAGTTTGCTTAATTCATTGTGAGCTTTAACGAAGTTGCCTCCATTATCGGAATATAAAATTTCTGGCCTTCCTCGTCTAGCAATAAATCTTCTTAACGCTTGGAAAAAGGCTTCTGCTGTTAAAGAGGTTATCAGTTCTATATGCACCGCACGATACACAGCACAAGTGTAGAGAACTATCCAGGCTTTCGTTCCGTCTCTTAAGTATAACGGTCCAGCAAGATCTGTGCCTGTGATTTCGAATATTGTTGCATCTCTAACTCTATCCTCAGGTAAAGGAGGGCATTTCGGTTCTGAATGGGTCACAGTGAATCGTTTGCATCGTACACATGTCGAGATAGCTTTTCTTACCGTTTTCCGGTTCTGGAGAATCCAATAGTTCTCTCTGAGATGATTCATCAACGCCTGAACTCCAGCATGTCTGAGTTCTTGATGCTTACTTTCTATGAGCATGTTCACGATTCGGTGTTGCGATGGCAAAATTATTGGCAATCGAAAATTCTTTTTATCTTTTCTTCTAAAAATTCTCGTTTCTACTCTTAGGAGACTACTTTTATCAAGCACAGGATTAAGTTGTCTAATTCTTTGTTCATTGGCTCCTTCTGGAAATGATTCTCGTTGTACAATATTAAGTAAACTTTTTTCCGCAATTTTTATCTCCTGTACACTTAGATTTCCTTTTTGTTTAGAATTTTTAGACTTCGAATTCAAGTAGAACCTATAAATCCATCCAATGATTCTAATGAGTCTCGGATAATTTGAGTATCTGTGAAACATATTTTCGCTTTCCACATTGACTTGGGTATTTATCACAGCACTCCTTCGCTTTTCTCGAGAAATTTCTTCATCATTGAAAACCAAATCAAATTGTGGCCATTCGTCATCATTCTTCTTTAACCGAATTGAATTCTCCCACCATTTCATTTTCAGTAACTGTTTAGCTGGGTAGCTCCTGGAACGAAGGTCGTCAGGATTCTCAACCCTTTTTGCTTCTTCAGAGTCTTCTTGATGAAAAGAAAGCGACTGGTTAGCTCGGCCTTCTTGCTCAGGATCAGAGATGGGTAAACTTTCATCTAAATGCTCAACACTGGCATCATTTTCGTGCTCAACAGATGCAACTATTTTCTCTTTAGAAGGTGTATCATTTTCTTTATCTTCTTCCTTATCTATACTTTCTTCTTTCACATCTATATTTTCTGCTTTCACATCTGTTTCTGTTTTAGTATCCATCAATTCTTCGACAGAAGTAACAGGTTTTGCACTTTCTTCTGAAGCATCCACTTCATTTGATTGCACGTCATCAACTTCCACCGGATCTTCATTAGTGGTCTTTTTTACTTCATTTTCATCTTTTTCAGATTCAGAACCATTTTTGATTTCCTTTTCTTCCATGTCTTTTTTAGCGATCGGACCAGCAATACCTATTGCATCAAAGTTCCACATTTCTGGACTGGTAAAATCTTTCATAAATAAATTTGTTACCACCATTGTAGAATTGTCATCATGATCGTCAAATGGCATCTTCCCCATCAAGGTCCATCCAAGATGTGTTCCGACAGCTACGAGTCCACATGGCAGAACTATGACTTTTCCAGTGAGAAGCTTACCTGCTACATCAGCTCCAATTAATAAATCTATGTCTTCAGATTCGGTTACTTTTGGAATCAATTGATCTGTCAAAATTATATTTCTTTTATTCAATTCTTGCGTACTTGGATCTAGCTTCAAAGTTGGTATTTTAGAACATATTTTTTCTTGGTCAAGTACTTCAAAATTGCAGTGATATTCTTTGTTAATACTACTGACTAATACTCTGTATCGGTAA
Organism: Uloborus diversus; assembly: GCF_026930045.1. Lineage (NCBI taxonomy): Eukaryota > Metazoa > Arthropoda > Arachnida > Araneae > Uloboridae > Uloborus > Uloborus diversus. The sequence goes on along the minus strand of NC_072731.1, from coordinate 32,183,201 downwards.
TGTTCTTCTGTGTGTTCCTTACCACCAAACAAATTATGTATAATTTTTTCTTCTTTAAGGCGATCATACTGCATTTCTTCAGCGACTCGTTTACTCAGATATGACCGTTGGGAGCCAGAATCAATAAGACATCTCACGATTTTCCCTCCCTTGTTGCCTCGTAATCTGACGAACAAAGTCTGTAACAGAATGTTGGGACTACAAGTGCGGTTATTTAACACTGTGTCACTGATAGCATTTTGACCGTCATTCTCTTTCAGCACGTCTGTTTTTAATTTATCGCGCTCTTGGTGTTTATTTTCGTTGCACATTATAGTTGCATGTTTTCCATTACATCGTTCACAATTGATTCTAACTTTACACGTTCGAGTTCTATGACCCACTTTAAGGCAGCAAAAACAACAGCCCTTTTTCATTAATATCTTCTTTTTATCATCTAAATTCATTTTCAGCACATATCGGCAAGCAGATGATTCATGATTTTTCTTCTCACAAAATACACACGTATTCGAATTTGTGGAACCAAAAAGTCCGACTGCAGTTGGAATCTTCTCTTCTTCCCCTCTACTCGGGCGAGGTGGTGAGGAATGTTTCTTCATTCGCTTCGAATCGAAGCTAAAACTTTCTTTCGTTAAGGAAATTCTTTCTTCCCCTTCAACCTCTGTTTTCAAAAAATTCATTAGAGAGGTCAATTTATTTAATTCTTTAGTATTTTCATTTTTTAAAGTCATGCTCCTTTCCCATATTCTAATAATATCTTCTGGTAAACAACTTTCAACTAATGGATACAAAATCGAAGCGTATTTATCGGAAGTAACACCCAGGGAATTTAATGCTCGGATATGTGATTCTATTTTATCATATAATTTGGCCAGGTGCATCTTCTTTTGACCCATTGAATTTGTCAGCACTAGACTCAATAATTCTCTTATATAAACTTCAATGAGCAAGTCTTCCCTACCAAATCTGGCAGTTAAACATTCAATTGCTTGTTCGTAATTTTCCGCAGATGGGGGAAACGAATCAACGAGTTCCCTGGCACGGGAGCCTTCTACAGTAGCTTGAGTTAAATAAATAAATTTATCTTCAGGTGCTATATTTATGTCTTCATGAATTTTTCTGAACTGACCCCAAAAACCGAGCCACTCCTTAATATCCCCATTAAATTTTTTCAACTCCCCACGCGGTAACTTAAATCGGCGTTTATTTAACTCCGTTTCAGTCACAACAGTTGAAATTTCATTATTAGTACTGCGCAGCATTTTTTCAGCTTTCGTTCTAAGTCGTATGAATTTTTCTTTGTACGACTCATATACGTTATATTCAACATCAAAATCCTCTTGAGCACAATCAGAATCATTAGCTAATATTTCATGAATTTCTTTTTCTTTCATATCAAGTGCACACCATTTCTCACTCAACTGGTTAATTAAGACTTCTATTTCATCTTGACTACAATCTGTAGCTTTTAAGTATTCTTCCAGTTGGTTAGCGATTCTCGAAAAACCACTTCGTAATGGAGTGCGTAATTTCTTCAAACTCTCCATCATTTATATTAAGAAAAAAAAAGCTATCTTTATCAAATATTATTAGTTTCCTTAACTTAATTCAATATAATTGCAAACGCCCACCCGGGGGCGCCAAAAAATGTAATAATCGGTATCTTGAGTTTAAATTTCAAGGTAAAAATCTTACCATTTTTCCGATTCTTTCTGGGCGTTTGCATCTTTTGACTTCATAGAGAGTTACTAAAATTGACTAAAAAAATCACAGTACTATCAAACTAAAAAAAATTCAATATATTAACAATATTTACAAATTCAAAGAACAATCGTTGTTCTAACGATTCGATTTATTTTTTTTATCTCAATCAGTTCACTTCAAATCAGGAAAGCGGTGGGCGAAAGGAAAAGTTCAAAAAATAAAAGTTCAAGGCTAACCTTGATCGCGACATGTCCAAGCTTCTCCCGAACGACAGTGAACTGACCATCGAACCAGGTATCGATGGATTCGTCATCTTCCCGTCTTCATGTTTGGCTATTTAACATAATCCTCCGATAATAATTAGCGGAGATATCAATTAAAAATTATTAATTATGACTTTTAGATTTCAAAATAAAATCCATATTTTTCGAAGGCTTTCCTCCATTCAAATTATTATTCAGTGCTTCAACTCAACTTTCCGGATGAACGTTTTTATTAAAATTTACAGCGTGAAGCATAGACTAATAATAAGTAGACGTAAGATAAGTTTTCTCAGATAAGTCTCAGATAAGTTTAAGATAAGTAAGATAAGTTTTCTCAATCTTGCTGATGAAGAAAATTGGTTCATAGATGTATCATGTGACTAGTGGAAGGGCTTGGCAAAGACTTTGGCAGCATGGTTGCTAGATGGCAGCATTATCCATAGTTCGGCACTCGACATGTATTTTAAGACAATGTGTTTTCAATAAAAAAAAAACTTCCAGGTGCAGAGACTGAACTGTTTTTCTTTTAGTTATGCATTATTTTGACATTAGTAATAGTTTTTGATCAGTTTTCGGTAACTTTTATTTCATTTGGAGCGTCAGCGTTGGCGTGAACGAAATGGCGTAAACGTTTTGCGTTAACGCAAAAATGTACTAATCGGTATCTTAAATTGAAACTGTAGGTAAAAATCTTACCGTTTGCTGATTCTTCTTGGTCGCATGCATCTTTTATTGCTTAGAGAGTTATTGAAATTGACTAAAGAAAATGCACAATACTATCTAAACGAAAAAC